>NC_141073.1:52867609-53070109 GCF_041138505.1 Cibotium barometz
GTAACTTTAGCTTTCCAACCTTGGCTCAACTTTTCATAAAGGACTCCACAATGCCTACCCTAATGATGAGCATGACAGAAAGCACACCTGTTACCACTGTAGTTAGTACGACACCGCTACCTAGTGGAACGGTACCTACAACAGTGCGTGCCAGTGCCTATCGACCCTATGTACCTATCGCTACTCATGCTCATGTAGCTCCTATGCCTCTTAGTATGCCAATGGCGTATGATCCACGACCACCTTATCATAACCATTATCCAAGGGGAGCTAGGCCTAGTCACATATCATATCCTACGTCGTTTGCCAACATACTCATACCAATGCCAACTCCTATCAGCCAGGCTATCCCAGAAGTGCCTCCACCAGCTATGCCTGCTCACCTAGGTGATCTCGCAGCGTTTGCTCAGACGATCGGACGATCTATTGCGGAAAACATGCGGGGTATGCCTGAGAGAGAACCTAGAAGCAAGGCAGTACAAGTGGCTAAGCTCACTCAAAACTTCATAGGTAATGAGGATGTTAGGAAGCACATTGAAGTCTTTGAACACGTGTGTGATTCCTTGGAAGAGCACAATGAGCTGGATAAGTGTAAAGCCTTAGGCTTAACCTTAAGTGGGAAGGCCGGAGATTGGTATCGAACCTTAAGGGTTGAAGAGCGTACTCACTCTCAAGAGATTATTCTTGAAAGAATACATACGTGAGGGTGTGCTTTGGGGAGTAGCATCTCAACTCCAAAAAGCTGAACGTGAGGAAGGGGAGTCAGTGAGAGACTTTATAAGTCGATTGAAGCATCTAAATTCTCGCTGCACTCCCGACGAGCGCTTCAATAATAACCAACTGCTCAATAGATTCATCCGAGGATTGCGCCACCAGGACATTTACAATGGCCTAGTCATTAGAGGTCTTACAACATGGGAAGCAGTCACTGCCAATGCAATCCAGTTAGAAGACAACTTGATGATTTGCAAGTAAAAAGGTGTCTTCGGAAACAAAATCCGTTAGTTCGCAAGTATCTGGGCACGAGCCAATGACGGTGAAACCTATTACCAAGGAGCCCAAGATATCTGAAATGTCTGTGTGACCGACCTTACTAAGGCTCTCCAAGAATACTTTAGGGGTAATCGAGCTCCTCAGAATAGCCATATGTACCCAAGAAGAGAGCAACAATGGTGTTCGGTGTGCTTAGGACCACATAGCACGAGTGAATGTCCCACATTCAGAGTCAAATTCAATGGGAATTGCAATGCATGTGGTAAGTACGGCCATCAATCTAAAGATTGCCTAGTACTTAAGCGAATGTTGGCAAATCAGGCACCACTAGCCTGGTCGAACACACCTCAAGTACCCGCGCTAATGCCTGCACAACCTGTCGAGCAACCGTCACAGCACATAGTTCCAAGGAATCCGAATGTAGTCCAGTCTGTGCCGTTACCACCGCCAGTGCTAGGACCACAACCTCCACATCCAAGGATTACCCCTGTAAACCAAATGGGTTGTGAGTCACATAGTGCATGTGGGGATTATGAAGAGGAGATAGACCCCACTGCTCCATATGGGATTGATACGTTTGAAATGATTCCCCAGTACTACATGGAGGATCATTTCAGGCAAGTCAAGCCTGTATATCAAGCGGCTGCTCTCGCCACAAGAGGGAAAAACCTTGATACCATGGCAAGGAGACCACCTCTTCAATGCTATGAGTGTGGTGGACCGCATCGTGTAGCGGAGTACCCTAATAGGCTACAGAAGATCGCTACTCAGATGCAACCAAATCAAGGGAGCACATCGGGAATGCCGGTACTTACATGTAATCGTTGTGGCATAGATCATTTGATCGCTCAATGTCCACATAATCCTAATGCACCCAAGATTACGCCATTGAATTTGGTTGAGGTCGCCAACCAAGCACGAGCATCCACACCCGGCCGTTGTACCCGCGAATGTAGTTACACGGTCAATGCTTCAAAATCAAAACTACATTCTTGAAGAGAGGGATACTGCATCAATCGCTCAGGCAAAGAAAAAGAAAACACGGCGGAAGAGATCGCTTAATGCCACGAGCTCCAAGCCTAGTTCAAAGACTAACATAGGGATAGGAGACGACCCCGTGTATATGAATGATCCTGAAGATGATTCTGATTCAATAGAAACCATTGGGGACCAAAGCCACTACCTTAAGGGAGGAACCCACACGGGAGCTCAATGAAGGAGAATCAAGCGAGTACATAAATAAGGGAAAACAGAAGGAAACTTCCTCGGCCCCACAACCAAGTCAGTTAATGCCCTCTCGACCACCCAAACTGACTGAAAGACAAGCCACGTGGGCCAAAAACCCTCAAGAAAAAGATTGGTACTTACCCAAACCCAGTTGAGGAGATTGAACAAGTGCAACACTTAAGGGGTTTGGTGGAAGAAACACAAAGAGAACTGGAGCCAAACCCGAGAAAAATCAAAATTCCAGACACAGTGTTTCCTACGCAAGTTCAACCTCACAGGAACCATAAACCGTTAGCTATACCCAGTATCATTTGGGAAGAAAGTGAGGATAGGACATCCGAAAGTGGGCAAACACCCTTCTTGCTGGAAAGAATGTTTAGTGAGGGAATGCCTGACCCCATTGAAGAGGAAGTGATTCCATCTTCACCAGTCCCTAGTCAAGGGGCGATGTCTCGAAAAGTACCGTTGAATGTGTCTAAGCTAATGGATTTCATGTCCTCTGAAATCAGAACCACGATCATATCCAAATTATACGGAGATCCTGAGCTATTCTTAGCTCTTTGGGCTTTTCTCAATGGAGAACTAAAGGCGGGGCTACCACAATTTGCAAATATGGATAGAGCCGACACGCTTCAAGATGAGGAGGAACATTGGGATCTACAACCCAACCTAGATGAAAACTCGGTCGTTGAAATACCTGTGATGAACAAGTTGGGACAGTACTTTGAAGGTGACGAATCTAATGCAACCCTCCCCATTACTACAAGGGAGTCCAACGGTTTATGGGCCATGTTGGTTGTTATCGAAGGTTTATTCTATTCTTCACCGAGATAGCTCGACCATTGTATAAGCTTCTCATCGAGTTTATTTGGACCGAAGAATGTGACCGTGCCTATGAGCTATTAAAGAAGGCCTTGGCGAGTGCTCCAATCTTGAGAATGCCTAACTGGGATTTACTCTTCCATGTGCATATTGATGCATCAAACTTTGCTATTGGGTGTGTGTTAACTCAACCTGGAGAACACAAGCTAGACTACCCCATTAGCTTTGCCAGTCGTCACGCCAGTTGAACGATGCTGAGTTGAACTACACCACTACCGAGCGAGAAGGGTTGGCAATGATATATGCAGTAAGGAAATTTCGTTATTACCTCCTTGCCACCAAGTTTGTTTTCTATGTAGATCATCAAGCATTGTTGTATCTGGTAAACAAACCATGCTCCACAGGAAGAATCACATGATGGCTATTGATTCTTCTTGAGTTTGATTTCACTGTTGTTGTGAGACCTGGCAAAAAACATGTTATGGCTGATCATTTGTCTCGCATACCTAATGGTGAGGCTCCTACGGGGGTTGATGATGACTTACCGGACACTTCCCTGTTCATGGTGGAGACAATGCCTGAATGGAGTGAGAAGATTGTTAACTTTTTGGTTAATGGCTTTCCACCCAAGGAGCTTCATAAAGATCTAGCTCGAAAGCTAATCAAAGAATGCGAACCCTATTGCCTGATAGCCGGGACTCTTTATAAAAGAGGAAAGGATGACGTTCTTAGGCGTTGTGCCCGAGAGGATGAGTATCTATACATTTTGTAAGAGGCACATATGGGCGTAGCCGGTGGTCACTTCTCAGGAGACTTAACTGCGCGAAAGATCTTACAATCAGGGTATTGGTGGCCCACTATGTTCCAAGACGCATCACTCTTTGTGAAGGGTTGCGATGAATGCCAACGATATAAGAAACCCCAGAGGAAAGATCAGATGCCCCTACATCCGATCAAAGTAAACCAACCATTTGAAAAGCGAGGTTTAGACTTTTTAGGTCCAATTAGTCCAGCGGCCCGAAACACACAATCTCGCTATATTATTGTGGCCCCACTGACTATATGACCAAATGGGCTGAAGCGAAAGTGACACGTAAGGCAGATGCAAGGACAACAGCCAAGTTCCTCTTTGAAAATATAATCACACGCTTCGGTTGTCCTTTTGAACTTGTGAGCGACAATGGTACGCATTTTATAAATGAAGTGATTAAGGAGCTCACAACAAATTTCATGATATCCCATCATAAATCTACCCCCTTACCATCCGCCGCAAGCGAATGGCCAAGCCGAGAGTACCAACAAGACTTTAATCTCTATTTTGACAAAGATAGTTGAAGCTCATCGCACGAATTGGGATCTAAAGCTTACGACAGCTTTATGGACCTATCGTACTGCGTACAAAGTGGCTATTAATTGCACAACATTCAAAATGGTATATGGCCAAGAAGCAGTCATGCCGTGGGAATTTGTCATTCCTAGTCTTCGTGTTGCTACTCAAGAGGGTTGGGATGGTAATCCCTTAGTAGAGCGTCTATATATCCTTGAGCGGCTAAACGAAGAAAGACAATTGGCTGTATACAATGCCCTTGTGGAGAAGGATAGAAGGAAAAAATGGTTTGATCGCCATCTAAAGGACAAGGACATCAAGGTTGGGGATAAAGTCCTGATGTATGGAGTGCGAAACGAAAAGAAGAAGCTCAAATATGCTGGTAAGGGACCATATAGAGTATGTGAAATTACCCCGCAAGGTACCATCAAAGTGGAGACTCTCGACGGAGTTGAAACCATTGGATTCCTTAATGGGAGTAAATTCAAAAGATACTATGACCCCCTGAGCCAAGAGGAGTTACATGCAATCCATCAAAAGAAGGCAGCTAAAGAACAAGCTGATCTTAAGAAAATACAAGCGAGAGTTGAAGCCAAAGAACGTCAACAGCGTGCTAGGCGCCAACGAGAAGCCAACTTGGGAATTACGCAAGTATTTTTCGAGGAAGCAGAGGAGGATGCACTAGAATTTGACCCGCCTCTAAGATACCCAATTGAGTTACAGAGTCCTTACGGGGAGGTGCTGTATAATACATTATTGGATACAGGAGCTCAACACAATTTGCTATCATATGGCGTGTGGTGCCAACTTGGAAAACCACCTTTATCCAAGAGTTCTATCCAAGTTCAAGGAATCAACAAGAAGAAAACCCCTGTCTCAAGAATTCTGCACACTCCGGTTGCTTATGACAAGGAAACCATAATTCAAAGCTTTTTGGTTATGCCTGCGGGTACCATGGAAGGGACTGTAAACTTAGGGCGCAAATGGATGATGGCCACCAAGTGCAATATCGATTGGGCAACTAGACGAGTCACAACGCAAGAATCAACACTAGGTCTGACCGCTCAAAATCCCGCACCTAAGTCATCCACTCAAATATTAGATAATGAAAAATCACAAATCCCAGTGGCAAAACCATCTTTGATTGTTTGCCATCCCTCTAACGCTTCAACGCCAAGAGTGGAAACAGGCAAGGTGGTCTCTAAGGTTCCGCTTACTATGCCAAAGAGTATATACAAATGGGTCCCAAAAGCTTCGTTAAAACAGCTACTTCCCCTGCTCAATCTCGTTCAGCCACCAAGAAGCCTCGTAGGAAGAAAACAGCTACCCACCCGAGAAAGGGCAATGTAACATCGCGATGGATCCCTAAAAAATTATTAGTAGCCCAAGGGTACTACGAGGGGAATGACCAGATTTGGGTCCCTAAACATAAGCTGAATCCCTCTACATCACCTGTAAAACCTTGCAAACCAATTGTTGCTACCCCAATGACAATTCAAGACCGTGGTAAGGGAAAGGTAACAGAGTGCTCCGCACCACTTCTTCTAGAGTTAGTTTGGATTCCCAAACGATATAGATCATTACCACCTAGCTCAGGAAGGGGGGAGCCACATGAAGCTTCTAGCTCCTCATGCCAGGCACACACTCATATAGAAGTTTCTACATGCTCTACACCTACTCTTGTCAACACCCAACAAAAAACCGATGAGTCTACGTCTCCCCTTGTAATAGTATCGTCGGAAACCATTTCCTCCATTCGTCAATGGGAGCGTACACTACCATCTCTGCAATTGGATGTGGCCACAAGGGTCATAAAAAGCTATCTGCCCACATCATAACCTATGACCCGCTGGACAAATTGGTTTCAAGAGGCTGTAACATCATTGCAAATAATATGATCTACCCAAGGAAAGGGGGAGCATGTACTCACGCTCGACATTCTAATGCTTCCTCCTTAACCTTCTCCCCTGACCATGTAATTGCCAAATTCAAGGGGATGTATATATATAGCTTCATACATTTTAAAAAAAAACAAAAAACAAAACAAAGAAAAGAAAATAAAAAAATAGTAAAAAGAGCAAGAGCACAAAAAGAGGATAAATATCCGTATAAACTAGATTGACCTGTCATAAACCTACTGATGCTATATCTGTGTTTGCAGATATGGCAGATGCACGATCATCATACACTTCATCCACTTCCACCTTTGATGAGAGGTATCATCTGTACCTTTCTCAGATATTTCACATGTGCTATCCTGTAATTGAAACTAAATGGGATCATATAGATGTACTAGCCAGAGAGGAAAATGTTGAGGAATTAGAATGGCTAATTCGCCTATTGACCATGACTGACCCCTACTCCGTAGAGGACATATCCCCGATAGCTCAATGCTTTCCTTTTCCACAAGATGACTATCCTCACATGGTTACATTCTTGATGAGTTTATGTGGATGGGAAAATGAAAAGGAAATATCTGACAATGATGAATGGACGGATGAAACTCATGGCACTACTGAGGTTGACTTTATTTGTTTGGATGATGCGGATAGAGGCTTAGCCTTAGGGCTAGAGCCAGGACTCTACAACATCCTCTTACCGTATCCTCAGTAGTAGTGTGGTGACTGGTAGGTAGGTTAGTGTTTTCAAGTTTTTTCTAGTTTAGATTCCTTAAACGAGTCTTGAAATTTTCACACTGATGTACCTCTCGAGGTATAGTGCTTGTTAGTTGATTGTACAGGTTAAAAAGTTTGAGGTGGGTTCACTTCCAAGTCGTGAGAGTGCCGCAACGTTCATCAAAATATATCTACATCAAATTGCAAGCTGTCTCGTCAAATCAAAGGAGATCTCCAATTACAGGTGTAATTCTTCCATACCCACTCTCTTCCGTTTTTACTGTTCAATTAATTGCATAAACTATAATGCATGACCACATGGAAATTGTCAATGTACTACTTAGTTTTTGAAGTTGCTTGCGTGCTAGTGTAAATCATTAATAAGCTTAACCTTATTGGATATATTCGTGAGGATGCATGACGTCTTTAGTTAACCTTGGAATACGATTGTCTTAGGTCTAGGGTCAAACCATCTTAATGTTTGACACTTGGCCATGTGTGTGTTGACCTCTAGGACATAGCTTTTACCCATTTGTCGAAAGGATGCAAGACAAACTATAGTTCAGGAGCAAAGATCAAAAGAAATAGGAAAAAAAAAGCCTACAATAAATGGCAATACAAGTCTATGATGTGCTTTAATGTTGGCCTATCGCCTTATTGATACTTGGTAGGCGAGGAGTATTCTACTCCAGACCGATGCTTTGGTTGGTAGGGTAGCCTTGCCTAAAGTGAGCTAATAGATTCCTGGATAATGCCTTGTGTTAAACATGGTACCAGGATCGATGTTAGTTTTGCCTTAGGAAGGTCGCCATTGAGTGTAAAAATTGTCACGTGCATAAAAAAATAAAGGCAAAAGGCTCCTGTAACTCTGATGTTTCTTGTGTCCCTAGGCTCGTGGTAACTACTTGTTCTTAGAGTAGACACAGTGTGGTCATCTGTTTATTTATTAAGCTTGGTTATTTTCCTTGACTTAGGTCAGTTATAAACCTTGATTAACCTATAAACCTTTGACACCTTGCTAACTCTTGATTTACTTTCAATAATTCTAAACTCCTGTTAATTTGCTACACTAGCTCACTCATGTGACCCTTAAACTAAGTTCTCATAGCAACATCCATTGTGGTCTAACATGCTTGAATTTATACACTTTATATCTTTTGAATTCCAGCATACCTTCACTCTACTTCCCTGTTTTACAGACGGTCTAGCACAACAACCCTCTCGAGCTTACCATACCATAGCTTCCGAGGACGGAATCTACATCAGGAAGGGGGGCATGTTAACCCATGGGCGGACATTGAGACGTATTATGTTTTACATCATTAATTTAAATATTCTGAGTCATGGGCCGGGCTTGTCGGCACCATATGTTAAGGATAAAGGGATTGGGTGATCGCCGATGAGAGGCGCACCTTGAATATCAGCAGGGTAAGGGTTAGGATCGGCCGACCATGTATGGGCGCCCAAGTGTGAACGGCCAAGTCATCTATAAGAGTCAAATGTAACCCTAAAATCCTCATTCTCATGTGTTGTGAATACAAGAGTGCTCTTGCCTTCTCTTTGGTTTCCTTCTCCTGCGTGTGTGTGAGAGAGAGAGAGTGAGAGAGCGATCGAGCACTGTGTAGCGGCACGGCGGCGGCGGAGAGGCGGTAGAGCGGCGAGACGGCGGCTCCTTCTTCACTGCGACGCGGGAATGGTTGAGCGGTGAGTGACATACCCTTTGCATTCTGTTTGAGCTTCCTTCCCTGGTTGTATGCTTGCAGCCATTCGTGGCTCGCATACGGTGTCCGGCAAGTCCCCAGCTACTACGACCTGTGCGGCAAAAGCGCACACACACACACACTTAAATAGATTTACACACATATATATAATTTTAATTAATTAAATTTTAATGGTAGGGATGAGTGGTGAGGTGTGCTCACTCTCAAATAAATGCATCCTACATGTAATCTCTCAAATAAATGGTAGGGATGAGTGGTGAGGTGTGCTCACTCTCAAATAAATGCATCCTACATGTAATCTCTCTCTCTCTCTCTCTCTCTCTCTCACACACACACACACACACACACACACACACACACACATGCACATGCACACTATTTATATATACATGTTTACATACCTATAGATACACATACATACATAATATATATAAGTGTGTGTATCTATAGGTATGTAAGCATGTATACAAAGATTTCATTGAAAGATGTGAGATGAGATCTTCTTAGATTCAAATTCAAAATTGCATTGGAAGATGTGAGATTTGGCTCCTCCTCATGCTTGCAGGAGGAGTGGTTATTTTGAAATAGCCCCCACCTCCTTTGCCCACGTGGAAGGAGGTGGGGTTGTGGTTAATCCTGTATAGAAGATATAGATGCTATGATGGATTAACAGTACCTCCAGCTCTTCCGGCAACAACATCAATCGCGAGGTGCCGGCAGCGCGGCGGCGGCTGGAGTGGCATGGCGGCCCCCTCGTCGCTATTGCAGCCCCGCAATGCCTTTCGGGACATACTCAGCCTCCCCCGGCGCAGCTGAGCGCCACCAATAGCAAGGCCGTGATCCTGCTCGGCAAGGGTGACCGCTCTGCCTTCCAGAGGCAGATCACACACGGCCCCGAATGTGGGCATTCATATTTCTTCCTCTTTCTCACGCCTCTTCCTCTCTAGCCAACCTTTAAAATCAAATTGCAGTAGCTATAGCTTCAGTCTTGATTCTTGCTTCTCTCCCTTATGGATTTCTTTGTAGACCTTAACACAAGTTGGAGCTAAGAAATGGAAGATGAAGCAATACCTTGCACTCAAGAGGAGATGAGTTGGAATGCAGTGAACCTAGTGTTTGGTGACTTGCGAGCATCCACTTTAAGTGACAAGAAGATACGACATGCTTCATCAACTAATCTTGGTATCCTCAAAAACCCTACTTCCAGTACTGTGCAGCGAGCTCCCTTAGCCTGTGTATCAAACTTGCCCACTTTTGTATCTTTGCCATCCACTGAACCTACAAAGAAGCCAAGGAAGGCAATCCCAAAAAAGAACCAGGTATGACATCTAATTCTTGCCATTTTTTGTTACTGTAGAAATCATATATTTACAAGGGTTCATTGTTGCAAGGAGTAGTTGCTAATATATATGTATGGCGGAGTGGTGATGCAGGTGTTTATTGAAGATGACTTGATGCATGCTTCCAATGGGTTCATTGTTGCAAGGAGTAGTTGCTAATATATATGGCGGAGTGGTGATGCAGGTGTTTATTGAAGATGACTTGATGCATGCTTCCAATGGGCCTCTCAATGTTGGCAATGACCAAGCTTGCATCCAAGATGTTGGCCCTGAGAGTGGAAGTGCCAATGCAGAGAATCCCATTTATTGGGATTGGAAGGAGACTGAGGTTTTAATCAATAGTACCCAAATACATTCGAAAGATGGAGTCTTGGACTATTGTGTCTAAAAAGTGTGCTGCCCACAAAGTTTTACGCACATGGAAACAATGCCTTGATCGTTGGAATGGCGTCTTGAAGGACTTCAAGACTATTTATGACTGGTCGTAAAACCCCTTCTGGATGTACTGCTTATTGGGCACTGGAGGCAAGAGATCGAAGGAAGAAAAAGCTTCTTGCAGGATTTCCTAAACGAGTATTCTCTGCATTGGAAGTACGTTATAGGTTGAAACGAGCTATTGAACTTGGTGATATTCTTGTTTGATACATCAGCTCATATATTCTTGTTTGATACATCAGCTCATATATTAGGTGAGTGTATGCCATGCTTCTTGTTTCCATGATTAAAGCCTAGTTTTTCATGATTTTACTTTTGAATTTGTAAAGACAAAGGGGAGAAGGAAAACATACATGGAGATAAAACTACTCCAACTAATGACCCTCCTTTGAAAGAAGTGATGAGCGGGCACAAACGATGATGGCCAGGGCGGGTTGCTACAATGCTAGATGGAGTTCAAGAATCAAGTGTGAAGCTGGTTGATATATTTGCAATAGTGGAGGAAAAGTGAACCAAAATTGAGCAAGATCTCATTGAGATCACTCAAGAGCGAGAGTTGAATATCAAGCGTCTTGAGTTGAAGCGCGCACGACTGGATAATGATCGTGAAAGCAATACAGCATTGTTAAGATTGCCAATGCAATGGAGTCATTCTCATCTGCACTTAGGGTGCAATCCCTTGATTAACCACCCTTTATGCATGACCTACTTTGGCTCTATTTTGGTCAATACCTTGATTAGGCATCCTTTTTGCATAGCCCTTTTTGTCTGTATTTAGGCGACGCTTCTGTTTACAACTATGGCCACATGAACCAACTTATTGATTTTTGTATGAAATGTATCCTAAACAACAAGCAATAGAGAACTTTTTGTGCCTATTTGGCTTGAATGGACATATGTTTTTACCCTCATTGTTCTTTCTTCTTTTGATAAGTTGATAAAATGTCATCATTTATTGGTGTACTTGTACTACCTCAATTTGTAAAACAATATCATTGATTCGTACATTGAAATACGATGTAATTTGTAGTCGTTTGCAAGCAATTGTAAACTGGTGATGGCATACTCTTTGAACTTTTCTGCATTGATGTACCATCCATGCCTCATTACAGCTATGGTGCACTTTTCTGCATGGCTGTACCATCCATGCCAAAATGAAAGAAGTTTTAGCCCTTGGGCACATGAGTGCAAAATTGTGCTTTTTGTGTTGAGTGTGCATTACCAAAAGCTTCAAGAGAATGCATAATTTAGCTTCATCTCTCCGTTTGGTTTCATTCATGTGTTGGCTCTGTGGAGGTTGTCCAATGCAGTTCTAGTTGCATCTTGTGTATCTGTACTTGTGAAATGGCTTTAAAGTTCTTGGCCTTGCAGGAAACGACTTGTTTCTTTAATAGATTTTGAAAGATGTTCAGCAAAGCAATTGAAAGGGCAACAATGGGTGGGCTTTCGGGAGGGACACATGTTCCTTGGTGTGTTTTTGTACATCTATTTCCAACTCAAATCAACCATGTAGCAATAGCTCAAAAAAACTCCACTTGTAATCAATCTGATTTACTTACATAATATAGATACCATCCACTAAATAGGGAAGACAAGGAGACTTGAACTGAATTGAAACTTGATGTTAAGTGTAGAATGATGTTCAGCTAAAACTTGAATTGAAACTAAAAACATGATATGTATGCCAAATGTAACTTGCTTGCAAAGGCACATGAAGTGTTTGACAAGCTCTTGGTTCGAGATGTTGTCTCGTGGAATGAACTAATTGCAAGATATGCCAAACACATGCGTGGTGAGGAGGCACTGAACTGTTTTAAACACATGCATCTTGAGGGTATCTCTCCAAATACTGTCACATTTGTACTCAGCTTAAAGGCATGTGGCAGCATAGGAGCTACATAAAAGGGTAAAGAAATACATCATGAGATTGCTAGAAGAGGTTTGTTGGGAAGGGATGTTTTGATTGGTAGCACCATGGTGGATATGTATGCCAATTCTCGCTTGCTTGTAAAGGAAGAGGAAGTGTTTGACAAGCTTCCAGTTCGAGATGCGGACCAGATGCGACTAGAGGGTCTCTCCAGATGCTTACACATAGGGTGTATGTAGGTGATTTGTTCTCTTTGTTTTCCTATGGAATTTTTTGCATATGGATTCCTTCTGGGTTGTTCTTGAATTTTATGCGTATGATCTGGTCGTCTTTTTTCGTGCATGCAGGTGAATTGTCAAATGTTGCTATGGCTAGCTTCTTTACGTGTTCTCATTCACGCGGTTGGCTTTCTCTTGTCTTGCTATGGCTGGTAGGTGTGCCTTTCAATATCATTTATATGCAATTGCTAATCATTAGTTTGAACATTATTTCCACCATGTCTTAGCCATCTGGTTCTACAAGTCGATGTCAACGTAGTCGTAGAAGAGCTAAACCTGATTCTCCATGTGTGCCTATCTCATCGATTGGTTTACATCCCTTACCCGTGTCAATTCTCTATAAAAGGCCTCAAAGGGCATTCAACGAGTAGAGGGAGGGAGAGAGAGAGAAAGAGGAGAGGGAGGGGGTGGGGGAACTCATGTACTAAGGTAGTATCAATTAAATGCCATGTCAGTGGCATTTTAATTAATACACATACAATAAAAGTTGTGAATATACATACTACCCTTGATGAAGAAGTGGAATTGAAAGGACTAATAAACCCTAAGGGGCTCAAAAGATGAAGTAGTGCTGCTACCCCTCTCCCTATGATTTTGGACTCTAGTTAATGGGGATGGAGGGTCCTCTTGAGAATGTGATTTATGGGGCTTTACACACTACATAATTGCTCTTGGGAACAACCAACAATATGAATAATGTTGACCATATAGAGTCACCTAACGCTATTTTTTGGGCATATGAACTAAATAATTTTAGGAGGTTATAATGGATAAACCATACTGATCTACAATTACATGTGTGTTTTTATGCCCCTAGTCAAGTATTCTGAATACAGTCTTTGATTGAAGAATTTTAGGAGGTTATAATGGTTAAACCATAATGATGTTATGCATTTCTATACCCCTAGTCAAGTATAATGAATACCTCTTTGGCATTTGGTCAAAAAGTAAAAATATTTGAGAAAAGTTGTTTACTTATAGTCTTTGTTCTACAATGTTTAAGGTTTAGAAATTTGGAAGGATGGCCCAAGTTGTATACTATCAAATTTTTCAGATGGGGGGTTTGAAAAAAGAAACATGAAAGATGATGTGTAAAGGGCCTTTGATGAAGAGTCATAGATGATCACACTAAAAGTTGCTTTGAAGTCTCTTTTTGGTGGGTTATTTTAGTCCGGGTCGTGGATAGTTTAAAGGATTAGATAGATAGGGTTGGCAAAAATTGGAATGCCATGGGACCCTTTGTGAAATTCAAAGTCACACTTGTGTTAAATGGAGGCATGCACTATCTATATTGTATTCTTTATTTTCACTATTCCCATGTCTTACAAGTGGCAAGTTCAGGAGAGGAAGAAAGAGCTTTGGCATAGGTTTGGGGAGAGAGGGAGGGAACTTTCATGAGGATAAGAACGAATTGTTAGAAGCCAAAATGGCACATGTTGCCTTTGGCAAAACAGAGGTGCCAATGGCACATGTTGCCTTTGGCAACAGAGGTGCAGGTGGTTGCGCCACAATTCTCATCCCTTTTTGGCCAGTGGATGAATTGAACCCTGGTTTTTACGAGGACCGCTAGGTAAAAAACGAATCGAAGTAGCCGAGACAGCACATGTTGGGGGAAGGGAAGGGGTGGTTAATTTTCAAGTTAAAGGAGGAGCGAAGGTTGGAAAAAAAGGAGTGGCATGGGACCCTTTTTTTTTTTGAAGTTTTGATACACATATAGAAGGCTAATAATACTCGTGTTGCGTACTTAAATGCCGAATATGAGGCGGAGGTTTTATAGATAGATAGGGAGGCCACGGCGAGATGACGGCAACTGGTGAGAGAGTCCTGCATGGAGGGGGCTCTCCAAGTGGAGAGGCATAAATGCGTGTGGGAATGCACGCTAGCCAGAACACGCAAGCAACGAGAGAGAGAGAGAGAGAGAGAGAGGGAGCGCCCTTCACCACCCTCGTGTTAACCCTCCATTGTTGTCTCTGTTGGATTACAACACACTAGCTTTGTACTACGTGCTATGATGGATCAACAGTACCTCCAGCTCTTGCAGCAGCAACAGCGCTCGCGAGGTTCTGGCGGCAGCGGCTGGAGCGGCGTGGCGGCCCCCTCGTCGCTGCTGCGGTCCCGGAACGCCATCCGGGACGTACTCGAGGCGCTGCCTCCCCCGGCGCAGCTGAGCGCCGCCAATGGCAAGGCCGTGATCCCGCTCGGGCAGGGCGACCCCTCCGCCTTTCAGTTCCTCAAGGCACCTGACTCCGCCGAGCTCGCCCTCATTGACGCCATCCGCTCCAAGAAGCACAACGGCTACGCCCACTCCGCCGGCTCGGAAGACTGCCGCAGGTACTCATGGAGCTCGAAATGGATTAGTGTTATATGACT
The DNA here is from genome assembly GCF_041138505.1 of Cibotium barometz. NCBI lineage: Eukaryota > Viridiplantae > Streptophyta > Polypodiopsida > Cyatheales > Cibotiaceae > Cibotium > Cibotium barometz. Next base: position 52,882,605 of record NC_141073.1, read on the forward strand.
GAAAATACAATTACAAAAATTGTCAGGTAGCACAGGTACTTCCGCCACGCCACATGCTATTGCTCATCCTCTGAAGGCCCGACAAAGGATTGTTTAGGACCAATCGTCTGTAGAACGCGTTGTTGTCTGCTTCTAGCCCCTTGTTGCCAATGTGAAACTGAGGAACATTGGTTAAGGGCTCAGACAGGCATGGCAGGGATTGAGAGTTGAGCTAGTAACATGCCGAGAAAGATTCGATCAAGGCTAAGGGTTTTAGAGTATAGGACGGCATGGGTTAAGGGGGAGTGATAGGATTTGCACCTTCCACTCATTTTCTGAGCATACTAGAGAGAAAGAAAGGAATTGTCTATGAAAGACCCAAAGGGTCTATGAGACCAAAAGTGTTGCATGTGTACCATGTGTAAACTGATCATAAACGTAAACTTGGAAACAAAGAAAAGCCAAAAAAAAAAAAGAGCAATGTGGCCAGCAGTGCCCATCATGTGCCATCCTCAAGGACATCATCGAAAGCCCTCATAGACAAGAAGGCATGGCCCGATGTTCAGAATGATCTCCGCCTCAAGGCTTCTTACCTCCCCTTTGACCTCAACGTCGCCATTAGATCCAAGAGCAAGGAAGAGAAGGCTCTCAAATCCCTAGTCTCCACAGGATGACTTTTTCTATAGCCCATACTTGCAAATGTCACATCAGCAATTAAATTGAGGTTTTTTTTAAAAAAAAAAGGTAAAATCCGTGAAATTGATGCTCTTACAATTTCTACAATTTAGGGCTTTCTTGAAATTTTCAAAACTGAAGCACCTGCAACAATAGAACTTTGGGAATTTTCAAAATTAGGGCAAAAATTGCCTAATCTCTACAAATTCAAAAATTTGGGGCTTTTCCAAATTGAAGCCTCCTTCGATACATTGAAGGCATTCCAAGTCCTTTGCTCAATCCCCCGGGCCTAAAAGGATTGGTCAAGCATCAATTGCTTGACGATGCCGTTGTAAACGGCATCTTCATTAGCATTTCACTAGCTTCGGAAGTTTCTAAACTTTCCTTACCTGTGTTTATGTCTGAGTGTCATGGATCCTCTGTCCGGGTCGTCCCTTGAACAAGATTTGTGTTGTCATGTATGTCAGTTTTTATGTGTTTGTACCGCCTTGTGTTATAAAAAGCTCCGGTACTTCAATTTACCCTGTTTAGGTCTAGGAGGGTTGATTTTCTGAGAGACTAGTGTAAGTGAAGTCATGAGGTCTTTTGGCGCTTGTTCCTAGACGTCTAAGTCTCCATGTTCATGCTTGTTACGTCTTTGTGCCATGCTTGTTGAGCCTCTGAGCCCTTTGTGCCAAGCTCACTGGCCTAGTCTGCAAGCAAGAAACATGTCTTAGATGGAGCATTAGAGTGCATTGTTGAGCCAAATCACCATGGCTATTGAAGGTTGTCTCAAGTCACTCCACCATCGCTTCAAAAGGGGGTTTGTTAGGTATTTCAGAGTCTTTGTGTGTTACCCATTGTGTACGTGTACCCCTGTTTGTGTACCCACTTGTGTCTTGTGTGTGAACAACCCCTAAAAGGGTTAAGTGTGTTAGTGTTGTGAACCCACGTGTAGGTGTGGATAAGATAAGTGTGCCACGTGTCACTTGTCTTGTATGTGTGTGTGATTTCCTTGAGTGAAAAGATGAGGCTTATAACCTATAAAAGCATATACTTGGTGTAAACTTCAACACATCAATCAATCAAGTAACTCATTGAGTTGTGCAATCACGTTCTCTTGCTTTCTCCATTTGAGTTTGTTACTCTGTTACTCTCTCTTCACCTGTGCTACCATTGCCATGGCTTGGAGGTTCATCATCTCTCTACTTGAAGCTTCATCTCTATTCTACACACACCAAGGATAATTTCAAGCCTCCATAGGTGTAGCTCTGAACCCTTCAAGTGGCCTTGTAATTTATAGTAAATTGGGCATCTAAGCATGTAGTACTCCTTTGATTTTGTCTCCTAGTGCTACAACCTACGTAATCGGCTTATCTGTCCATCTCATGTCATGGCGGTGTAATGACACCTTCAGCCGATCGATGGTTATCCTCATAAATTCATTCAAGTGACCTTTAGAAATGCTCTTAAAAGAATTGAAGGCTCGGGGAGAGCTTGGTTGGCGGGGATATCCATGTACGGTCTATGTGAAGCTGTGTCAAATCTATTTGGATGATGCGCATGATCCCCTTCTCTTTGACATCAAGGAGGGGGGAATCCAAGCTATACTTACAAAGAGGGAGGTGATGTAACACTCGGAAGCTCTGAGAGTCTTCTTTCAGCCTTAAACACCACTTAGAACATGTTGATGCAAAAACGCAGACAGAAGGGAGAGTAGAGAGAGAGAGATAGCTGGAAATTCAGTATATTCATATGGTACAAAAAGGTACCCTAATTCTACAACCATGGGCTGCCTTCTTGAAAAGGTGGAAAACACCAAAACAGTCCTACTACTGGACCCACTCCCTAGTGGAGCGAACGAATCTATCAATGAGCACATGCCTATTTATAGGCCCTTTGGACCCTTGGAGTGCTGGCCGACTGGTCATAAATCCACAAATACTGAAGCGCCTGGAGCCGCCTTCCTCTGGTATAACCGACTCTCCTCTGGTTCAGCCGCCCCGACAGACCCCTTCATGCAGCCGACAGCATCCTCTTCATGTCCTTCTCCCAGTTCCATACTGCCACATTTGCACTTTGTGCTCAAAATCCTAGTTCTAGTCATCTTTTCCTGGCTGCCCCTTCTGGACTAGCTTCTGGACATGTCCATGGGCAAACTTGCACATGACATCCCCCTCTGCTAAACTTGACGGGATTCCAACCTGTTCTTGGATGACCCATTCTACTTTGATGACGCGGAAGCTCTGAGAGTCTTCTTTCAGCCCTAAACACACTTAGAACATGCTGATGCAAAAACGCAGACAGAAGGGAGAGTAGAGAGAGAGAGAGAGAGAGAGATAGCTGGAAATTCAGTATATTCATATGGTACAAAAAGGTACCCTAATTCTACAGCCATGGGTTGCTGTCACCAATTGGCCGACCATTTGGTCCATCTCCAGTTTTTGTGTCTCGTTCACTTGAGGCCAAGCCAGTGTCTCATGTGAAGAGGCCAGTATTTTGCTGACATGGACGGAGCCAGACTGGTGCCACCCGTGTGTTAGAGCAGGATGGTGTCGTATGGACGGGAGCCAGACTGGTGCCACCAGTGTATGACCTGGACTGTGTTCTATCCATGGGATTGTCACGCCATGGAAGAGCCAGTATTCGTGTTGTGTCTTGCCTATGGGACTGTCACACCATAGGGAGGCTTGTGCCTGGAACTGTGTCTTACCTATGGGATTGTCACTCCATAGGAAGACCAGGATTTATGTTTTACGTCGTGCCATTTTTGTGCCGACAGATATTTTGTACTTGTTCCATGAACGGGAGATATGTCCATGATACTATTTCCACATGCACTCATGTTTTGCATGTTTAAAACTGTTTTCGTATGACTTGTATTTTTGTGTTTGCCTGTTTGACGTGTCACTTACTGAGCGGGGACGCCTGCCAGTGAGTCGTGGAGTTTGCTCTATCTTCTGACGAGTTTTGGTGCATGTGAACAGGTGGTTAGTATATTGCACATGTTAGTTTAATAGTTTATTTTTTAACCTTTTGTTTTATAAGGTTATTTGTTCACACTCACTTAAAAGTGGGCACCCACTTAGGGGCCGAGGTGGGGAGCCACACTTGACTTGTGTGTGTGAGGGGGTGGGTGCATGGTCACCTACACAACCCCCCATGGAACTGGCCGCCCACATGCAAATGTGGGTAGCCAGCCAAATCACTATGGTATTACTCCACTTCAACCTTACAAAAAAAAGCCATCACCTCTAACGTGAAAGGACAATCAGGCGACCATCTCTGTGCATGTTTTCCCAGGCGGCTATTGAACTGCTGCGCATGCTCATCCAGGCGGTTACTGGGTTGCTACGCATGCTTTCTCTCAGGCGGCTGCATCTCTACAGGCTGCACATGCTCCATCTCCAAACTGCAGGCGGCTGTTTTTCCTCCCCTACCAGGCGGCTATTACTCCTTCAGCGGGTGCAGCAACCAGGCGCCCCTTTCTTCTCACAGGCGGCTGTGCTCTCAGTAGGTGGCTGCGCCTGTCCAAAGCTGGCGACTGCACAAGCCTCTCCTTTCATACAGGCTGTTGTATCCTTCACTAGGCGGCTGTAGCAAGACAAGCTACGCCGCCTCCTCCACAAGAAGGCAGGCTGTGTCCTGCACAGCAGGTGGTTATACCTCCTTTCCATAGGCGGTGTTTTCTTTCTTCAAGTGGCTACATCTTGGTGTCCCACTCAAGTAGCTACACACACAAATACCTCGGGTATTGGTCTTCAATCTGCAACCTACAAGTAAGTGAATTTTCAGATTTAAGTAAAGTACTTTGTGATAAATCTGATAAGGGACTCTCTCCACGGTGCCGGGTAGTCCAAGCTCTTGGAGAACCACGGTCCAAAGGTGCTGAGATTGGGAGAGCCAGGCGTTAGTACGAGAGCGCGTGTTTGTGCGTGGTCTTGGAACACCAATGGGGCACTCTCCGCAGAGTCCGGTGAAAGCAGAGGACCGTAGAGATTGGACCACTCAAGTGGTCGCTCTACTTCGAATTTCTACTTCGAGCTTTTTGTTTGGTGCTGTATTCATTTGTACATGGGCATCATCTGGTTCTTGGAACCCATGGAGCATTGTATTTGTTAAATACTCCCAATAAATATATCATATATTGAGGGGGGGGGGGGGGTCGGCCCGTTCCGGCCCCAGTGCTGGTGTCCATCTATCTCATTTCATTTCATTTCAATTTCAAGTTGTTATTAAGTTGTCCATTTCAAATTGTGGTATTAAGTTGTGCTATTACGCGTGTGGGTGTCCAACGGAGTCTATTCCCACTTGATGGGATCGGTTTCAGTTGCCTTCTTGAAAAGGTGGAAAACACCAAAACAATCCTACTACTGGACCCACTCCCTAGTGGAGCGAATGAATCTATCACTGAGCACATGCCTATTTATAGGCCCTTTGGACCCTTGGATTGCTGGCCGACTGGTCATAAATCCACAAATACTGAAGCGCCTGTAGCCGCCTTCCTCTGGTACAGCCGACTCTCCTCTGGTTCAGCCGACAGATCCCTTCATGCAGCCGACAGCATCCTCTTCATGTCCTTCTCCTAGTCCCATACTGCCACATCTGCACTTTGTGCTAAAAATCCTAGTTCTAGTCATCTTTTCCTGGCTGCTCCTTCTGGACTAGCTTTTGAACATGTCCATGGGCAAACTTGCACATTGACAGGTGATCCATTTGAAGGCCATGTGACTCAACCAGCCGGTGGAACATGCATAACTACTGCCATTACCCTCATCTGCCAATTGTCTAGAGGACTCTAGGGCCAACCATGGGAGATGATCTCTATTTAATGTGTAGACATGCTGCATGTATGTGGTGGTTTGGAACATGGCATCAATGACCAAGGGGGCTGATCCAAACTCACCCAATACTATAGCTTATGGCATCGAGGGATTACTCCCAATCATGCGTAGAGATCATCACTCCACTTGCCTCTTGTCTTCACTCCGGAATTCGGCCTCTTGAAAGAACTCCATACATCATCGCCAAGGATGTCATGTGCACACCTTAATTTGGTGCCACGTAGACATGATTATTCCCTGCAGCTGCTTTAGAGGCAAGGTTAGAGGTTGTATATGGGCTGTTTGGAGGAGTTTTCTCAGCCTTATAGGCGCCTAGGACATGCACCAATGGTTGGGGCATAATATGGGCACAATATGGACACATTTTATGATATTTTGATGACTTTTTGTGGCCTAAAAAGGACTCGCTGACCTGAATATGACTTGCTATCAGAATCCCTGTAAAAGGGCAAATCTAGGGTCATTCCAAGGATTCAAAGATCAAGAGTGCAGAGCCAAAGTAGGAGTAGATAAGTAAAGAGTCTTTCTTCGATCAGTAAAGAGTCTTTCTTCTCCTCCTCTCTACTTCTCAGTGTCATCATTGTGCATGCGATTAGCAATGATAACCCTCTTTTCTCAGCGTTAATCATCATTTATCACGCTTCCGCATAGTTAACATGTTACATTGGTGTCAGAGCATCTAGGTCAATTCTAGGTAGCATATTTGGCTTGCTGAATCAGGGTTTGTGTTTTACAGTTGTAGGCCAAAATTAGGGTTTCTCTGTTTTGCATGAGTTCAGTCCTTGCACTAGCATTTTCAACCCTAATTCAGTTTGCATAGCAAATTAGGGCTTGCATATTGAGGGTTTCAGCCCATTTTTGCATGTAGCATAGGTGGCATGTAGTCTATGACTTGGATAAGTCTTAACCTAGGTCTAATTTAGGTAGGAAATGGCTTCTTTCGGATTTTCCCTCAACCAAAATCTCACCATGACAGAGAAGTATAAATGGGAGACAGAAGAGTGAAGCTTGATTCAAACAGGATGTTGAGGAGCTTTGCCGATGAGAGGATGAAGCATAGCTCATCATCTCATAGTCACAAGGGACGGGGGACGGTAACGGGGGATGGGGATGGGGACGGAAACGGGACGGCCGTATGTAGGGAACATGGACGGGGGTAGGAACGGCACTTAAAAATTACTTTGTTGGCGCCACCCACTCGCCTATATGGGCAAAGCTTGCATGCCCATGGCCGTGCACCGCCTCCATGAGGGGATGGGGTGTGATTGACCTCATTCCACCATGTCCTTGTTGTCCTTCGGCTTCTACGGGAAGTTGGAACTTGAAGTGCCGCCACCACGTGAGGACGACGCCATGGATGATGGATGCCCATTGCCTCCTTGTCACTTGATAGCTTGAGAGAGAGAAAGAAAGAAAGAAAGTTGTATTAACGTCTACTAGAGGCCGAACTCGACCTATGAGACAAATCAATGTACAACTGTCAATGTCTTCTGGATGTCCACGTCTTCAAAAGGCCAAAGTGACCTACGAGACCAAAGTTACAACCATGTAACATCTGATACACTGTCTGGAAAAGAGAAGAAAGAACTGAAGGTAAGTATCTAGCCCTACAATACATCAGTAGTAGGGAGCATCCGGAAGCAGCAACTAGGGAGAGCGGGAAGCTAATGCTACTAGTCAAAATGGGGTACATGAGTACCTGGATACATGAATACATGAATATGGGGGAGTACAAAAGTGACAGTGAGTACAACAGTATATGGCTGGAGTCGTAATCATCCTACGAGCTCTAGCATGGGTCAATGCCAGATGACCTGGATAGCTGCCATAGTGAGATGCTTGGTCGAACGAGCCCGATGCCTCGCAATGATGCTCTAAATCCTCCGGTGTAGGCACCGTCTCCGCCGATGTGAGGATCCGCGAACCCTCGGGTGTCTGGATGTGCCCAACTGGATAGCTCTCTCAACTAGAGTTCCACGGGGTGCCCACTGCTGGGCTGTCGGCTGTGTGTCCTCCGGGTAGTCCCTCTAAAGAAGTCAGTAATTTGTCTGTGTGTGGACTCCTTGCCAGTCAGGCGTCTGCTCTTGATAATGGACTCTTTGAGCTTGCGGATCTCCAGGAGATAAAAACCCAAGCATCGTTGATCACAATAGTCCATGACTCTAGCCAGTGGTCCAAATCCCTCTCTGAAAAGGCAATGGTAGCGCCCTCGAATCTCATAATATGCTGTGCAGCGACAGATGTAGTGCTCCTTCGTCTCTGGCTCTATCCAACAAATCTGACAAATCCTGTCCCCTGGAGGTATGCCTCTAAATCTGCCTGTCTCTATCTCTAACTGATGTGAAGAGGTGCGGATCTACCCAATGGCGCACCTCAATCCACGAGACAGATGGGTATCCATGTAGCTCAGTCTAAGTATAAAGCCATCCTCAGTGGTGCAGAGAAGATGGTCTCTATAGAAAGCCATCTTCGTCCCCAACTCCTGTGAGGGCTCTAGCCATGTCCTCCTAGTGTCCAACTGAATGAGGTCGTGTCTGATGACTCTACTAATCTCACAATGTGTCAAGGTGAGAGAGGGTGCCTCCAGAGAGTACCTAACTAAACCCGTGGAGCTCAAACCAGGATGCTATCTGCGCATACCAACATGAAGTGTCTCCCTCCATGGCTAGCTGATGAGAGGACTCTAAAGCAAGTCGCGCATACCGGTGTCGGGGAGGCTCCCAGGTGCTATGAATGAAGGACACTAATCTGGCAAGAGCCTCGACTACGATCGGTGGTGCTCCCATCTCGGCTCTAATAATCTCATGGGGTACCGAGGCCTTAGCTTGAATCATCCTGGAGATCATGGACACAAGTGGTCTCTCCATCGATCTCCATCCATCGTATGTGCGTCCTGATCGACTGTGACGATCTAGGCTAGGCCCCCAGATCTGTACTCCATATAGCATAGCGTGTCAAAAAGCCACAGCTTAGTGTGTGGCTCGTGAAACTGTGAGCACATCCTCTCTAGACCTCCTAGTGCTGCATATCCTCTAGTCAATCTGGCCTCTGCTGCCCCCCTCATGGAAAATGTGGGCCCAATGAACACCACTCCAAGATATGTGTACAAGTCAACATACTCCACTGTCTCCTGCCCATATGTGAAAATAGGCGCTGATCTCCAGACCCACTGAGCTGTAGTGTTAAACACCATAACCTTGGTCTTACCAAGGTTAACTGAGAGCCCACTGTCCTGTGCATAAGCATGTAAAGTATCCAAGTGCCTGTGCATACCCTCTGGTGAGTCTGCTATAAGCAGAATATCATCAGCATATAAGAGCAGAGGTATCCAAGTGCCAGCCAACTGGGCCCCTTGTCCCCTCGTGTCCCAGTATAATTAGAGATCTCATCAATGTATAGTCCAAATAGAGTCGGAGAGAGCGGGCAGCCCTGTTTCACCCCTATAGTGGAGTGTACTGGTTGGGAGAGACCCTCTGAAGTCCGCACCTGCCCAACTACTGTCTCATAAAGTGCCATAATACCCCAAATGAGCTCACATGGAACCCCCAAGTCTTGCAGCCTGCGCATCAGTCTAGCTTTGGGCACTATGTCAAAGGCCTTGCGGAAATCCACAAAGCCACAGTAGATCCTCCTCCCATGTGCTCTGCCCTCCTCAATGATACCCCTGAGGGTAAAGATATGATCCAGAGTAGAGAATCTCCTCTTGAAATCGGCCTCTTCCTGAGCTGGGACCCCTTGTCTCTCTGCCCATTTGCTCAACTCCTGCTCAAGAATAGAGGCATATAGCTTGGCCAGCGAGTGACCAATCATAATGGTGCGGTAGCAGGCTCGGATCTCCAGACTTGAGTACCGGCACAATTGTGGAAGTACTCCAAGTCCCAGGAAACCCCTCACACATGGCTCTATTAAACATGAGAGCTAGCAAGTCTGCAATCATATCTCTAGCATGTATGAAATGCTCGGCTACAATGCCCTCATGATCCTGTGCCCTCCCTGTATGCAATCTGTTGATAGCCCTCTTTACCATCTCTGCTGTGAAGAAGGTAGAAGTGGGTGGACAAGGCTCTGGAGGGTTCAGTAGTGGTGGCTGCTCTGGTACTGTGTAGAGGGAGGCTCCATGTATCTCGAGAGCTAATGGCCGGAGGCAGGGGGTGCTCTCTAAGCAATCTCCAGGCCTCCCCAGAATCCTAACTCAAAAACAGCTGATATATGTCTCTCTCCAGCCGAGCTAAGAATGCTCTCTTCTTCCGCCAAATGAGGCATCGGAAGACGATGCGTGACTGTCTATATGCGGTAACAGCTGTGGCCACCTCTCTGTGTAGCCGGGCTCTGAGCTCCCTACAGTCATCATCATACCAACTATTCTGGGGCATGCTCCCAGGACGTGGTCGTACTGTGGACTGCGTGTGTGGGAAGGCCGTCGCTGCAGCTGTATGTGAAGTCTCTGTCAGGATTCTGTGTGAGCTCTGCTAATGGCCTCTGTGGATCCTTTGCACTCAACAAGCTGTAGATCTCTGCAGTGTATACTCCATCAGTCTCTCTACAGAAGGTATATCTCGGGTGATAGGACTTCCCAACCTGGCGGGTATTGTAGTGGAAATCCACCGTAAAGGAGAGAAGTGCATGATCCACCATAACTCCGATGGGCCTAGGGCCAATCGCAAAATCCTGGATACTCGGGATGAAGGTTGGCGAGGCTAAAACATAATCCACTATGCTGGCCCCATGTCTGTGTGGAAAGCAAGTAAAGCCACTGGCAAGTGGATACCTCTCTAGGCCATTTAAAATGGCCAGCCCCCCATCTCCAAGAGGTATCTCCCATACTCAGTACACTCCACCTCATCCTGTGATCTCCGGGTCAAACACATCTCCTCCACATCTCTCTCTCTCAACATCTCCTCTGAAGTGTCAAAGAAGGAGGTTTGGTACCGAGCCGTTCGAGCATTAAAGTCCCCAAGTATGATAACATCTCCCTCCCTGGAGAACTCCCAGATGTCCTCATCTAGAATCATATATGGAGATTGCCCCTTGGGCGCTGCATAATGAGATGTGCTGGGTGGAAAGTAACATATAGCAATGTATAGGGGTCTACCCTCATCTGCCCTCAGTCTGACCCACATGTACCTCGCGCTCTCATCACGGCGCATAACATGGATGAGTGGCTGAAGCTCCTCTCTAAAAAGAACTGCAACTCCTCCAGATCCGCGACCACCATGCTTTGAACGGGCCTTCTGTCTACAAGTCGTCTCCCATCTGTATCCCGCCACTCTCGGTAATGTGCTGCCGGGGGCCTGATGTGTCTCCGAGTAGAAGATGATGTCCCTATCTCTGAAGCTGTCCTCAAAGGCCCCCACATCCAGTCTCAATGCTCCGTTGCAGTTCCATACTGCAAGTGTCAAACTGGTCCCATAGGTCTCGCACCGTCAGGTGGTGCGTCTCTCTAGTATCACCACTCTGCCTCCTCTGTAAAATGCTAGCTTCCCTTTTTCTCTAGCTGCCCTAATCTCCGGCATGCACTCCCTCATATGTGCTAGCTGTGCCAAGGTGAGGTCATCTCCTAAAAAGATGCCCGTTTTCTTAAGGGCAGAGTGCTTGGCCAAGAAATCCTTCTTGGCCTCCAAGGTGGGAAAGCGTAAAATGAGAGCTCTCTCCTCCATTCTTGTCTTTCTTGCCCACTCTCCAAGCCCCCCTGTGTGTGGGCCTCGAAATGCCCATGTGTGTATAAATCTTTGGCTTCTTCCTCTACATTGTCACCGTCCTTAAGACCTGTGATCCGCACATGAAGTTCCCTTGTCTTTCTTCTTTGTTCCTCCTCAGTGGTTAGGTTGATAATGTTCGATGTAGATGTGCTTTCGGCCTCCTTGTTCTTACCTTTCTTGACCACTTCTATCCATTTCTCCGTTTCATCTACTTGCTTTTGCGTCTTCGTGAGCACCTCCACCCATGCTAAGCTGTCAGTTTGAAGGTGGGACTCAATTGGAGATTGTTGGAATGTCAAAAGTTGTCAGAATGAAGGTGGACTCAATTGAAGATTTATGGCTGCAAAGTGCTGTTCTATCCATGGCTGGCTAAGGTGGTAACAGGTATGCTATGAGAGCTCCTTCATGAGGATGCTTAGTTTAAACAACTGGCTCACTTATGAAGAGAAAATTTGGCAGTATCTTCTAAATAGAGCTTTTCTCCATATTTTATCAGCTTCAATAACCATACTGTGCATAATGAAGTCAATGGTTCAATTTACCGTTCAAAAAGTCAGAGGTTGATTTTTCAATAGTATACAAAACGATTCACAGAGAAAGTAGGAACAGATGCAAACACCTTACTAGCTTGACATTAGTTACAAAGTTATAATATTAAACACACACGAGAGATAGATAACATGTAAAAAATAAGTCAGAAATAGATTTCACGAACATAACATAAAGTGACGTTGTTTCTTTATGTTCTTTAGTGCCGTTTTTTCATCCAAACGTTCATAGTGGGGTTATCATTGCCCTACCAAATGCAGTTACAAATAAACTTATCATCACCTATGATTCAAGGCCTTCTTGAATGTCCTCTTTTGGGTTGATTTTGTATGTATAAACAATCGAGTAACTTCTGCAAACATTTTTTTGATTCATTATACAATAGCTATGTTAAAACTAAGGGATTTTTGTGGTTTTCAGGGCTGTTGCGGAGTATCATTCCCAAGGCTTACCCACTCGCCTTACAGTAGATGATGTGATTATTACTGTAGGTTGCACACAAGCAATCCAGTTCTGCATTGCCGCATTGGCTGCGCCTGGCTCAAATATTTTGTTGCCACGACCAGGATTTCCTCTCTATGAAACTTTCTGTTCATATCTTGGTGTAAAAGTTCGTTATTACGATCTTCTTCCTGAATGTGGATGGGAGATTGATTTGGAAATGCTGGAGGTGCTGGCAGACAGAAATACTGTGGCAATGATTATCTGCAATCCCAGCAATCCTTGTGGTGCAGCTTATAGCTTCAATCATTTGTCCAAGGTTTGTTTTATACAGTTGTACAAGATATTGTGGCATCCAAAAACCTAGCTTTATGGTGACATCCAAAAACCTAGCTTTATGGTGCAGTTTCAGAGAACTTAAATGTATACAGCTATGTCTGAAGTTTCCTTATCTTTTTGCAGTTTTACAAGCTTCTGTGTAGCATCTCTAAGGTTATTGTGTTTGTAGGTTGTTGAAAGGGCAGAGAGCTTGAGAATTCCTATTATTGCGGACGAGATATATGGGCATATTGTATTTCAGGAACATGGATTTTTTCCTGTGGCATCACTTGCAGTCAAAGTGCCAGTTCTCACAGTCGGAGGGCTTTCCAAGAGGTGGCTGGTACCTGGTTGGCGCCTTGGGTGGATTCTTGTATGTGACCCATATGGTATTCTTGCAAAAGGAAGGGTAAGTCATCAGTGTCCCTCACTTTCTGAACATTTTTCATGATACTTGTGGCTGAAATTTCGTGAGAAGTTTTTTTAATGTCTTAGACCCTAGCTTGCAACAGAAATATTTTAGAGGTTCTCGCATACCTTTAGCTGCCAAGAATGGGAACCGGAAATAATTGGTTTTCTTTTTAATCACTGAGATGTCAGGCTACTTTCTGCAAATGTGATTGATTAGGTTGCAGTGTGAGAGCCTTTGGACTTGGTGGGTGCACTGTGCAGATAACATTGCTATCTTTGTGGATTTCCCATTAAAGGTCTTGGAGTTTAACTTGCTGTGGATGTCTTTTGCAGTCATCAATTTTCAAGTCTATCGGCTATAAGACAGGTTTCTCTATTCACGTACTTGAGGATAGGACCTAGTTTTTAGTTTGGCTTTGTGGGTAAGATTTTCAAGTCCAACCCCGCCGAGTTTGAAGTGCCATCCCTTTCCTCATATGAACTCTTGGGCCTTTCTCCAGCACCCACCAATTGATGAAACTCACCCCCCTCCATCTCCGTTTGGCTTCAGTGGATCAGACCATCCACTTGCCAAATTTGCTAGGCTGTAGCGTAGTCACAACCCTTTGCTAGTGTCGTCCTGTCTTGAAGTTTGGCAATACCTTATTGCCCAACTAAGCCATTTCCAAGCTGGTAAGTCGCTGTCTATGTCATTCCCACAAAATCCAAGGGGATCTCTTGGGGCTTATGAATGCCCTCCACCTATGAATGGGCAGCTTATGAAGGATTATGGCTTGTGTGATGAATTTCACCTATCTACCTGAAACAATGCCACCTTTTTGGTCTCTTTCATTGCATCTCCTTGTGTACTTTCGTAGCTCTTCTATGAGCATGTGCATGTTTTCTTTTTCCTATTGTATGAAATCCAGTGGAGTCCAGACATTTGTTTTACGTTCTTGGCACTTCTGACATTTCATGCGTCTACTAAAGACCCAATGGGCGTGTGAGACCAAAATGATACAATAATGTCCATGACATATTTCATCGTGGAACGGAAAATAAAATAGAACAAATCAAAACTATCTCACTGGAGTGATACAAAACTGCTCATGGAAATCTCATCATGGAATACAAGGAACATGAACCATGAGAGGAGCATCAGCCCCCAATAGTAGGCTGTATACCACTTTCTAAAATATCAAGCATGGGGCTGATGAATATGACCGAGAGGTCTCCCTTAGCTACGTCACGTGGAAAGGTAGCTTGATGGCGATGGAGCATGTCGTGGATTTGGAGCGGATGAGGGGATCGGGGTTGACGTCCAAGGGGCAGGGGCACTGGGCACGTTGGATTGCGCAGGCCTGGTCTGGGGTAAATCAACTTGAGCAAGGTGGGTCTGCAGCCGCCCGAGGTGGGTCCACAAGATGCATTGTATGGGTGTCCTCTGGAAGAAGCTAGTGATGGTTGGCTGGTGAGGGAGGGGTTGGGGTGGCTAGGGCCGAAGCTCTTTGAAGAAAGTGTCCATGTGTCTGTGGAGCTCGAGCACAGAGAGCCCTAGGCAGCACTAGTCCTGAAGTCAATGATCCTAGAAAAGGGCCAAATCCCTTGTGGAACAAACAATGAAACCTCCCGCGGATCTCATAGTATATTGGGCAATGACTTATGTAATGCTCCTTTGTCTCAACCTCTGTGTGGCATAATCGGCAGAGGATCTCTGTATGAGCTCCTTGGCTCTGAAGACATGCGCAGCTCCCCCCCGTCCCCACTCTGAGGTTGTGGGATGAAATTCTGTACCTAGCCAATCGCAATCCGCAAGGCATGGGACATGTTAACACTGAGGTAGCACGGCTATAGGATGAATCCATCCTTAGTGAGCGTTAGGAAGCGATCTTGTAGAAGCGTATCTTCGGTGGAGCTTCGAAGGCGTGATCCATGTGTAGTGGGTGTAGAGGCTGAGAAGATCTAACTCGATAACCCGGTTGGTTCTCATGAGAGAGTTGGAGAACAGGGGAGTCCAAACTGTACCGAAGGGGTTGGAGGCGTTCCATGTGGAGCCCATATGTGGAAACACAAGAAAACCATACTCCAAGGTGGCCCTCGAGTGCTAAGAGAAGAGAAAGAGAGAGAGAGGAGAGAGAAATGAAATGAATCATTACATGGGGCACTGTCGCTTGGGCCACGGAGGCTGTGTTGGTTAGGGCTTATGAGGAGGATGGTGGAGGGCTAGCCCTTGAGGTCTCTCACCATAGTATTTCGGTAGTACCAGTCATAACAGCCCCATCTACAGATCACTGGCGACCAGGCTCATGCGAGAGATGGGAGATTTGCAGCAGCATTGTAGCCTGGCACATTTGGCGAGCTAGATGCAATGAGGCCATCGAGGGTACCCATACTCCGCCTGCTGAGTCCAGCAGGAGCATTTGGCTCGACATCATTCATACCCTCTGCGATCAGTGGGGGCAGCTTCAGGGAGGTTCTGACTCCATGCGGAAGTGGTGGAAAGCTTTCTTGAGGCTCCGGAGGCCGGTGGTGACCCCACATGGCACTACAGATCACTTGTGTGGTTTGTCCCCCCCGTCCCCCCCGTGGGAAAAGATTCAACTTGTAGATGAGATTTCGGAGGTAAGCAAATCAGCCTCAAAGCCAGGGTTTGATCAAAAGTCTTTAAATATTCCAAATTCCAAATTCCAAATCTCAAATATTTTTGTTGACGACGAAGTTTTTTTCACTAAATTTTCAGCTTTGTTTTCCACATTTCAAATATTGTCAGTGAGATTGCTACTGTTATCGTCCATTTCAGGTTGTGGAGGCATTGATGAAGCTTGCACAAATGACTGTAAACACTACGACTATCGTCCAGGTAAGTGTTGATTCCTACTGTTTAAATGTTAAAATTCTTCCTAGCCCTCTGTAAATTAGATATCTGTCACAGTGAAAATAAACAGTTGTTACAGATCATTTCCTCAATAAATGAGTTCTTACTCTTGAATCTAGAGAGCTGTTACTAAAATCAAGTAACACAAGTTTGTACTTTTTAATCTCAGGCTGCAGTTCCAAGCATTTTGCAGAATACACCAAATGAGTTCTTTGAGAAATCATTGCTTTTGTTACAACACGGAGCTGATCTTTGCTACAAACGCATCCAAAGGATCGTTGGTCTTGATTGTCCATCCAAACCTAAAGGGGCAATGTTCATCATGGTAAAAGTCAAGTTGTATACTTTTCTATAGAATCTTTCTGTTGTAGTGTGAGTTGGAGCAGGAGGTGGTGTGCACGTGAGAAATTTCCCCGATTCCAAAATAAAGCCTTGCCCATGGTTGTGTGTCCGACTTGACACGCCATTCAGGATGAGTCTACACAGAAGGTAGCAGTAGAGGAGCATGCTTTACTCCATTGCTTAACATTCTACATGATGGTCAAGTCCTACCACTCTCTTTTCAAAGAGGGGTTTGGTCCTCTATGCAGAAGTTGATGAGATGGCCAGAGATATGTGGCTCTCAACTTACACTTAGATCTGCATACATAGAGATAACAGTCCAGAGGCAGACAGGAGGACACTAGTGAGGCACGTTCACCTTTTCCAAGGATTTGCCAATGGTGGAGATTATACCAAGAGGAATTATGGACGTATAGGGCCCCTTTCTATATTCAACACTTAGGCAATCAAAACTATAGAGTAACAGCCTTCATACTTCTCTTTCTCAAGGGTCCTTCCGTTGGAGCAAACCAGGATAGGATGCATGTAGCAGTTCTGGCAGTCTTTCTAGTACAACAGGGAGGCCACATTCTCACCACCATACTCTCTACAGAAAGAGAATTTGGTGGGTGAGTATACCCATTGCTTAACCCCTCTTCCGCAGCTAGCTCTAATAAACAGGCATCTGTCTTTTACCCTTAGGCTCTCAAATCCTATGATCAAGTAATTGTTTGGTTTCAAATGTGAGATTTTGATCTGTGGTAGCTTGATCCTGTGAGAAACCTGGTTGTCCTTTTGGCTTAATGCCCCCTCTACTTTGTGATATGCATAAGCTGAATCACTAACCAATCATGCTGGTAGATATCTGCTTGCATCTCTGGGACGGTTTGGCTGGTATTCAGGAGCAGGTGTAGGTAGCTTCAATAGAATTGATTGCTATGTTTCCCACCCATGAGGCCATGAATCAGGAGATTTTCTTGAGGGTTCTCATGAACCCCTTCCCAACCATTGAACTACAGCTTCAAATAGCTCATAAGATGTAGAATGGTAGACTGAAAAGTGGTAAAAGTATGACTGCTCCATTTACGTGACTTTCAAAAAAATAAAGCCAGATTTTTATTTCTGAGGAGAACGAAACCATAAGCATGGGGTAAGGTAAGTTTGTAATAAATGGAGCCATAATTTCTTAGTTATTACCCTATAGTTTTGGGGTGAGGAGCTAGTGCCCTTTGTGACACATGGTAGCCTTTATATTGTAGTGTTATATGTCCCATGGTAGGGTGTTTTGATTCCTCCTGTATTTTTAAAGCACCATAGTTCCTAGGTTTTCCTTGCCTATAGCCTTTCTAAGTAGAAATAAAGACTGTAGTATTGCTTCTATTGAGCCCTCTCTAACTTTTCTAGATTATTGGCATCTGGTAGCACAGAATCTAGGCCCCCCATATTGAAGGCCGAGATCTAAGCTTTATGCATGATGACTTTTGGATGTGTCTTAATTGATAAAGGCTTGCTATCTGTTGGGACAAGTGCCTTTCAAATTTTAATACTAAGAGCATACGGTCACTGGCATTGAGATTTACCTGATTATAATCAGCTTGCAAAAGGGATATGGTTGCAAGAACAGCTAATTCATGAACATAGTTTTTGTGTATGGCCAGGTGAGAATCAATATGTCACTTTTCCTTGACCTTCACAATGATATAGAGTTTGCAACAGCCCTTGCAGTAGAAGAGTCAGTGATTGTACTCCCAGGTAACTAATCTTTGGTTTTAAAATACAAAATTCTAAGTGCAGTACCGTATTTAATGACAGAACCGTTGTGTTGTCAGGTAGTGCATTTGGAACCCCAAACTGGATGCGCATGATCTTTGCTGCGCCATCTGCATTGCTTGAAGAAGCATGGGACAGGATTGAGGCCTTTTGTGAAAGACATAGGTCAAAGTGTTAATCTCTTGCTTCAAGGATGTCTTAACTTAATGGTGTACCATATAGGTAGAAAAAATATTTTCGATTAAAACACAAGTGAAGCATGATATCTAAAATATTCTCTTCATAAATGGGAACTCCCCTTATTCATTTTATCGGATTGCTTGTATACACATTGACATTCTTGAAGACTCAATTGCTAACATGTAGCTTTGGCTGGTAACCCTGTGCTGATGCCCTTAATGAAATGGATTTGTTCAAGGGATGATGGGTGTGTGCATTAAACCTTCAAGTAATAGCATTCAGTCATGCAAATCTGTTATACCTAGCCTGCAATGTAATAATTTTGCAGATAATAGAGCTCTTCTTGTACAGTTTTGGTCACAGCTGTTCATTTCTCTTGTTGTAGCCAATTGAAAGTCGGCATGTCCATGTGGACATGTGGAAGTCCCTAAATACAATTCAGAAGGATGGTATCCCATGGTGCTCTAGGTTTTTGTGTGTGCGCAACTTCTTGTTGTGGGGGCGGGTGGGCGAGGGCAGGGGAGAAGGGCTATTTTTATGCCCTTTTCATGTAAGAGAACAATGGAGTTGATATCAATACTATGGAGGAGCAAATGGAAGGAGAGGTGGAGAGATCAAGCCATGGTGTGTGGAAGCATAGACATGGATATAGAAGAGAGAGAGAGAGAGAGAGAGAGAGAGAGAGAAAGAAAGAAAGAAAGAAAGAAAGAAAGAAAGAGAAAGATTTTATTAACGTCTTCCAAAAGACCGAACTCGGCCTATGAGACAAATCGGTGTACCTGTATGGGGTATCCTCTGTCATCCCAACAAAATGAAAAAGTACTGAACTAAAAAAGCTGAATCTGGGTGTGCAATAAGTACAATGAGTGGTGAAGGGGATAGAGCTCTACTACTAGGAGAATGCAAAGCTATATGCATGGAGTATACAATCATGATATGCGACCTAGCTAGCTCCATCCTGTACCATACTGGGGGTATAAAATGGTATACATCAATGAAGGGGGTGTCCACAGCTCCCTGAAGAACATGCCTGGGTGTGCTTTGAAGCGAGCCAGTCGCTCCGCACCCTCTCTGTGAAACTGAGCTATGATCTCTGTCATCTCTCTCTGGTATAGGCGTGGTGTCCGAAAGCCAGGTGTCCTCTGTCTCTTGCGGGCTCTGAGTGTCTCTGCTCTCTGGAGAGTAATTCCCTGCCGTGTAGGGATTGGGAGTGGGATGGATCTCTGAAAAAATGTAGTAATCTGTGTCTGTCGTCCCCCCTCTGGAGCTGTCTGAGCCTGTAATGATGTCTCTCTGTGGCGCTGTATGTCTAGAATGAATCTCCCCAGTATGCGCTGGTCTGCTGCCTCAAAGATCTAGCGTAGGGAATGTGGCTCTCTGAATAAAATGGGATATCTCTCTCTGATGGCTGTATATGCTCTGCATTTGCATACATAATGCTCCTCACTCTCCACCTCCTCTCTGCACAATCTGCATACCCTCTCCTCTCGGGGGATCCGTG
Source organism: Cibotium barometz (assembly GCF_041138505.1). Lineage (NCBI taxonomy): Eukaryota > Viridiplantae > Streptophyta > Polypodiopsida > Cyatheales > Cibotiaceae > Cibotium > Cibotium barometz. Next base: position 52,902,126 of record NC_141073.1, read on the forward strand.
CTGCTCTGCCAGTCTCAATCTCCAATCGGTGTGATGAAACTCTAAGATGACCAATAGCCACTCGGGAGCCGTGTGGCAAAAACCCTCCATGTATCTAGGTCTCTCTATAAATCCATCATCAGTGATACTCATGAAGTGATCTCTGTAGTAGAGCATCTTCCGTGGAAGAGGCTGTGTAGGCGATATCCATGTCTCTCGCGTATAGAGTTGCCATAGATCCTGTCTCAATACTCTGTTCCTCTCACTATGAGAGAGACGGATATGTGGTGCATCCCTATCATACTGGAATGGTGGTAGATGATCCATGTCTAGGCCATGTTGTGAGAACCAATGTGTGACCTGTGCATACCATGATCCTCTGTCTCCTGCCTCAGCCAAAGTGACCTATGAGACCAAAGTTACAACCATGTGACATCTGATACACAGTCTGGAAAAGAAAAGAGATAGCCCCACAATACATCAGTAGGGGTGAAGCTAATGCTACTAGTCAAAATGGGGTACATGAGTACATGGATACCTGAATACATGAATATGGGGGAGTACAAAAGTGACAATGAGTACAACAATATATGGCTGGAGTCGTAATCATCCTAGGAGCTCTAGCATGGGTCTCTGCCGGATGGCCTGGATATCTGCCATAGTGAGATGCGTGGTCGGACGAGCCCGATGCCTCGCAATGATGCTCTGAATCCTCCGGTGTAGGCACCGTCTCCGATGTGAGGATCCACGAACCCTCGAGCGTCTAGATCTGCCCAACTGGATAGCTGTCTCAACTAGAGTGCCACGGGGTGCCCACTGCTGGGCTGTTGGCTATGTGTCCTCCCGGGTAGTCCCTCTAAAGAAGTCAGTAATCTGTCTCTGGGTGGACTCCTTGCCAGTCGGGCGTCTGCTCCTGATAATGGACTCTCTGAGCCTGTGGATCTCCAGGAGATAAAAACCCAAGCATCGCTGATCAGAATAGTCCATGACTCTAGCCAGTGGTCCAAATCCCTCTCTCAAAAGGCAATGGTAGCGCCCTCGAATCTCATAATATGCTGTGTAGCGACAGATGTAGTGCTCCTCCGTCTCTGGCTCTATCCAACAAATGTGACAAATCCTGTCCCCTGGAGGTATGCCTCTAAATCTGCCTGTCTCTATCTCTAACTGATGTGAAGAGGTGCGGATCTGCCCAATGGCGCACCTCAATCCATGAGACAGATGGGTATCCGTGTAGCTCGGTCTAAGTATAAAGCCATCCTCAGTGGTGCGGAGAAGATGGTCTCTATAGAAAGCCGTCTTCGTCCCCAACTCCTGTGAGGGCTCTAGCCAATCCTCCTAGTGTCCAAGTGAATGAGGTCCTGTGTGATGACTCTACTAATCTCAGAATGTCTCAAGGTGAGAGAGGGTGCCTCTAGAGAGTACTGGAATGGTGGAAGTCTGTCTAAACTGAACCCGTGGAGGTCAAACCAGGATGCTATCTGCGCATACCAACATGAAGTGTCTCCCTCCATGGCTAGCTGATGAGAGGACTCTAAAGCAAGTCGTGCATACCGGTGTCGGGGAAGCTCCCAGGTGCTATGAATGAAGGACACTGATCTGGCAAGAGCCTCGACTACGATCGGTGGTGCTCCCATCTCGGCTGTAATAATCTCATGGGGTACCGAGGCCTTAGCCCGAATCATCCTGGAGATCATGGACACAAGTGGTCTCTCCATCGATCTCCATCCATTGTATGTGCGTCCTGATCGACTGTGACGATCTAGGCTAGGTCCCCAGATCTGCACTCCATATAGCATAGCCGATGTGACCAGCGTGTCAGAAAGCCACAGCTTAGTGCGTGGCTCCTAAAACTGTACCTGTGAGCACATCCTCTCTAGACCTTCTAGTGCTGCATATCCTCTAGTCAATCTAGCCTCTGCTGCCCCCCTCGTGGAAAATGTGGGCCTAGTGAACACCACTCCAAGATATGTGTATGAGTCAACATACTCCACTGTCTCCTGCCCATATGTGAAAATAGGCGTTGATCTCCAAACCCACTGAGCTGTAGTGTTAAACACCATAACCTTGGTCTTACCAAGGTTAACTGAGAGCCCACTGTCCTGTGCATAAGCATGTAAAGTATCCAAGTGCTTGTGCATACCCTCTGGTGAGTCTGCTATAAGCACAATATCATCAGCATATAAGAGCAGGGGTATCCAAGTGCCAGCCAACTGGGCTCCTCTGTCCCCTCGTGTCCCAAAATAATCAGAGATCTCATCAATGTATAGTCCAAATAGAGTCGGAGAGAGCGGGCAGCTCTGTTTCACCCCTATAGTGGAGTGTACTGGCTGGGAGAGACCCTCTCAAGTCTGCACCTGCCCAACTACTGTCTCATAAAGTGCCATAATACCCCAAATGAGCTCATGCAGCCTGCGCATCAGTCTAGCTCTGGGCACTGTGTCAAAGGCCTTGCGGAAATCCACAAAGCCACAGTAGATCCTCCTCCCATGTGCTCTGCCCTCCTCAATGATAGCCCTGAGGGTAAAGATATGATCCAAAGTAGAGAATCTCCTCCTGAAACCGGCCTGTCTTTTAGCTCGGACCCCTTGTCTCTCTGCCCATCTGCTCAACTCCTGCTCAAGAGTAGAGGCATACAGCTTGGCCAGCGAGTGACCAATCATAATGCTGCGGTAGTTAGTCGGCGGGCTTGGATCTCCAGACTTGAGTACCGGCACAATTGTGGAAGTACTCCAAGTCCCAGGAACCCCTCACACATGGCTCTATTAAACATGAGAGCTAGCAAGTCTACAATCATATCTCTAGCATGTATTAAATGCTCGGCTACAATGCCCTCATGATCGTGTGCCCTCCCTGTATGCAATCTGTTGATGGCCCTCCTCACCATCTCTGCTGTAAAGAAGGTAGAAGTGGGTGGACAAGGCCCTGGAGGGTTCGGTAGTGGTGGCTGCCATGGTACTGTGTAGAGGGAGGCTGCATACTCGCCCCATGTATCTGGAGAGGTAATGGCCAAAGGCGGGGGGTGCTCTCTAAGCAATCTCCAGGCCTCCCCAGAATCCTGACTCAAAAACAACTGATAGATGTCTCTCCAGCCGAGCTAAGAATGCTCTCTTCTTCCGCCGAATGAGGGATCGGAAGATGATGCGTGACTGTCTATATGTAGTAACACCTGTGGCCACCTCTCTCTGTAGCCAGGCTCTGAGCTCCCTACAGTCATCATCATACCAACTATTCTGGGGCATGCTCCCAGGACGTGGTCGTACTGTGGGCTGCGTGTGTGGGAAGGCCGTCGCTGCAGCTGTATGTAAAGCCTCTGTCATGATCTGTGTGAGCTCTGCTAATGGCCTCTGTGGATCCTGTGCACTCAACAAGCTGTAGATCTCTGCGGTGTATACTCCATCAGTCTCTCTACAGAAGGTATATCTCGGGTGATAGGAGGACTGCCCAACCTGGCGGGTAGTGTAGTGGAAATCCACCTTAAAGGAGAGAAGTGCATGATCCACCGTAACTCCGATGGGCCTGGGGCCAATCGCAAAATCCAAGATACTCGGGATGAAGGTTGGCAAGGCTCGAACATAATCCACTGTGCTGGCCCCATGTTTGTGTGGAAAGCATGTAAAGCGACTGGCAAGTGGATACCTCTCTAGGCCATTTAAAATGGCCAGCCCATGTGCAGTCCCCATCTCCAGGAGGTATCCCCCATACTCAGTACACTCCACCTCATCCTGTGATCTCCGGGTCAAACACATCTCCTCCACATCTATCTCTCTCAACATCTCCTCCGAAGTGTCAAAGGAGGTCTGGTACTGAGCAGTTCGAGCATTAAAGTCCCCAAGTATGATAACATCTCCCTCCCTGGAGAACTCCCGTATGTCCTCATCTAGAATCATATATGGAGATTGCCCTTTGGGCGCTGCATAATGAGATGTGCTGGGTGGAAAGTAACGTATAGCAATGTATAGAGGTCTACCCTCACTCTGACCCACATGTACCTCGCGCTCTCATCACGGCGCATAACATGGATGAGTGGCTGAAGCTCCTCTCTAAAAAGAACTGCAACTCCTCTAGATCCGCGACCACCATGCTTCGGACGGGCCTCTTGTCTACAAGTCATCTCCCATCTGTATCCTGCCACTCTCGGTAATGTGCTGCCTGGGGCCTGATGTGTCTCCGAGTAGAAGATGATGTCCCTATCTCTGAAGCTAACCTCAAAGGCCCCCACATCCAATCTTAATGCTCCGTTGCAGTTCCATACTGCAAGTCTCAAACTGGTCCCATAGGTCTCGCACCATCAGGTGGTGCGTCTCTCTAGTATCACCACGCTGCCTGCTCTGTAAAATGCTAGCTTCCCTTTTTCTCTGCCTGCCCTAATCTCCGGCATGCACTCCCTCATATGTGCTAGCTGTGCCAAGGTGAGGTCATCTCCTAAAAAGATGCCCGTTTTCTTAAGGGCGGAGCGCTTGGCCAAGAAATCCTTCTTGGCCTCCAAGGTGGGAAAGCGTAAAATGAGAGCTCTCCCCTTCGAGCTCTCTCCTCCATTCTTGTCTTTCTTGCCCACTCTCCAAGCCCCCGTGTGTGTAGGCCTCGAAATGCCCATGCGTGTGTATAAGTCTTTTGCTTCCTCCTCTACATTCTCACCGTCCTTAAGCCCCGTGATCCGCACATGAAGTTCTCTTGTCTTTCTTCTTTGTTCCTCCTCAATGGTAGGTTGATAATCTTCGATGTAGATGTGCTTTCGGCCTCCTTGTTCTTACCTTTTTTGACCCCTTCTATCCATTTCTGTGTTTCATCTACTTGTTTTTGCATCTTCGTGAGCACCTCCACCCACGAGGAGGTCTCCCGGTCCTTCTTTTCTTCTCCCTCTTGAAGTGTTCTCACTTGGGCCTTGATGGTGGTCAGCTCCTCCATCATGACGGGCTGAATTTTACCTTCCTCGAGCTTGTCTTCTATCTCTATCTTGAGATTTGCGATCTCTGCATCTTGGGCTGCAATCCGCGCTTCAAGTTTCTTGACTTTGTCAAGAATGCTCCATTGACCATATTAATTGCATTGTCCATCTCTTTCTTGTGTTGTTGGATGGCTGCCTTGATAAGGTCTTCAATGTCAATCCTCTCCATCTTGTCTTGGGCTGAAAAAGGTTGGTTTCGGCTTAAAAATTAATTAACCCTTGGCCATAGGAAGAGCTCTGTGCGTAAGAGTGTTCACACCAAAGACCCAATAATCCTTTCACACTTCTGTGATTGATGATTCCAACACCCTCGAACGTTAAAAAAACAACCAATCTCCAACTCTTATCACATCATTGCAGAGAGGCAACCTAGGCGTGTGTACCTTTCATGCCATGCTGTTCCCTCAATTAGCTTATGACTGAAGCTGAGATTATTGTTGAGGCACCTAACTAGGATAAGAATACATCTTTATCTTTTATAGCATCAAGGCATTACAACAACTTCAAAAAACATTCAAAATTTTTAGATTTTTCAGGACAACTCGAGCAGAGAACCTTGTAAGATAAGATCTAGAAGTTGAAGAATCTCCACTCAATGCCAATGAAGATCTTTCTTATGGTGTTGTTTCCAACAAGCAATGGATGCTTGGGTTATTTTGCTGCACTTTTTCATCTCATGTCATTTTGCTTTTTATAGCAATCTGCTTGTAAATGCTTAGCTTTGCCATAATAAAAACAGTCTCGTGTATCATTTTGTTGTCTTTGTCTCTGAGTTGTCTCTTCCACTTGTTTGTTGTTGTTGTGATTCATGGAATTATTGTTGCTAACTATAATTTTGATTACCTGTTTGGCCATGGTCTCGATCTCTATCTCGTTCTCTACTTGCACTTGTGTAGAAGACATGTGGTTGCAAATTGCCTTTGTTTTGTGAAGATTGGTCTTTTGCGCGCACTCTTTTCTTCAATGATCAGCATTAACACTAACTGTGTAAAGTTGGGAATGTTCTTTCGAGTCTAAATAGACGTCTTCAATGCCTTGTATTGTGGCTTAAGATTATGTAGACATTCTTTCACCTTATCATCATCATTAACAAAAACACCAATAGATGCAAGGGATTCTACAATCCCTTGATCTTCAAGGCATAATCATTCACAGACATGTTTCTCTTCTCTACGGTTTGAAGCTTATTCTTCAATTGAATCTTTCGTGCCTTGGTGTTAGTTTCATATAACTTTACCAAGGTGTCTAATGCCTCCTTGGGTGACTTGGCATCTTATATATGCCCAATCATGGTATTCTGTATACTAATAAAAAGTCAATACATGACTTTTCTTGCTCCTTGATTTTAATTCTTGTATTCTTTTACGTCTTGAGTAGTTGGATTAATCTTAAGTATCTTTGGTGCCTTCTCATGTTCACCTTCAATGTAGTCCTAGTAGCATTTCCCCATCAGAAAATTTGTTAATCTAGATCTAGAAGTATGGAAGTTATTCTTGTTAAACTTCTCTCCAACAAGTTGGTTAATTTTATCATTTGGTATCTTGTCTGCAACACAAATTCACCAAAAACAGTATTCTTGTTTGACCTACACAAACTGTTGTATTCTCTGTAGGCGGTACTATACTGCACTCAAACTATCACAACTAATGACCTCAATTTGCATATATACACCCAATAACACGTGTAAGACCTCTTTGCAGTATACACAGTGTCTGCACAACCAAATGCTCTTCCTACAAGTCCAAAAATAGAGTTATGCAAAGTATCAAAACTTACCCGCTCTGAACGCGAACGCCTGCTAACTAAAAAATGTAGGCCAAGACGCGCTCAAAATGTGATTTATCCTGCGAAGACAGCTCCTCAATCGGAGTTCGTTTGCATGTGCTTCCCGAAGAGCTCCCGACAAGAGTGTAGTAGCAACACAAAGGGAGAAGAGTAGATGAAGCTCTTACCCTCGTATTGCCTTCTGTGCTTCTCCTGCTTGCCGCTCAACTACTTAGCATGAACCAGGCTCTAATACCATGAAAAGATGTGGGGGGGGGAGAGAGCTTGAGCTCTTGCAAGCGCGCGCGCGCGCACACACACACACACACACTGACACAAACCCTAGAAGAGAACTCACAAGATGAGAGGCTGAAAATTTGTTCTTCTTCTCAACAAGAGATGTCTACAAGAGATAAGAAAAATATAACATAAAGCACTATGTACATGCGGTCCATAATGTGAACACGCTAAGTGAGTGAGCTGGCTAGATAAGTATGCCATTACCTAGTGGTGGACTAGTAGATGGTTAGTCCAGCTGTAGAATCAATGGCAAGGATCCATAATGTCAGCATCCTACCAAATATGCTAGTGATGTAAGTGATGGAAACAGTCACCTAGGCATATCATAAGTGTCAGCTCGTTGAGCTTGACATCTCAACATAGAAGACATGCTTATTAGGATGGCGTTTGAAATGGGAAGGGCGGTTGTCACAATTATAATATCTAGAGGCCCAGAGTTGGGAAAAACAAAGCCAATCCACATGTCAAGGATGATAACCAAATGTGATGGAAATGGAGATCCTATTTAATACTACCTAGAGAAATTCTATCAAATTTACAAGACCATGGGATAGATTGATGATTCCACTAAGATATGCTCTTTTGGACTTTTCCTTGAAGGCAAAGCAAGCCGGCGGTTAGGAAAAGGTCGGTTTTACAATGTCTTTAGGCACATCTTCGTAGTGGGATTCTTTCCCAATGGAGCCAAATGGAGCCCCATCATGCAGATATACAACCTCAAGTAGGAGGAGGGTTAAACCATTGCTAGAACCAAGTATCTCCACATAAGATGCAACACCACCAAAAGACTGAATGATCATCGACTGATTCGATCGATTCAATCGATCTTAGATGAGTGCTGTGGTGAGGCAATATACCTGCCGTGCAAGACAAGGATATAGAATTCATCCACCTGAATCGAGATAGGGGACACATCATCCAAAGCCTCATCACCAACTAGAGTCCTAGTTAAGGACATAGGCCAGCACTGGCAGGGACATCCTAGAGGGTAAGCTCAAGGCCAACCCAAGCCAATAACGCCTCAATCAGGACACCTACATCTATTCCTAACAGTTGAGAGATATGGTTCAGTGCATAATTTGCCACCCCACAAGCCTACAAGTCCAATATTGAGGCCTAGATATCAACAATTTTGTGCTGATTTGCCAATGCCATGAGAAACATGATACAACCCATTGTTGGTATCAGGGAAACCCGGCACTACAGCCTATAATGCTCGTGGTACCCAAGCAACCACCACTAGCCTTGTAAGCCCCACCAAACACTCCTTAACAAGAACAATCTACAGGGCCTACATATCAAAACCCCTTAATGTGAGGTATGTACAAACTGCCACTAATGCCATACCTACCTCTGGAACCATCCCAACTGGTTCCTCCTAGAATATTACAATATAATAGTAATCGGTGACATTGTAAGCAAACTCAGAGAGTCAAGAGAAATGCCAATCCCATAGATTATATCTTGAAACCATGGTGCAACAAAGAGTCCAAAGACCTCAACAATATGGCATGCAAGCCATCGATGCAATGTTTCCATTTTAAGAGCATGCACCATGTCCCAAATCCATCCCTGAATCGAGTTCCAAACCCCAATGTCATTCCATATGGAGGCACATGTGTTACAAGTGTGGATTCAAATATGCCTTCAAGGATTATCCCCCGGATTGTCCCAATAGAGTGATAATCACCCCAATGGTAGGAGCATCAGCTAGAGAGTCAAAAGCTACCCTAGCCATAGATTATACCTCTTTGTTCCAAGCCATGGTGTAACAAAGAGCTTAGAGAGCTCAACAATATGGCACGCAAGCTACTGATGCAATGTTTCCATTGTAAGAGCATGCACTGTGTTGTTGAGTGTCCTCGTATAAGTGTCGATTTGAACATGCCTTCAAGGATTATCCCCCGGATTGTGTCCCAACAAAGTGACAATCACCCTAGTGGTAGGAGCATCACCCAAAGCATCAAGAGCAAGCCCAGTCATAGATTATACCTCTTTGTTCAAAGCCATGGTGCGACAAAGAGTTGAGAGACCTCAGTAATATCGCACACAAGCTAGTGAGGGAGTTCCATGAGAACCTTAACAAAAAAAAAGGCAAAGTAAAACAATAACCTCCTAAAACTAGAAGAAAAAGCACATTAACATCTACTTTAGCCGTATCTTGTTAGAAGGCATAGTCAATTATGCTCATTGAAAGCGACCACCATTTTTACCAACATCTTGACTTGGATGACCAAGAGATACATGAGACTACTATGCTGAGCTAAACTTCAAGCTTTGTATTTACTTAAAAATTAAATACAATGTAGAACTTTGTATTTCCACAATGGATTTACTTAACAAGTAAATCTAGTGTGGAAATGACTATTTGAGCGCCACTATCACAAGTATAGCTCCTTGTGTAGCTATGACATTTTTACATGCAGGTTAAGAGAGAGGTTGTGGAACAAAAATAAGTAGGTTCTTGAAAAACTACCACTTTTTCCCTTCTCTTTTTTATTGCAATTAGAGTTGTGTGCCTGCCACATTTTTAGGATAGGTTCTTGTGGTCTACTTGCCTAGATTTCCACTCCATTTGAATGATTAAAGAGCATTTATTGTGCTTAGGGTTGGTGGTATTGGCTTTGGGTGTGCTTGGAAATTGAGATGATCAAATTGCACTCGTAGAAGCATTAGCTTGGAAACTTAGAGTTCTTGATTATTTTTTTGGAAAAAAAAACTTTACATTAATCCTTAGATGGCATGTTACGGTTCTTCTTTGGACTTCTTTGGTTGTTTTAGCTGGCTTTAGATGTTGAGTGCTTTAACGGCTACCGTGGAAGCTAGGTTTGGGTATTGCCCTCATAACAACATTGGACTTCTTTGGTTGTTTTAGTTGGTTTTAGATTTTGAGTGCTTTTAATGGCTACCTTGTAAGCTAGGTTTAGGTATTTCCCTCATAGTAGCATTGGTCTTCCATTAGGCTTTTTTACACCCATGTCTAAATGTTGTTGATGTATCAAGAGGTTAATTCTCAAGAACATTGCACTTTCTTAATGGGGGTGGTTTTCTCTCTAGTACCTTTGTTTGCACTAGTTGTTTGCTCTACATCGTTTGGTTTAATTATGGTGATGGGTAGCATTGACAACAACAAGATATGTAGTAAATAATGTTTTATCATGGATTTTGCATTATTATACTTTAAAAAACATTGGTTTTGAGCTTCGATGATCATGTGGGAACTAGAGTTTCTTTGGCTACTACAATTGAGTCTTAAAGTTAGAGAGTAAACATTGGTTCTATGGTGAATTCTTATGGACAAAGCAATATGAGTTCGTGAAGAGCTATAGTGATGACTTTGGTGTTTTCACTAGATTGTTGCTTGAGATCTTGGTTCATATTTCATTGCTTGAAAATGACCCCTTTTATATGAGGTGGGTACATCTTGGGGGCATGTAACTTATGGTATGCCTATATTTATGCAAGGAATTCCAAAAGAGACACGCAATGATGAGAGAAAGGGGAAGGAGGCACAATGGTGGGAATGATGATGAGAGAAAGGGGAAGGAGGCACAATGGTGGGAATGATGATGCTATTTTTTGTGATTTTTTTTTTGTAAGAGCTTGGCTCTAATATTTTGTAAAACAAAAATGTAAATGATGCTCTCAATAATATAAATATAATCATATTTGTATGAAGAAGTATGTCTTTCTTTCAAACATCTTTTCTTTAGTCTCTCTTAAATCTGAGTATCTCTTTTGGTACCAATGGCAGAATGGGATAGATTGGGGCTTGGCAAAATTGCCAGCCCTAGTCTATCTCATTCTACCAATTATATATATATATATATATATATATATATATATATATATATATATATATATAGAGAGAGAGAGAGAGAGAGAGAGAGAGAGAGAGATTCAGTATAAGTGTTAGAATAAGTATCGGTATCACTATCACTTATGATCAGAGGAGTCAGTACAAGCAATAATCATTGATATGCTCATGTTCCAATGCCTATTCCAACGCTTATTTCGATGACTATGCCGGTGTATATTTCAACACATATACTAATGCCTGCTTATACCAATGCTTATACCGATGGTCCTATATAGAGGCTTTTACCACAACCATAGGAGAGGATGAAAATTAAAAAAACCATGTCGTAAATGTCAATATGGGTGTCGGTATGGAGTCGATCCCTTGTAGCGTCTTTACATAGCACCTTGGAGTGTGTTAGGGTTTTTAGAAATAAAGATTCCTTGCACATATTTTTGCCTATGCATAGAGCCTCTATGCATAGTCTTAAGATCTATACATAAGTCTAAGCTTAATGCATAGGCTTAATCTCTATGTATAAGGATGATCTCTATGCATAAGCTTTATGTATAGGTTTTAAGTTCTATGCATAAAGCTTTTTCACAGTCTCTATGCCTTGAGATCTATGCACAGTCTCTAAAGAAAGCTTGTGCATAGGCTCACACATAAAGCTTATGTGTATAGGCTTTGAGCTCTATGCATAGACTCTATGTATAGTTTCTATGCATAAGATTGTGCATAGGCTCTATGCATAAAGCTTATGCATAGGCTTTAAGCCAATGCATATAACTATACTATACATCTATGCATAAAGCTTATGCATAGGCTTTAAGCCAATGCATATAACTATACTATACATCTATGTGTAAGGTGCTTCCACATGTGTGTGTTTTTTTAAAACATCTATGGTAGAGACTCCTAGCAATTGGATCCATAAAACTATATGCTAGATTCAAACTTTCATGTCCATGCTATAATGGCGGGAAGAAGTAGCATGGATGGAGCTCTCTCACTCATTGTCCCATTGATCCTAGTCTTCTTATATATAGCAAGGATAGAGATGTGGGCACTTTGATATGGCATAGGACTTGTGGCCTCAAAGGGTAGTGGGGGCACTCCTTATGGAAAATCTCAACTATGGCACTAGAGTGTGATCATTGGTGTTATCACTATTCACACTCCACAAGGTTGTACTCAAGCCCCCACTCCTCATGTTCTCTATCATGACCACTATAGGCCTCACTTCTTATGGAAAATATCAACTGTCTCACACTCCCATTACTCCAATGACTATATTTCTCTCAATCACCACTTGGATTCTTGCATAGATGTCATGGATGGATCCATCATAGAGGACGAGGATGCCTTGAGAGTCATTTTTCCTTATTCTTTTAGCTTTGAGGAAATTGGCCTCAAAACCTTTGTGATTGTTATCGTAGGGCACCTTCCTTGCTTACCCACCACTACCCAATAGTTTGTAATTTGGGCCTCTATGAATCCATAAGTCTATTAATAATAGGTATGATAATATCTCCCTTCTTGGCATGGATAACTACCAATTGGGTGCGTACAAATGTACATTTAGGACAAGACATGGACATACCAATTGGGTGGGCATAAACGTATCAGTTCAAGAAGGGGACAATGTATCATTCTATTTGGATGGGAATGACACAACATACCAATGATGACATAGCTTGGAGGAGGGTGATGAGATGTTTGAGGCGGCTAGGGGTTGATGAGTTGTCAAACCTTAGGCGAGTTGGGAGTTGATGAGGTGAGGTGGAAAACCTTGGACAAGCCACAATGATTGTGGTCAAGGCACATCATGGCAAGATGGTATGCATGTAGATGTGACAAAGGGCATGGGGAGTTGATGATATGGTTAATGTGGTGAAGCAAGAGTGATGTGCAAAGGGTGCTAAGCTTCCCAATGCAATGCTTTTTTATTGTGATGGGAAAGGTAATGTTGTGCATAATGTGACATAGGAAAATTTATGGAAATATCCACAAATATGTAACATGAGCAAGTGCGGGACTACGTGCTAACTGATCACATGTTATCGTGTCCTCTATGGATAAACATGCAAAGAGAACGGATTTAATGTTTATTCGGTTATGACTTCCTTCATCTCACACATATGGGATGTAATGGAATATGGATGAAAAAATACTTGATGCAAGGCTGCATCTTTGGGTTTATGAGTTGGTTAGGCACGTATAAGGAAAAAGGAGAAAATGTGGCTTACTTGTGGATTTATGTGCCAAAACCACTTGTATTTGATTAGAAATGTATGAACGGTAGTCCTAAAATGTTTAGCATGGTAATGTATAATTCCCAAATCTCATGGTGGAACTATAGGATGGGATTCTTTGTTGTTGCTTGCACTTGGTGAGGTCCTTGTTGTGATGGTGAAGGTAGTTAAAGAAGAAGAGGCAATTGGTCTCATGGAGCTCATGGAGTTGTTATCGACGACGACGAAGATATTGGGAGGTTCCTACATGCTCGAAGAGGATCCAAGTGATGGGTCATACCATGGTCCTCCATCCAAAGATATACATGGATGGCTATTAAAGGTGAGGTTTGGTGTAGGTACTAGCTATTGTGAGTGGTACTAGCTATTAAAGGTGAGGTTTGGTGTAGGTACTAGCTATTGTGAGTGGCTTTGATGAGGGCTAAAGGCACCGTGTGTGTAGTCCTCCAAGTGATGACTCCAACTCTCTGCTTTCTTGGGCTCTTATTTCTTCTTCGTTCTTTGTCATCTTAGTTCTCTCTCTCTCTCTCTCTCTCTCTCTCTCTCTCTCTCTCTCTCTTAGCAAGGCACCCCACATGCCAATACGGTGCACCTCTCACGGTGCACCTCTCACCCACACATGCCAGTAGTGTGCATTTTGCTCAGCTCCGAGTTTAATCTATTGAGGAAGAGGAAGAAGTGGCTAAGACGGTGGTTTAGTGCAGACACAATAGCAGCACATCATGTTGGTTGGAAATGGGTGATAGTCACTCCACCTAGTTTACTTTATCCGACGGTCCAAAAAAAAGGCGGTGCAATTTTTGATCAATGTCATCCATTGATGTCACTTGACAAGGGTCTTTAAGACCTCGTGGCACTTAGTCCTGAGGGTAGACAGGGGCGTGGGTGGTTGCACCACCGTCCCACGCATGTGGGCATGGCCGTATTGCCCACATGGGCGTGGTCCCTCGTGTGGCCACCAAAGCAAGGGTAGCTAAAGCAAGGCCACCTACATGCACCAAAGCGCCCTTATTATTATTATTATTATTAAAATTTAACTATATATATATATATTCTTTTTTGGGAAAAATAAAGGAAGGAGCAGGGGGACCTCAACACTAAGTCACACGGGGTTGTAGTGTTGTGATTAATGGCTAGAAATGTTAAGCAATCACATCTAGCATCACACGCTATCAGATCTCCTTGGCCACCATGAAAGTAAACTCAGACTGGGGATGCCGCCACTAGGAGTGTAATCTCCTTGTAATATATAGACATCTATAAGTAATATAATAATGCACATGTTATTACTAAACTCTCTCTCTCTCTCTCTCAAACAAATACATGGAACATCACATATATACATACATATGTTGCATGTACATTGCATGCATCTCTCTCTCTCTCTCTCTCTCTCTCTCTCTCTCTCTCTCTCTCTCTCTCTCTCTCTCTCTCTCTCTCTCTCTCTCTCTCTCTCTCTCTCTTTGCGTCAATGGAGCCTACCTGGATTGTGGTAGTAGTGTTGGGCTATGGCAGACAACGTCGCGTTGTGGCAGCGTTGTAAGGCTATGGCAGAGCAACGACGGTGTTGAGCATTCAGACATTGGTAGGCAGGCAGTGTCGGGTGACCTAGTGACTCGGACTTGGTGATTATCTTCACACGACCTACATTGGCAACCTGACAACAACCTAGTGGTGACCTGGCAGTGCTGCAAGGAATGACCTCCAATGAAATCGATGGCGTGGTGGGAGGCAAAAGGGCTCTGCTACAAGGAAAGAGGGAAGAGTAAATGCGGACCGGGGAGGGAGGGAGGAAGCCCAAGGAAAACCTTGGGAATGGAATTTCCCAAAATTCCATTCTCACTAGGTCCATCACACGCTGTCAGATCTCCTTGGCCACCATGAAAGTAAACTTAGACTGGGGAGGATTTCTTGACAATGTTGAGCATCTCAAACATGTCCTAAGAGGGACACTACTTATTTTAAGAGAGTCCACATGATGCAGCATCATTTGAAGAATGAACATCAAGTAGTGGTGGACATCCTTAAGCTTAATGTGGGGCAACCTAGAGATGGGAAGCGTCTAGAGTGTAGCCATATTTGGTAGTGATATGTGTGAATACACTAGGACCAACCGGGGCACTTTTTCTCTCTTTAGGAGGTTTTTTCCCCTGTGCTAGTATACACCCATCTTGGGGTATACTCATCTTCTTTGTACATGACACATTCATTATCTATCTATCATCTCATTATTTGCTTCCTTGAGCCTCTCCACTATGTGTGTGTGTGTGTGTGTGTGTGTGTGTGTGTGTGTGTGTGTGTGTGTGCGCGCGCGCATTCCTACAACCCTATTTTCAACATTTGGTATCAGAGCATATACTCCTCGCTCTTATGTTGCTACCTACCCCTTATCTCGAGTCGCCTGTCTTCTTGAATTAGATCAAGGAGCTCTTTTGGGAGAAGAAAGAGGACCATGAAGTGTGAAGTACTTTGTACTGACGTTTTTCGTTCAGATTTTTATTTCGAGTGCGTTTTGGGGGCGTTTTTCGATCAGATTTTTATTCCGATGGGGGCCATTCGCACAATTTTTTATTTTTTGCAAAACATCTTCAGGGATCAGCGGATTTGCACTGTTCTTCATCAAATTCTAGAGTAGTTTTGTCAGATCTACTAAAGAGGTGTGCAGATACACAAGAAAACATCTACAGGCTTTACTTTAGTGACATCAATTTCTACATCCTATGAGTAAAATTTCTACTCACTATACTCTACATTTCTTTCATACACCTTGTAGGTCTCCATTGTCAAGGACCTTATTAGTAGCCACTTTAGTTGCATCAAAGAGCACTTAGCACTTTGGAGGTTGTGTGATTACTTGCTTCAGTATTATCAGAAATGGCAGACAATGATGTATTTTGGATGTTATCCTGCTACTGCTGAAGATAAGCTTGACGGGACCAACTACCCGTTATGGTCCTATATGATGTGGCATATATTGGTAGCCAAAGGGCTATGGAATGCTGTGGTTGGCATTGAGAAATGACATGGTTCTTCTAATGTGGACATGATGTAGAAAGCACATCTGCAGAGCAGACAGACTCAGTTTCACATGGTGTATTCAATGTTGGAAGCTCACTGTAGGCCCTCCATAAAAATAAACATGAGAAGAATGCTCAAAGCTCAAAATAGATGAAAGCTTATGCATGCGACACAAGAATGGGTTAAATCTCCCCCACCGTGAGAGTGGCTCACGTCCTTTTCATGGTGTATTTAAATATATTTCCTTGTACAAAAAGCAAGAGCCAAAAATACATATTGCCAAAAATATGGATCTCCACTTTGGGCTTGCATAAGCCTCTAAATACAAAAGAGTGAACACTCTAAGGTTCACTCATGAAATAGAACTAATGTATCTCAAAATGTTGCACACTAATGTGCACATAAAATATCACTGCCATTGTTGCTGATCATAAATAATCGCCATGCACCATGCGCCAATAAATTTTCATTGAAACAAGCCCAGTGGAACCATGCACATCCTCCTGCACACTAACCCTACCACTGATCTGCATTGACATTCACAATATAAGCTCAAAATATGTGACAAGCTAGAGGTGATTAGTCTCGCTTGCACATAAAATAAATATCCATCAAATAAATCTATAAATACGAAATAATTCCAACATTATTCCCTGGTGAAAAGTAATTGTCCTCAGTTGCTAAACATGCAATATCTCAAAGTCGGTATCTTTGCATATTTAAACAACTATGTGTTAATCTGGACAAAAGTCTCTTTTTCTAAGATGAAATTGAGTACTTAGGCCACATTGTTTCAAGTGAAGGTATCAAAGTTGATCCAAAAAAGGTAAAAGTCATTAAGACTTGGCCTACTCCATGTGTTAAAGAAGTTAGATCTTTTCTTGGTTTGGTTGGTTTTTATAGGTGGTTTGTTCGTAATTTCTCATTGATAGCACTTCCTTGACAATGTTGCTTAAGAAAGGTCTAGTTTTTCGATGGGGAAAAAACCAACAAAAGTCATTTGATAGACTAAAATATTTGTTGACTCATACACCTATCCTCCAACTTCTAGACTTTACTCGACTGTTCTTCCTCGTAATGATGCTAGTGGCTCAAGAATCGGTGCTATCCTCATGCAGGATGGACATCCTTTGGCTTATGAGAGTAGAAAATTGACACCTTTTAAACTTTCGTATAGTACATATGAGAGGAAGTTATTAGTCGTTGTCCATGCCTTACGCATGTGGAAACATTATCTTATGGGTTCTGAGTTTATGATTAAGACCGACCAATAAAGTATTAGATATCTTCTTAATCAACCTCTTAACTCAGACCGCCACATTAAATGGGCATCTTTTATTCATAGTTTTCATCCTCTTATTCAATATCAACCTGATAAAGAAAATATAGTGGGGCTGATGCACTTAGTCGACAACCTTCTATTTCTAACATTTCAGTGCTTAACATTCATTCTTTACATGATATGCGTAACTCATATGTTACAAATCCTAATATTTCTAATGTTTGGCACAAGTTAAAACCTAATAATTGGTTTCCTCTTCATGATTATGCATATAATGATGGTGGTTTTCTTTTCTTTCAAAAACGTTTATGCATTCACTTCCTTATAGATTTTTTATTCTTGAAGAGATGCATCGTCCCCCATATGTTGGTCATCATGGCATTCTCACCACTCTTTGCACCATAGAAGAATATTTTTATTGGCCACAATTAAAATATGATGTTGCTTCTTTTGTATCGGAATGTGTGACATGTCACAATGAGTTAAAAGATGTCAAGGAAAACAGTATGGGCTACTCATGCCTTTACCTATTCCAGCAGCATCATGAGAAGAAATTTCTATGGACTTTATAACCAGTTTACCTATACCACAATTGTTGATAGGTTTAGTAAGCAAGCTTATTTCATTGCATGTCGTAAAACATTGAATGCTTCACATGCTACACAATTGTTTATCGAAACTATTTTCACAAATCATGGTTTATCTAAAATCATTATTTCAGATCGTGATTCTCGTTTTTGTAATCATTTTTGGATGGCATTGTTTTCAAACTTAGGCACTAAGATTTATTTTAGTTCTACATATCATCCAGAAAATAATGAACAAAGTGAGGCCACAAACATCACTATTTTAGATCTTTTAAGATCTTACACTATCTCATCTCCTGCAAATTGGGATCAGTATTTACATCTTTTACAATATGCATATAATAACACACCTCATACAACCACTGGCAAAGATCCTTTTGAGATTGTATATGGTAAGAAACTTCCAACTCCAATTACTAGACTCTCTCATGAAGTTCTAGCGGGGCCGATGATTTTGCCTTGACTCATAACCGTATTTTGGCCAAAGCTCGTGATTCTATTCTTAAGGCTAAACAAGCTTACATTAGACAAGCTAACAAGCAAAGAAGACCAAAGACTTTTAAAGAAAATGATTATCTCCACGATTTTATGGGCCTTTTAGAATTACTGCTAGGATCAATGACAATGCTTATGGTTTGTCCCTTCCTGACCATTGGAATATTCATAATTCCTTTCACATTAGTCTACTTCGACCCTTCAAAGGTACACCAAAGGTACACCACCTTCTACCCCCGTTTATGATGACCCACCTCTCCTAGAGGCTAAATCTACAGAAATTTCAGTTTCCTGAAGCAATTCTTGTGAGCAAACTACAACTCGCAATGGAAATATTTATGTCAGATATTTGGTTAAGTACAAGAATCATCCTATAGAAGAATCTCAGTCGATTCCAGACCATGCCCTTGTTACACACTCTTCCCTGATCGACTCCTTTCACAAACAATTGCAGTGAATCTTACACTTGGTATTGAGGCTGGTGTAGTCTTGTGAAGGTCACCGATTTGAGGTATCATACGATTTGTAATTTATTTTGGTATTTGATATTGATATGTGAAGGTCACCAATTTGAGGTATCACATGGTTATTTTTTGTGCAAAGGTCACCGAATTGAGGTATTGCACGAGGCTTTGATATTGTGGAATCATATTTTTGTGATGGATATTTTGAACTTGATATTTTCTTTCGTGAAAAGGTCACGAATTGAGGTATTGCATGTAGTTGTTTAAATATGCAAAGGTACTGACTTTGAGGTATTGCATGTTTAGCACAAATGAGGACAATTGCTTTTCACCAGGGAGGAATGTTGGAATTATTCGAATTATTTGGTATTTATGGATTTATTTAATGGATATTTATTTTATGTGCAAGCGAGACTAATCACCTCTAACTTGTCACATATTTTGAGCTTATATTGTGAATGTCAATTGGCAGGGTTTAGTGTGCGGGATGTGCATGAATCCACTGGGCTTGCTTCGGTAAAAATTTATTGGCGCATGGCGCGTGGTGATTATTTATGATCGGCAATGGCAGTGATATTTTATGTGCACATTAGTGTGCAACATTTTGATATACATTAGTTCTATTTCATGAGTAAACCTAGTGTTCACACTTGTGTATTTAGGCTTATGCAAGCCCAAAGTGGAGATCCATATTTTTGGCAACATGTATTTTTGGCTCTTGCTTTTTGTACAAGGAAATATATTTAAATACACCACGAAGAGGATGTGAGCCACTCTCATGGTCGGGGAGATTAAACCCATTCTTGTGTCGTGTGCATAAGCTTTCATCTATTTTGAGTTTTGGGTATTCTTCTCAAGTTTATTTTTATGGAGGACCTACCGTGAGCTTCCAGTATGCTCATCAGAAGATGTATTATATGTACCAGGGAGATCAGTACTGAAAATGGTGGTACAATCATACTTTCAACAGATGTATTATATGTACCATGGAGATCAAGAAGAACTTGTTATCTATCTCTACCTAGGCTGGCTTAATGGATCAATTTGAGGATGACAGATGTATTGTTCATGATCGCACAAGTGATGTGGCAAAGCAATTGTTTCTTTTGGTACTTTATCTTATGGTCTTTATAGGCTAGATGCATATGAAAGACAAAAGCATGCTGCATGTAAAATTTTCACCACCACAAAGGTAATAGGTGATGCTAAGCTGTGGTGGCATGCACGCTTTGGTCACTTGAACTTTGGCAGTTTATTGTGTTTGCATAAACATGACCTAGTGTCTGAGCTGCCACATCTTCAAGCCCCTATCAAACATGTTTGTGAGGGCTGTATTCTTGGAAAAATGCAGCGGGCATCATTTCCCAAAGATGGTTCAATTAAAGCTATCCAAAAATTACAACTTGTACACAGTGATGTATGTGGTCCTATGAGGACACCATCTATTAGGGGCTACCTCTATTTTGTCACATTCATTGAATCTGATTACAACTTGTACACAGTGATGTATGTGGTCCTATGATGAGGACACCATCTATTAGGGGCTACCTCTATTTTGTCACATTCATTGATGATTATTCCAGGCATACCTGATTACATCCATTGAAACAAAAAAAACAGAGATTTTTATATGCTTTAGGCACTTTGCTGGTATGGTTCAAAATGCTTCTACATGTAAGATTGGTACCCTGCGTATTGATGAGGGGGTCTAAGGAGTTTCATGCATACATGGCTAATAATGGGATAAAACACCATTGTACTGTGTCCTACACACCTTAGCAAAACAGTGTAGTGAACTTAAAAATGGGTTTCTCATGGAGATGGCATGTTGTATGGTCAAAAGTGAGGAGTTACCTCATGGTTTCTGGCTAGAAGCAGTCATGTGTGCAACATATGTTTTGAACAGGTAAACTAAAAGGCTTTGAATGTTAAAATAGGTCTCTCATGGAGATGGCACATCGTATGGTCAAAAGTCAGGAGTTACCTCATGGTTTCTGGCTAGAAGCAGTAATGTGTGCAACATATGTTTTAAATAGGTGTCCAACAAAGGCTTTGCATTCAATTACGCCTTTTGAAACTCGGAATGGCAGAAAGCCCTTTGTGACTCATTTACGCATTTTTTGTTGTCTTGCTTATGTACTTGTGCCTAAGCAACTTCGCAACAAGCTTGATGTGATAAGACTGTTAAATGTATTTTTATCAGATATAGCTCAGAAAGTAAGGATTACTGTCTATCATCCTGCTACTTACCAAGAGGAATCCTATGAGTAGAGATGTATTTGTGGAAGATGCAATTCAGCCCTTGCTTTCATGTAAAAAAATGGAAAAATGTATATTCGCACCAAGACATATTCGACACTCTCCTTCCATTGTTCAATGCAAGACACATTGATACATAGCATTTGGGTAATCCAAAGAATGTTAAAAATTAGCCCACATCTTATAAATCAGCATGTTTTTCAACCCACAAATCAGTCTATTGATAAGGCTAATGTGGATGATGCATTTGATAAAGAAATAAGGAAAATTGTGGAGTTTAAAAGTATGCCAAAATGGCTAGTGTGCAAACACCACCACGTGTGACAGCAAATTGCCCACTCAAAGGCCTAGAAGAACACGTATGCAGGCTCTCATCATACATCTCTTGTTGACATAGATTATGCTCTTATTACTAGTTTATGTGATGAAGAGGAACCTGTCTCCTTTGATGAAGCAAAGGAATTTAAAAATTGGATGAGTACTATGCAATTTGAGTATGATTCAATACTCAAAAATGATACATGGGATTTGGTAGACTTGCGTCTTAGCAAGAAGGCCATTGTACGAAATGGGTTTACAAGCTCAAAGGTAAAGCAAATGGTAGTGTTGAGCAATACAAAGCTAGGCTTGTTGCAAAGGGTTATGTACAAGAGAAAGACATTGACTATGGTGAAACCTTTTCACCCACATGTTGTATGACTACCATGTAGACTTTCATTACATTTGCAGCACATAAAGGTTGGAATGTACGTCAGTTGGATATCAAAACTGCTTTCTTGAATGGAGATTTGCATGAGGAGGTCTATGTATCTTTGCCTCGTGGTTTTGTTCCAGAAAAGTAAGGAATCAAAAGTATGCAGATTGAAGAAATATTTATATGGTCTTAAGTAGGCTCCTAGAGTAGGGTATGAAAAGATACATGCATACTTGATGGCGCAGGGTTTTTGCAATAGTCCAATTAATAGTACCCTCTATATTAAGGGGACTAAGGATATTTTACTAATCATCGTGTTATACATTGATGACATGATCCTCATAGGTCCTCATGATGATCATATTTCAGCTTTTATAACTGATTTAGAGGTCTTTTGAGATGTCATATCTTGGACCGTTGCACTATTATTTGGGCATTGAGTTGTGGCAGCGTAATGATGGAATTATTATGCTACAGAGAAAATACATAGATGCATTGTTGAAGGGGTTCAATCTTGAGGACTGTAAACCTGTGGCTACACCTATGGGGCTAGGTTTACAACTGTCTTAAAGATGCAGATGACTTTTTTAATGTTGGGTTATATCAAGAAGTTGTAGGATGCCTCATCTTTTTTGTGCAACATCAAGCTTGATATTCAGTATATGGTCTCAATATTGAGTAGATTTATGCATAGCCGAGGCACAAAGCATTGGCAGTCTGTCAAATGGGTGTTCTGTTACCTAAAGGGCACTAAGAACTTTGGGTTATTTTATCCCAAGGGGGGTAAATCATAGCTACATGCATTTACAGACTTAGATTAGGCTAGATGTTATGACACATGCATGTGCATAAGTGGTTTTCGCTTTTGCCTTGGTGATTGATGTATATCATGGCTCAAGAAGAAGCAACCCACTATGGCCAATTCTAGCTATGAAGTTGAGTAAAGGGAAAAGTTTACAACTACAGTTGAGTGTGTTTGGCTCAGGCGCCTTGTTAATTTGGGTGTTGGTGAGTCCTTGTCCACTACCACATTCATTGAAAGTAGTCAAAGCACTATGGCAATTGCGAGGAATCCAGTTTTTCATGCTCGCACAAAGCACATTGAGGTCTGCAGGGGAAATGAGCTTGGCTTAGGTGCCAATACATGACAACTTGGCAGATTTGTTCACAAAGACTTTCCCCCACGAGAGAAGTTTCAAGCGTTTCGCAAAGCTTTAAACTTATTTCCCTTTGGGGACTAGTCTGGGCTCCCTATCACAGTCCAAAGAGTTTGGCACATCTTTGCACTTCTAGTGCCAGCTCACCCCTTGTTCACATCATCACTCCCATGGGGATTTTCAGCCATATTTGGTAGTGATGTGTGTGAACACACTAGCACCCCTCGGGCACTTTTTCCTCTCTTTAGGAGGTTTTTTCCCCCGTGCTAGTATACACCCATCTTGGGGTATATTCATCTTCTTTGTATAGCACACATTTATCTATCTATCATCTCATTATGTGCTCCCTTGAGCTTCTCCACTTTTGTGTATGTGTGTGTGTGTGTGTGTGTGTGCATGCGCGCGCGTTCCTACAACCCTATTTCCAACATAGAGGTCTTACCTTGTCCTCGTTATGAGCGACAAGCAAAGAATCGGTTTGAGAATGCGCCAAAGAAATTTGACAGGAATATAGGTAAGTTCTTTAGGCGTCAATGCCGCATAGTGAAAGAAGAGTGGGAGACTCTTGAAGATAAGAGCACCACTACGAGGGAGGAATTTATTACAGGCAAACTCAAAGATGCCAAGAACTTGTACATGGAGACAAAGGATAGTTGCATCTCGCACATCAAGAAGCAAATCAAGAATGGCTATGAGAATTTCGTAAGTGATGTAATTATATTAAATTAAATATATTATCGAAAATTAGAATAAGACTTAAATTCTTTGAGTGTCACAGAAACGGAGAAGAGAGGTTGAGGCCACAATGTGTGAGGAAGAAGATGAAGATGTGGCCCGGATGTTCCAAGTAGTCCGGCACGTTTGCAAATCTAACATGCATTTTCCATATGTCTAGCATGTCAAGAGTTACTAACATTGTCATGAATAAAGGTTGAGCATGTGGGCATGGCACCAAAGAAAGATGCTCAAAGAAGAGAATGTGATTCTCTCTTGGGTGAGGAGGATTTGTAAGTTTTTTGATGTCCTACACTAGGCATTGCCAAGAATGAAGTGGTATTCAAAATTTCTTTACAACAAGATCGAGTGCATGAGTCCTAACTTGGACGATTAAAAAACCCACCTAGATAGGTAACCTTTGCAATCATTATTGTTATTTTCAGTTTTGGGGTTTAGGATATACTATAGGTTTCAATCATAACGCAATATTATGCTATAGGTTGAGAGAGAGTATCACCCTCCATTTCACATGCGCACACCTAGGCACCCTCCATTTCACATGCGCACACCTAGTATTTAATGCAAAAATTGAGGGTAGACTAATAGACAATGACTTTCAAACTAAAGCCTCCATGAAGATAATGAGACTTAAAACAACTTTGCATAATGCAATGTAAATGACCTAATGTCTTGCTAACTTGGAGTTCTTGTATTATGATGGGGAGGAAGCTACCACAAGACGTTCTCAAGAACATTTGGTTTGTGGATAGCTTGTGGTATACATATGTGCCCTCTAGGGTTCACAATCATGCAATGATCGTGGATAACTTTTTTGGGCCCATCAACCTAGCACAACATGTGCTTACCTTCTTTCACATCTTGCACAGGTAATACTAGGAAGATAATCCCTTTACTTAATACTTTGTCTTGTAAGTGTATGTGTGACTGAAACAAGTTTCTTTGGCAGAAACCATTGGGTTCTTGTGGCAACTTTCAATGGCCACAAGGTTCGTCTCCCAGGTTTGCCAAGAAGAAAAAGTACTATATTGTTTTTCGATTCCATGTCCATGTGCATGTTATCCGATTATCTCCATGATGTGTATTAGTGAGTTTCTCAACAATGAGATCTTTTCTTCCCTTATGTATAGTATTTTATAATAAAAATATACATATAATGACATATTTCATGGCAGAGTGCTATAACATCTTAGCTGGCATTGCTCTAGCCCTACTATGAAGTATGAGTTGGAGAACCCAGAATTGCACTATGTAAGGCATGAGGTCATGTGGTATATAGACTTATTATCTTGTGGAAGTATTTATATTTACTATTGTATATGGAAGATCTTGTCTTGAAGGAGCATATTTAATCATGTAAGGTAATTCCTTTTATGTTGTAGGTATCTCATCAACCTAATGAGATTGATTGTGGCTTTTATGTAATGACCACAATGTCACAAAACTAGTGCAAGGACTCTTTATTTTTACAGGTTGTATCAATGTATATTTGAAGAGAGAGAGAGAGAGAGAGAGAGAGAGAGAGAGAGAGAGAGAGAGAGAGAGAGAGAGAGAGAGGGTACACTCCTTGAAGAGACCATACATTAAGAAGTAACGCAAGACCTTTTTCCTTCATAGATTGTATTACTTTTAAAAACATGCATGAAAATGTCTGTATGAAAATTTGTAAAGGAGAGAAAAACATCATGCAAGAATGGAAAACAACACACCACAACCTAGAGGAAGCAGATTCTCCACCATTCTTTTTTGTAGATCGAGCCAATACTAGTCTAACCTTGTGCTCAATCATTATCTCTTTTAAGTGATTTTTCACATTTGCCTTATCTACAATTCATACCCTTACTTATACCCTTTTTTGGCTTGACATTCAAGTTTTCCTCCATGGTTTTATCTCTCACAACCACCATAGCCGTTGATGAAGTCCTAATAAAAGAGGTGGATATCCCGTGCTTTCTAATATCGGTACATCATCTAGATTTGATTGTTTTTATTGTCTCATTCACTCCTTGGTGATAATCATCCTCCACAATATAATGAGACAATGCCACAATGCTACCCCACTCTTCTAAGCATGTAATCCTTAGCTTTGGTGTGCTATTAGGTAATGTGCACCATATTCTTTCATCCCCAAAAGTAAAGGTCATACATCATTCTTATCCATTTCTTTAAATCAAGATTACCCAGAGAATCATGAGCTTTCAAGGTTTCCAATGTAACTATCACATCTCCCTAAATTGCTCTCATCATAAAGTTATAGCTTGCCTTGTCAAATGAATAGTAGCATTTGCGTCTAGTGTTCGGTTATTGCGAGAGCACAAACTATTTGCAAAGAAGAGCAAATGTGAATTTGAAACAGAAATTCACTACCTTGGCTATATTATATCCACCGATGGTACGCGGATGGAGCCAGAAAAAGTAGAGGCTATTCTTAAATGGCCAGCGCCGAAGAATCTCAAGGAACTATAGATTTTTCTTGGCATGTCGGGGTTCTACCGATAGTATGTGAAGGACTACGCGAAGATCGCAGTCCCGTTGACTATCTAGTTAAGGTCAAAAACTAAAAACATTAGTTGGGGGGAAGCCCAACAGAAGAGCTTTGGTAAGCTCAAGGTGGCCGTAGCAACTGCACCTATTTTGACTATTGTCGATCCAAATGAGCCGTTTGTCTTAGAAACAGACGCTAGTGAGGATGAGGCCATTTGGGGCCGTACTTATGCAAAGGGGACGCCCAATTGCATTTGAGAGTAAAAAGTTAGATCGTGCGCAGCGTAACTACTCAGCTTACGAGCGAGAGTTAGTAGCGATAGTTCATGCACTGAAAAAGTGGAGACACTATTTATATGGTGCTCCTTTTGAGGTCCGGACAGACCATGAAAGTCTGAAATGGCTTTCAAGTCAAAGTGTCTGAAGGGTAGAAAAGCTCGGTGGGCGGAGATTCTACAGGAGATTCTACAGGAGTTTGACCTTCAAATACGTTACCAGAAAGGTAAGTATAACGTGGTGGCAGATGCACTTAGTCACATGCCACAGATTAATGAACTTAGTTTCACAGTCTTCAAGAATGATTTCTTGGAGTCACTACGTGGTTTAAGTGAGCACGATCCATCTTTTACAGAGGTCTGGCGCACTGTACTACGTGTACGCACTTCTTCACAGACGCGACCACCTCCCTCGTTTTTTGGCACGGATTGCTAGTCCGGAGAGACTGGCCGAAGGTGCAACGAGAAGGGAAGCGAGAGTTAGTCCGAAGAGACTAGCCGTGTCTTCCGGGTATAGTTTGGAGCCGAAGAGCTCTGACGTAGGCCCTTCATCACCTTTGACTGCCACGGCTTCAAAGCGGGGTGATAAACTTCGTCAGGGGGAGAAATATGCTAATTACTCCATTGACAACGAGTACTTACTCTACAAGGGTAGAGCATGTGTACCAACTATTGGTGACTTTCGGGCCCAAATTCTTAAAGAAAGTCATGATAGTCCAAGTGCGGGTCATCCCGTGATTCAGAAGACCTATACACTAGTAAAAAGACAGTTTTATTAGCCTAGTTGGTTTAAGGACGTCCAGACTTATTTGTTGAAATGCAATAAGTGCCAGGTCAATAAACACCAAAATCTTTGCGTGTGATGCTAGATGTGATTGCCCAACATTCCCAACCATTGATCCCAACACTATAATGTAGTGTGACTTAGTACTAAGGGAGGGGGTCTTTAAAAATTAATAATAATAAATTGGTAAAAGGAAAGTAGGGGTTTTTTTCTTTCAGTGAATGGGATAAAAGAACAGATTGGGGGGTAAAATAAAAGGAGGAGGAGGGGGATTAAAGAAAGAAAAGACTTAAAAGACAAAAGGGGTTATAAATAAGGGGGCGTAAGGGGGTGAAAATTTTAGGATATAGGGTAAACATGTTTATGTGTGTGCGCACATGCGTGGATGTAAATGTGTGTGTGCATGTGCGCACACATGTAAATGTGTGTGCACATGTGATTGTTTTGTTGTTTTTGTGGCTTTTTGTTTTGTTTTACTTAAATTTTTAATCATTACAAGGTATACGTGTTTGTGCACATGAAAGGGTGTGTTACGTATCATATGTATCATTTGGATGGCTTGTCATCAGCAGACAATGCCGAGATTGTGAGATGTAGCTTTACAGTGACCTCGTATCTCTACCTCATTTGATTAGCATGGTTGTTGGCATGTTTTGCGCCTTCGAGGGAGATATGGAGCACATTTGATTCTTGGGCTTTTGTCGGCTTTGGTTGCATTATTGGCTCTTCTCCCCGGTTAGGCTCTCTTCTCAGGGGAGGCTTTCATGCGCCCTCTTTCTCTTTCTCTCTTCTTCTCCTCTATCCTCTTGCACTCTTTTTCTCTCTCTTTCTCTCTTGTCTTACTCTCTTTCACTCTTTTTTCCTCTTGCTCTCTTTCTCATAGTACAATAATAATATGAGAAGGGGGGGTTAACATGGTTTCACCCACTCGGCTTATTGTAAGACGCTTTGCCATCTTACCCACTCAAACAGACACTTATCTTTTGTAAGACGATGATCGAACATATAAAGCAGTCTTACCTTGTGCTTGATGTCAAATAGAGAAAGCGAAGGACCCAGAAGGTCAAGATGACTCAAAAAGTGTGCACATGTGAGTCAAGAAGAATATGGTAGGTCAACCAAATCCATAATATCATTTTGAAAGGTCAAGTAGAGACCTATGATGTTTATGTAAAGGTAAAGACCTAGAGAAGTCACAAGTTAATTCTTAGTAGTGGAGGCCAAAACATTCTTACTTCATTCTTCTGTGGAGAAGTAGTACAAGGTTTTCCAGATGTAATACAACTATAAAGGTTGGTCATGGTAAAAGATTTACTATGCACTTCTATAGAGTGAACTTGTTTTATGAGTAGGCTCTAGTGAGTCATGTACAAACCCAAGTATTCCATTTTGTAGGTGCTGAGAACGAAAGTGGAAAGGAAAGAAGCTCAAGTTAAAACCTAGAGACATGAAAGAATAAAAGCTCATGAATTTTCATAAGGTTGAAATGGTCGTCTACCCCCTAGGAGAAGTGTCTTGGTGTGGCATTGCATAAGTTATGTTGATATTAATACATTACTCCAATTTTTTAGACACTATCTTCATTGGGTTAAGTTCATGATGTTGATCCACCAAACTTATTGTGCATTTTTTTCCCTTGTGATTTGCGTTACCTAATGATATGAAAATCTTATTGGAAGAATAAAATGTAAGAAAAATGATCTTTATAAGGATCTGTTGTTTTTTAATAATGCTGTTACATTAAGCAATATATATACTGAGAAAGTGAAATCATTTTTTAATGAGTAAATTCTATGTGTACTTTTTTGTAGTGTAACTTGTACTATTTTGATTGTTAATGACTTCTACCCTAAGATTGACCAATCAAGTGTGCTCACCTATTTGTGGGTGTCAACAATCTTTGTATCTCGTTCTTCTTTATGCTCTTTAGTATACATCAAGGCTGCACAAATTTTTTTGGTTTTACTTATAGTATTCACAAATCCCACTCTTAGAATGATACTTATTATCAAATGCATTTGTTAGCAACATTATCTTACTAAAATAATGAACGTAAAATTGCGCATATAGATTTAAAATACATTGTAGATTGAATCTATTGATCAATTAAAAGCTTCATTTCTTTTAAGCATTGCGAATTCAAAGCATTAAAAGCTTTGTTTTTCTTAAAAGACCATAATTCAATGGTCAACATCAAGAAGAGTTTTTTACTTTTGAGGTGGTGTTTTTTTAATTATGTTTTCTAAAACAAATCATATATTTCAACCTATGCATGGGTGGCTCCACTTGTTACAATTAGTCAAAAGGTATGATTGGACACCTTGTTCACATTGTGGATTGAATTAATGGCCAATATAAATTTTAGGTGGTGGAGGATCAATTTTTTTTTTCCAATTGGTGCTTTTATTAAATACACATCATATGCACACATGATAGCACTTGTCAAACTAGTGTGAAAAGGTTGAATCCAACAATCAAATTAAAAGAGGAAATAAGGTGTTTTTTTTAAAGGAAGCATAGATTATCTTTTATTTATTTTCAAAAGGAATAAAATCTTTGAATGTAACAATCAATATCAAAAAAAATTAAAGCTTTGCTTGTTTTCTTGTGTTTTTTTAATGCATTAAAATTTTTTTGCTAACTATATATTTTTACAAGTGCACAAGTAGCTCCACCACTTGTAAAAATGTGACCATAGAGTCAAACTACCCTACATACTAAATTTAACGATCAATATCAAAATTATTAAAATCTTTGCGATGTAGTTTAAATCTAATAATCAATATTCACAAGAATAAAAGTTTTTTTAAACTAGATCTTTTTATCATGTTTTTTTATTACAAACTATCATCCAATTGTTATAATCAATGTAAAAGTGTGACCTTGGAATCAATACACGCCATAGATTGAATCTATCTCTACATATCAGATAACATAAAATTTAATCAATGTCTAGAAGAATAAACTCTTCATTCTTTTCAAGGGGTACATTTGTTTTTTAAATTCTTTTTAACAAACCATATATTTTTACTCGTGTATAGGTGGCTCCACTTGTCATAATTAATGTGAACATGGAGATTGGACTTAAAAGACAATATAAAAAGGAATAAAAGCATCATCGTCTTAAGGTATAGTGGAGATTGTATGTAATGGTCAATATCAAAAAGAATAAAAGCTTTATTTTATCTTCAAATGGTGTAGATTGAATCTAATTGTTCATATTAAGAAGAATAAAATCTTTGTTCTTTGTTTTTTTTAGGTGCTTTTTTTTTGCGTACAAGTGTGACCATAAATTCAATCCAGACTATAAATTGAATAATCTAACAGTGGTATAAAATACAATTGGTACAATATTACTAAGACCAAAAAAAAACCAAAGTTTCTTTAGTGTACTTTTTATGATTTTTTGTGCATAAAAGTTGTTATAATTAATGTGAAATTGTGGGCCATAGGTACAATTTATATAGTAAAATGGATCCAATATTCAATTCTAGTCATCTTTATAATTTTTTTTAAAAAAAGAATAAAAG
The DNA here is from genome assembly GCF_041138505.1 of Cibotium barometz. NCBI lineage: Eukaryota > Viridiplantae > Streptophyta > Polypodiopsida > Cyatheales > Cibotiaceae > Cibotium > Cibotium barometz. Next base: position 52,932,932 of record NC_141073.1, read on the forward strand.
CTTTTTTCGTTTTGGCTCTCTAAAGGCACATCACTTAGTGGAGCTAGTAGAATGGTTGGGTCTCATTATGGGGCCGAGAGTTAGATGCCTATGAACTAGGCGGCGTCCATTGATGAAAGGACGATGAAAACATCTGCAATGGACCATGTGTGAAAAGAAGCCTTGTTGGAAGGATTTATGATGGCCCTTTCCTAAGAAGATCTACGATAGCCGATTACTATTTCATGTCTCTGCCATCATTACTTCAAAGAAGCTGAGCTCCTCCTGGTCATACAGATAAAACTCCGCTGACCTAATCGACAACTCATTCCCCTGTGTCAACCACCATTACCTCACTCAGCACACCTTCCTTCCAACATTTACTTGGGGTCTCATGCTTCAACTCTTACCTCTCCTGCAAAAAGCTCCTCCAAAACGCGGTTGATTTGCTTCTCCTCAGCAACCATGGCCAGCGCCATGCTCACAAGCTCATTCGATAGCACATAATCACCAATCTGCGACACAGATACTAAGTGTTTTGTTCGAGAATCTAGAATCTCGCTTATTATGATTGACTTGTCGGAAGCCTGCTGCATTTCACCAATCCAAGAGCTGTGCATGAAGCCAGGTCGCCGTACTTGAGTCACTCTTGAAGAACTGAGGGGTAATCGTTTCGACTGCACCAAAGAGACAAGATTCACATTTCATTAGTGAGAATCTCTACTGTACCTCTACTTCAATGTCTACGTACAGCTTATAAGCTTCATATATTTCATCTCATCTGCATCAACTTCTGCTTTCTAATGTCAGCTTTCTAGCGATAGTCTCTCCACAAAGCAGTGAGAAACCTTGCCTTGCAAGAAAAGTCAGCTCCGTCTTGCATAATTTTGATAAGGCTAAGCTCACTGTGTGCTCCTGGACAGTGGAAATGCATGGCTGCCAATGTTTGATTTTTGTACATCTAGATTAATCAAAAAAGGGGACAACCCTTTCTTTGAGGGAAAGAGAAAACGTGTCTCCATTTTCTTGAGGGTGAGATCACTGTAAAACACTCGTGCCTATACGCTAGGGCTTGAGAGAGGAGAGAGGAGAGAGAAGAGATAGCAGTAGAAACAAATACACAGCACACACAAGAGTCCTAAATTATTGCTCTAATTCAAGTACAAGAGACGGCTGAAAATGAAGACGTTAGTTCACAGTCCATGCCTGCTGAAAATCTCCTTGGCCAGCCCATACTCCTTTGAGAAACTCTCTATAGATAGTCTAGTGCTGAGAAAATGCAGATGCACTTTGACGAATTTCATACGTGTGTGTATATATACGCATCCCAATGCTGGTCAGCCTGTCTATAGAACTGCCCACAACCTGTTGTGCAGGCCAACCTAGCTGACCTGATGTTTAGCTGCCTGCTACCATGTAGCAGTGCCACGTGGCACCATCGCTTGTCGTGAGACATCCCACAGGCCTGCGCACACCTGTGACCTGCCCAACTCTACTAACTCATGGCTAGCTGTCCCATGATTGGGAGATGTGTCCTGAATACTCTGAGGTGTGTTGCATTATTGCCCTCTTGCACTGCAGCTGTCCTCAGCTGCATGGCCCCCGGGTGAGACTCGTCCGCAAATTGATCCTCATAAAACCAGATTGCCTGCCGGATCAGATAGCCCTTGAACTTGAGGAGATAGTATGAGAACCCCGGTTGTATGATAGAATGTGCAGCGGAAGAAGGGAAAGTGGAAACACAGGAGACAGTGAGAGAGAGAGAGATGGAGAGGAAACACAGGTAAGAACCTGCTCTCAATATCATCACCAAAAGGAATACATGTCCCGAGCAAGAGGGGAGAACCTCGTATGTGAGGGACTACAGCTAGACAAGCCAAGCAAGCAGTGAATATATGAGGGAGGCATGCCGGCTATATATACACCTACATGAAGGCAGCCAACTAGAGCAAAAGTACCTCCACGACTGGGAAAAATACCCAGGACCATTAATGGGGAATAAATATGGGTAAAATATATGTGAGGGGTGACCAGCCCCTCTGACTAACATGGTCAGCCCTAGAGGCTAAAATAGGACACCAAATAGGAAGCCAACAAGTAGGGGATGATGTCTAACACCCCCTCTCAGCACCAGATGCTGAGTGAACTCCAAGAAGCCAGAGACGCCGTCCTCGATCAAACATGAAAGACTACAGAAACAGATACCAAGAAAGCTCCACAAGCAATCTCCTCAGCAACTCAACTACAAAAGCAACAGAACAAGCTGCCAAGTACACCGCTTCTCTGGAAGAAAACAACCATATAGACTGTGACGTGCTCCAAATAATGGTTCCAAACCCAAGTGTAAGAACACTCCCCGAAGTCGAATGTCGTGTATCCAGCCTGGAGAAGGTATGAAAAACCTCATAACCAACCAAGATCAGATCCTCTATATAATCAATCATGGGAGAAGCAAACTGCTCCTCACTGGAACCCTCAAAAGAAATAGTCAATTTGCTCCAACTCTGTACCAAGAGTAGCCAAATGCTGTACAAAAGCATTCTCTGAAAAGGTCGACATCGCAAGATGTAAAGACTCTGTAGAAAAGATGAGGTCCATCTGCTTAAACTCAGTACCATGAGTTGCCCAATGTTGTACATAAGTACACGCCACTGAGGTGGGCATCGCAAGATAAAAGGACTCCACATCCCCCTCTAAAAATAGATATCGTCAGACTGATATAAGCCCAACCTGATTCTGATCCAAATCCAAAAAACTCTGGAAGAACCACTGTGCCCCAGGCACAATTAGCAACCACCACAAATCCAAAGCATCCCACTAGGTCCAAAAAACCATCCTCCAAAACAACAAGCTTGCAGAACTGGCAGGGGGAGGGGCATCCTCAGAAGCATCACAAAGAGAGGCAGAGGTAGACTCCTCACAATGAGGAAGGGAAGCAGGAATATAAACTGCAGTGGTAACAAGTCCTCAAGAGCATCACAGATGGCAGAAGACTGTTCCATAAGTAGAACCAGATCCCAAGAATCAGCATCAAATAAAGGATCCATGTGAAAGGATCACACCGCAAGGGCAAAACACCCTCCTTGTTCTGCAAACACTACAAAGAACACAAGCTCGGACAAAATAAACTCTGCTCAGGATCTCTGAAAAGATCACTGCTCTCCTCCAGAGAAAAAACTGTAAACTCTTGTCACAGAAGAAAGTCTCCACAAATACAAAACAGCTCCCGAAACTGATCCTCAAGTGAAGTAGCTGGAGATAGGCCCCCTCTACCCCCTTTAGAGACAAGGGTACGTCTCGCATGGGTAAGGGAATGATGAAAACCTTACCACTCTTTCCCACTCCGAGAAAAAGCTAGGGTTGGTCCTGAAAGAAGTAGCTTCCGGAGAAAGAAAGTCCACCTAGAAGAAGCCTCGACCAAGCGAACGTGTATCCTAGAAGTGCACAATCAGCTCCGAAGGGAGAGCTATTAGAAGCCATTCATGGGCCTGCACGAGCGAGAGAGGTGGGAGCCATAAACCCTCGCGATAAGGGTGGTCTAGACCAAATGTCAATGTCGTGTTGGAGAAATGTGAGCTCGTCTTGTGAAAATTTGATGATTCTCCCTGTCCGTGGGGTGAAGATGGAGCCTTTGAAGTGCGCCACCACTAAAGTCCTATGTTGGGGGAAAGGGTCCAATGAGAGCTAGTCCCCTGTCTAAGCCTATGACCACCAAGGGAATGTCGTGCCGCATGAAAGCTCCCAACCACTACCCTAGCCAATGAGCCTAAAAGGATGACCCAAGCATCCATTGCTTGGAAACGATGCCGCAAAAGGATCTTCACTGGCATCAAGGGAGGGATCTTAATCTCTCCATAATTATCCATTTTCTATTTTATGTTGAGTCAAGGGTTCTCTGTCCAATATTTTGGATGTTTTTGGAGTTGTTGTAATGCCTTGATGCTATAAAAGGCAAACATGTATTTTTATCCTAGTTAGGAGTCGGGAGGAGTGACTAAGCAATAATCTTAGCTTCAATCATAAGCTAATTGAGGGAATAGCATGGCTAGTTTGCGTCTCTGCAGTGATGTGATGGAGTTGGAGGTTGGTCGCTTCTTTTGCGTTTGGGTCTCACCACCTTCACTCCGAGGAGGGATGTTGGAATAATCAGAGTCTTAGTGGTGTGAAAGGTTATTAAGTCTTGGTGTGAACACATCAGGTGTGAACTACCTCTTATTAAAAGATTAAAGATAAGGGCACCCAAGTGCCTATAAAAGCAAGGTCTATTAGATCCCAGGAGGAGTTCCTTGACTCGGAGTTTGCAGACGACACAGCCCCTACGGAGAGGAACGGAACTTGCGGAGATTTTCCCTCACCATCAAGACTTTCTACTTAGCCTCCGGAGCTCAGATCAACTGGCACAAGTCATGTTGTTTTTGGGTTGGATCTTCACCCACCCCACCTTGGCATCCAGTTGAGTCCTTTCAGTGGATGATGTGGTCTCAGCATCATCGGTTGAACAACCTATTGGTGCAGCCCGTGCCTCCTCCTTGAAGGAAGAAAAACACTGAAAGAAAGATTGATCCATTGAACATCTTACCAAAGAGTCATCTGACAATTAATGCACATGTTGATGAAGTAGATGAAGAAATTGCTGATAAAAACACACATGTTGCCTTTGCACCTTCATGGTGTAGATTAGTGTAGAAGGCTCCATGTGTGAAAAACACATGGGGCCTCTACACTAATCTGCACACGGCTGGTTAGTGTAGAGGCCCCATGATGATGACTGCAGAAGGCATCCATGTGTGAAAAACACATGGCTGAATGACTGTTATGGCTGCAGGTCCATGTCAAGCATGGCAGTCAATATTTCATGATGAGAAAAACACAGACTGTATGCTGGTCATAGTATGGGACACTTCATGGGAAGAAAACACAGATCAGAGAGCTGTTACATGAGGAAAGAATGCTGATTATAGGCTGGTTACAGCATATGAAAAAAAAAACGAACCAGACATGGCTGATAGGAGGCGGATATATGGCGGCTACATGAGCATGAGAGGGTGGCTGCTGTCATGTGCATGCTTGCCCATGTACATTCTCAGAGCTAATCCAGAAGGGGCAGCCAAGAAAATGACCATTAGAACCAGAAATTGGAGCATAAGGTGCTGAAGAGACTAGTTTGGACTTGGAGCAAGGGCATGGAAAGCATGGGAAGTGCTGTTGGCTGAGACAGGAGACTGTCGGCTGTACCAGTTCAGAGGCGGGCAGCAGGCGCTTCAGTTTACAGAGAAAACGCAGCCTGACCAGTATTTATTGGAGATAATGCCCAGTCGGCTGGTCCGACAGCAGTCGGCCAGCGTTTCATTTGTCCAGCATGCCTATAAAAGGGCAAGTTTGCTCATTGTTCTATTCATTCATTCCTTTATGGAATGGGTGCTTAGGGTCCTTAGAGTAGGACTAGATTTTGGTGTTTATCACCTTTTGTATGAGGCAGTCTATGGCTGTAGATTAGGGTACCTTCCTCAGGTCCCCAAGGCAGCAACATAACTCTCTCTCTCTCTCTCTCTCTCTCCTCCCTGCTTGTGGGAAGCGCTACAAAGTAAGCTCGAGGAATGGCTCGAAGTCTCCAAGAGAAGCTCGAGGCCCTCGAGACGGCAATGAAGGCACTAATACAAGAAGACATCCGATTCCAACCTCAATGAGGTGGAGAACAAACTATCGGCACATCATGGCCCTCGAAGCACGGGTCACGGACCTTGAACAAGAGAACACAGCACTCAAGGAGGAGGTCAGTGCATTGAAAGTGGAACTGGTAGCCGTCAAGAACACCGAGAAGGAAGGGGAGATCAATGACAACCCTCTCACGGCCATCAAAGAAGAGATCTCCAAGGAGATCACAAAGGACATAAGCAATCAGGATGGGTTGAGGTGGTGAAGAAGAACATCCGTAAGCAAGTGAGGGAGGAGACGAGTGCTCGCTGAAGCTGCGCCCCGTCTCCTGCCTGCGCGACCTGCACACCAACTCCCCCCCCCCGACTGTGCGCTTGCTCTTGCCCCCCCCCCCCCCCCCCCCGCCTGCTGCTGCTGATTCCTGTGCTCTGCCCGCCACCCTTCGCCAGCTTGCTGCTGCGCCCCCCCTCCCTCACTGCTGCGCTTCCTCCTTGCCCCCTCGCCCCCCCCCTCCTCGCCTCCTCGCCTGCTCACCCCAGCCCCTTCTTCGCCCATCTCACCTCTGCATCGCCCCTTCCGCCAGCATTTTCCTCCTCGCCCCTCATTCGTGCAGCTGCCGCCCCCCCCCCCCCCCCCCAGGCTTTTCCATCGCCGTTTCTACCCCCCCCCCCCCTTTTCGTGCTGACCTCCGCCCCCCTGGGGGTTCCGTTTTCTTTTTTCCTCCGGTCGTCCGCCTTGCTGTGTGCAGCCCGTTTCTTGCAGGATTTCCGCTTTCGCCTCGCCTACGCCTGAGCTTCAGACTCTGATGGAGACTCCTCCCACCTCGCCTCACAGGGACTCATCCGAAGCCCCCTCGCCCGCCCCCGACGACACCCCCATCAGGCTTTCTCTTTCGCCGGAAGAGGAAGCGAGCCTCATCGCAGAGGTGGAACGCCTTCAGGCCCATTCCACCATCTACCGTATAGTCGGCACTCGCCCCAGCAGAGGGGAGATCAGGGATCTTCTTCAGGCCCGCCTTCTTGCAGATGTGGGCAAGATCCTGGATGTACAGCTTCTGGGCCAGGGACATTATCAGATCGAGTTCGAGGCCGCCCAGAGCGTTGCCAAGGTCCTTGCCATGAGTCCCCTTGACATCAGGGGTGCTCGGGCTTTCTTCAGACCTTGGCAGCATGGATTTGACCCAGCAGCGGCGGAGCAGGGAGAGCGCCTCTTCCATGTTACAGTTTGTTTCCCTGGTCTCTGCCGGGAGTATCTTCGGCTCCTCTCCAGGCTCGGAGCATTGGTGGGCTCGGTACTAGAGACGGGCCCCTCAGCAGCTTCAGTGGTGGCCAGAGCAGCTGGGCTACCTTCGGTCAGAGTGTTGGTGTCTGACATCTCCTCCCTTCCTAAGGTCATTCAGCTACCTAGGATAGGGGGGGGTGGATAGATCAGAGAGTGGAGTTCTCGGGGCTCCCGAACCAGTGCTTCATTTGCAGGCAGGTCGGTCATCTGGCCAAGGCCTGCTGCCCTCGCAGGAGACCTCGACCCTCACCACAGCAGCAGGCTACTGATGGCCCGCCCACAGATTCGGCTCGGCAGGCTGCCTCCGGGACACCTGCTCAGGCCACAGAGACCTCGGAGTGGCAGCCTGGACAGGGGCGCCGCCGAGGGAGACAGCCACAGCAGCACGCCCAGAGACCGCTGCAGCAGCAGCCACAGTCTCAGCCTCACTGGGTTCCCGTGAGGAACAGCTTTGCTCCCCTTCAGGAGGAGACCCCTGCAGCGACCGAGGACCAGGAGATGCCAGCTCCCCCTCCACCCCCCCCACCCCCGTCCCCTCCCACCGCCTCGCTTCCACCATCGCCTCCTCCCGCCCCCGCTCCGGTTTCGGCAGCGGCTCTCTCTCCACCTCCCTCGCCTCCCCCGCCTCCCCCTCCGCCCGCCTCACTTTCCCGGGAGGCCCTGGCAGTTCCCTGGCGCTCACCTGCAGTCCGGAGAGCGCTGAGCACTGACCTCGCTCGAGCATCACAGAGGAGACCTATGCCGATTAGGGCCTCACGGATTTCATCTATCCGCAGTCGGCTGAGTCGCCTTGGCATTAGACAGCGCTCAGAGGCCTTTGATTATACCTTCACACGGCTTTTTGGAGCAGAGGGCCCCCATGAGCCAGCACCCATTCGAGTTCATGTAGTGATACCTCCGGCCCGCGGGGAGGAGGCACTAGACTCAGCGGTGGCCTTCTCGTTCCCTCTATGTGGACCTTGTGACTGGGAGTGGACTCTAGAGCTCGCTCTCAGCACTTTGAAGACTCAGGTAGTTGAGTTTTCTCACCACATGAGCGATCTGGAGGTGACAGATGTGATAGGCCGACTTTGGGAGTTGGCTCATTTTTTCTTGGATCCCGGGAGTGTGGATACCTCAGGGATTCGGCATTTGGTCGTGCCCATAGTGGCAGACTTGGCACGCGACCCTGGATATGTGAGTATACACGAGGCTTCTCTGTCAGAGCAGGAGGCAGTCGCCATGGGCCACAGCCACTGGCGCCTGATCCGGGATTCTTGCAGTACACCGGGTGGGCAGATTCGCAACCGTTCTCCATCCAAGCCGCTTGCAAAGGCCCGCCGTACGGCTGAGACAGCATCCACCTCAGCAGGGCATCCATGAGGATCATCTCATGGAATGTACAGGGCCTTGGCGGAGCACACTTTATACGCTATCGAGGTTGCTTGAGGCAGGAGCTTCAGAGATGCCTGGTTGGTGGCAGCATTGACATTTTGATGATGCAGGAGCACCACTTGGGTGAGAGCAGGTCCCAGGATCCGGAGATATGGTTCGGTGATGCCTGGTAGATGGGACACTTTTTGGTCTGCAGGGTTTGGTCCTTTGGGTGGACAGGGAGGAGTATGCATGGTTATTGCAGATGTATGGCGGCAGGCCATTGTGGATCGAGGGATCATTGTGCCTGGTAGAGCACAGCATGTCATTCTGAGGATGCATGATGAGCTATTGGGTGTGCTCAACATCTTTGCGCCCAATCATGCTAGTGCCAGAGCAGAGTTCTGGACTCAGGTTACAGATGCACTGCCAGAGCAGAGTTCTGGACTCAGGTTACAGATGCACTGCCAGAGGCCGCACATTGGTGTGTTGGGGGAGACTTCAACATGCTTGAGGACCCGGCAGATAGGGTGGGAGGCAGTCATGTTACAGTGCACGGCACGGAGCTTGCAGCTTGGGACCGGTTTTGCATGTCACTGAGGATCACTGATGCATGGCAGCATAGGGCTTTCTCCCGGTCTCAGGACAGTCTTAGTTTCTCTCGGTCGGATCGCCGGCAGGGAGGGACTAATCTATCACGGATTGATCGCTTTTATGTGGGCGACTGGTTAGGGGAGCGAGGGGGCTCCGTCAGCATTCTCGCTGGCACCTCATTTTCAGATCATGCGCCAGTTATATTGACATTGGAGGAGGGGACACGGGAGCCCAGCTTGCAGTTGAGGATCCCAGAGAGGGTACTTGCAGATCCCAGTCTCGCTGAGGACATTGAGAGGATCTGGCATGATAGTCAGTGCTCTTAGCTCTTTTCTACACGCTGCAGCTTTGACACGACTGGGAGAGATTCGTGAGCGGGAGCAACGGCTGAGACGCAGCCTTGCTTCGCTACAGCGCCTTCAGGAGCAGCAGCCTGCATGTGAGTGGGTGGCGTCCCAGCTGAGCCAGGCACGCCAGGAGGTTAGAGAGGTAGAGGAGCAGAGACATGAGTTTTACTATCGTTGTCAGGCCTCTCAGTGGACGCAGCTTGGTGATAGAGTGACTGGGGAGTTTTTTGAGATCATTGGACCCCGTCATGCGCGAGCAGGAGTCCGCCAGCTTGGTAGACCGGATGGATCGGTAGCTACTGAGCTCGGGGAGATCAGAGCCATTGCCACTGCATTTTATAGTGACCTGCTTTCAGCGGAGCCAGCCACTGAGGATCGAGATGTTTGCAGACAGACTGTGTGGGCCCATGTGCAGAGGAGGGTCACAGACCATATGCGTACAGTTCTAGGTGCGCCTCTGTCAGAGATTGAGCTTGCCGAGGCCTTGAGGGTCCTGCCGCGGCATAGTTGCCCAGGGGAGGACGGACTGACGCCGGCCTTTTTTATGCGCTATTGGGACCTTTTGGGGCCAGGCCTCCGCAGGGGTTTCAGCATGTTCTGGACACTGGGGTGATGTCGCAGAGCTTTTCAGAGGGCTTGATCTATCTTATCCCCAAGGGGGAGGGAGTATCAGATGACATTCGGCATTGGAGGCCTATTACGATCCTCAATACTGTCTACAAGGTCTTAGCAAAGGCCTTGAGTTTGAGGATCCAGCCCTTCCTGGGGGAGTTGATTCATGCTACTCAGACAGGATTTGTCAAGGAGCGCAGTATCCTTGACAACATCTTTACTTTCTGGGAGGCGACGGCCCGAGCTAGATTTCTTGGCGAGGACTTGGTCGTGATGCTTCTCGATTTTGAGAAGGCATACGATAGAGTTGATTGGGGATTCTTTGAGGGCACTATGCTTCGCCTGGGCTTTGAGCCAGGATGGATCAGAGGGGTGGCAGCTCTGTATTCCACAGCTCGCAGCCAGGTGCTCATTGCAGGAGGACGGGGGCCGAGTTTTGAGCTGACCAGATCAGTCCGTCAGGGGTGTCCTCTCGCCCCTTTCCTTTTTCTCTTCTTTGCGGAGGCTATGAGTATGTATTTGACGGCAGAGGAGGTTGGTTTGAGAGGACTTCAGCTCCCAGTCCGGGGGGAGGATTTGCTTGATGCTGGTTTGAGAGGACTTCAGCTCCCAGTCCGGGGGGAGGATTTGCTTGATGCTGAGTTTGCAGACGACACGGGCTTATTTTTGCATGGCCAAGAGGCCAATCTTATTCGGGCTGAGCAGTCGCTCCAGGTTTTTAGTGCAGCTTCGGGAGCATTGATCAATTGGCGCAAGACAATGGCCTTTTGGATCAGTAGTGCTCCCACTCCGGCATGGAGCCCGGACCCCGGTTTTAGATGGATTCCTCCAGGCACAGCAGTGCGGTATTTGGGATGCCAGATTGGACTCGATTTGTCACCTGAGCAGCAGATTGCCCTGCTTCTTTTGAGCATTCGGAAGAAGCTATTGTATTGGAGTACAGCTCGACTATCCTTGGCTGGGAGGGTGGTGGTGGCAAATCAGGTGCTGTTAGCGACCATGTGGTACATTACGTCTTGCTGGATTTTCTCGAGCTCTTGCATCAGCCAGGTACAGAGGCTGATCAGGAACTTTTTGTGGTCTGGGCAGGACGGTGAGCCAGCTCGGGCAAAGGTTGCATGGGCAGTTATTACACTTCCGCTGGCTCAGGGCGGTTTGGGCATTATAGATCCAGTCGATCAGAGTAGAGCCTTATTGGGGAAGCTTATTGTTCGGGGGTTGCTTCCAGGCGCTGAGCCTTGGAAAGAGCTCTTGCAGCGACTGCAGGCTCGGGCGCCCCCTGCAGGGGGTACTTGGGCACCAGAGATTCGCTGGATCTTCATAGAGATGAGGAGGACAGGCCTCAGTAGAGGATGGGAGGACAGATTTGCTTTGAGTATCATGAGAGCTTGGGAGCTGCTGAGACCGGGGCTCTCTCAGCGGCCTCCTTCTTGTGTTGAGGAGCGGGCCAGACAGCCGCTCATCTGGAGCCCAGCGGTTCGCACGGAGCAGGGTCATATGCTGGGTTCTCGGCCTCGTCTAGCCTGGGGACCTTTAGCGGCAGGCCCAGCTCGTAGTTTTGGAGACTGGCAGGCTTTCTGCAGTCTACCAGAGGAGATCCAGGTGGAGAGGCTGAGTCACTTCAAAGGGGGGTTGATTATGAGGGATGATATTCAGGAGGCACTCACAGAGGAGTGGTTCACGTCTCTCGAGCCAGTGGCCCCACGGTGGATGGGAGCCTTTACACAGTTGGAGATCCTGATTGCTGTCAGAGCTAGCACTGAGGATGGTAGATGCCTCTACTATGAGATTCAGGATGAGGGCAGACTCCAGAGAGTGGAGGTGGAGTCACCTTTGGTTGCAGAGTGCACCTTTCAGAGGATTCGGGTAGTGGCTGCCGCTTCTCGGAAGTGGCAAATTGACCCTGACCCTGCTGATGTGCTCCCGGATTGGCGCATATGGGCATATGCAGCGCGCCCCTTGGCCCAGCTCTACAGTGGGACCCCGGGGAGTACGAGTGGCATGATCCTTATGCATCCCATGAGGCCACAGAGATCACCTTTTTCCAGTATACTGTTCGGCTGGGACGGCATATTTTGACGGCAAGGAGGCCCCTATCACTTCGATCCCATTGGGCTTTGGTCCCTTACCTAACATTCCCACAAATCCTATAGGTACCAACCCTTTCTTGGATGCCCACACCTTGGACATACTGACTAGTCTAGGAAGGGGGGTAGAGCCCAAGGACTCAGTGAGTCTCTCCCAAACAAGAGCACTCATATACGGCCTCAGTGACTCATACAGAAATACGGCCGTAAAAATTTCCAAAATCATGGGCAAATATGATGGAACAAATAGACCCTGTTAAATTCATTCGAATGTTTGAATAGAGATGTGAAGCCTTTGGAAATCCCAATTGTCCCACCAAGGTACATGCATTGAACCTATGCTTAGAGGGAAAGGCTAGTCGATGGTTCATCACATTGATGCCGGCGAGATCAAGACCAACTTTAGGACCTTGAAAAAAGAAGAGCCCTAGGCAACGCTAGTCTGGGAAGTCAATGATCCTGAAGAGTGGGCCAAATCCCTCACGAAACAGATAGTGAAACCTCCCGCGGATCTCATAGTATACTGGGCAGCAGCATATGTAATGCTCCTCTGTCTCAACCTCTGTGTGGAATTATCGGCAGATCCTCTCCTCTCTAGGTCTCCATATGAGCGCCCCAGCTCTCTGAGAGAGAGAGATGCAATAGACGCAAGTAAAATTGCAAGAACTCAAGGGATACTCATTACTTTGGCAAGAATGAAATACAACCCAAGACCTTGCTTTTATAGGCACTAGGGCCCTTATCTTTAATCTCTTAATAAGAGGTGGTTCACACCTAGTGTATTCACACCAAGACTTAGTAACCTTTCACACCACTAAGACTCCGATTATTCCAATCTTGGATCGGAGTGGTGCCATGATCTCCGAGAACTCACCGGCCTCAACAAGAAGGCATCTGAGGCGGCCATAGTCAGCCGGCGCCCCAAACTCTAAGAAGTTAGCAAGGTGGTCATAGAAAACTTTGTTTCTCCTAATCTATTGTTAATGTTTATAATAGATCCAAGTGTCAGGAGTCATGATGTCAACTCTCGAGGTTAGAGATATCCTAATGCCCATTGATTGACCACAAAAGCATCACAAATCAAAGGATGCACTAAAAGCTTGAGCCATTTACTGAGATTGCTGATGTGGCATTTGAAGTACAAAAGATCAAGCATGCACCTACACACCCATGGGCATGCACGCACACATATACACCAAAAGCTAGACAAAGCTGATTAGTAGGGCAATGTACATGAAGCAATTCCATCGTGTTTGTATCATTTGAAACTAGAACAAGTACATAGGGCAAAGAAAGGCACCTGAATGTCACGAATCAATAGAAGAGTTGCTAGAGAACGAGAGTCTGCAATCACAACATTCTCCTCCAGCTTTTCATCCGCAAGAATCAAGATCTAGCATCAAAAACAAAAACTGTTAGAAGAACGTAACAGGCTTCCAGGTGGGGAGCAGCTAAGAAATCTATGGAAGAACACTTTTATACATGCAAAAGTTTTCCCCAAAACATCATCCCCATTTCCACCAAGAGCTCAACCGATGTAGTTGACTGTTGGTAGCTTTACATGCATACTGGAAGGGAAACACAAACATGAAAATTTGTATGGCCTCATGACTGCATTCCAGGGTTATGTTAACTGTCCCTGCTAATTAATCACTGGGACATTTAAGACCCATCAACACTAAACAAGCAACACGGCATTAAGCTTATGACCAGCTGTGGTAACAATGAGGGTTTTTACAATCATTTGGAGCTTCATAATACACTGAGTGTGAATATCCTAGCTCAATTTGAGCCAATTTTCTTCCTCTAAATAATCTCCCCATATTCAATTTTGATCATGTCCCATTTTTTTTCATGTCCCATGCCCATTTGAAGTGTCTATTTCAAAGATGACATCTACAATGATCCATGTTCTTTTCCTTGTAACGCTGTTTAACATCTCACTGAATTTGAGCATAAAAGTGAGTCTTGATGCTTGCCTATGTATAATGAGATGTCAAAAAATTAGGACATTGTTAAATTACATGGACTTCGGAGTTCTATAGAAAAATGATCCAAGTGTCAGATTTGGTCATGCAGAAGAAGGAGAAACAACTCCGTAAGTGTTATGCCAACAGACTTAGCTTGGCAACAAAGATGATTTGGATTCTTGTGTAACATAGTGGGTTGGTGACCTTCCAATAGACAGCTGTACAAGAAATTTATTTCCAGGGTTCTTTAGTGTTCCCTAAGAGTGGCAACTGGGACTGTACTGGGTCCCTAGATTGTATGGAGAGGAGGCATCGCAACAATTGCTTTTATTTAAGGACTGGAAAGCCATAAACATAGAAACTCTTGGCTGCCAAAATACTATGGGGCTGAATCCAGTTTACATTCTATGTACTTTTTATTGTGGCAATGGTTATAAGTGAATGCATGCTAGATTCAGCCCCACAGTATTTTGACCTAATAGACTCGTTTGTGGGAATAAGACTATTATCATGCACCTTTTTGTGGAGTTTTCGGCACTAGGATTTTCTATAAGAAACCTCTACTCGGTTGATACACATATGTATGTTATCAAAGCAGCACAAGAGTGTTGAGTGACACATATGGGAGAGCTGAACGCTTGATTTCTTGTAAATATGGAGCTGCTCTGCATGGTATTTACCATTTACTATACGCAAAGGAGTGATTTAAGACTCTCGATGGAAGAATAAGATCGATGATGATTGGTGGAGTATTTGTCTACTGCATATTGCATACAATTTTTTTCTAAGAGGTTGTGGCCTTCAACTTGCAAAGACAAAGACATGCCAGAAGAGAAAAAAAATTGCAGGATTACTACATGCAGCACAGAAATTCTCAAGCAAAAGCGGTAAGCTGACAAAGACATGAAAAGAAAGAAAAAAATAGAGTGCAGGATAACTACATTCAGCACAGAAATTCTCAAGATGAGCGCGACTACGACCGAGGAGGTTCTGTAGCCATCCTAACCGGGACTACCACCTCCAATCACGACCCCATTCTTCTACACCTCAGACACCGGTGGCAACAGGACAAGAAGCAGACTCCTGGACTGCCTCATCCAAGACCTTGAGGTCTGCCAACGTATCGAGGAGATCTTGGAGACTCTCTCTCTCTCTCTCTCTCTCTCTCTCTCTCTCTCTCCCCCCCTAGCAACACCCCCTCGTCTCTGGACAAGGCCCCTCGACAGGTTAATTGCTTCCTTCGGGTGGGCATCCCAAGAGGGGCTCCAGTCCATTTCGGAACATGAGAGAAGTCCCTGCTGCGGCCTATATAACCAAGAGCGCAAATTTCAACGCACTAAAGCACTTAAATGACTACAAAGTTAACCATTAACACCGTACTAGATGTCACCAGCCTGGACATTTCCCAGTCTGAAAGGGGTCTGGTGGACTCCAGGATGTTTATATATTTGGAAAGTACAAGCTTTGGAAATGGGAGATTATCCTAGAATACAAAGGACCACACTCCTAAAATTTAGAAGAGTTGCTATTTTTGGCCCGACTCCAATGGAAATTCTGTTCGCGTCATTACATCTGGAATTGAGCAGATACCAAGAGTTGGCAAAGTGCCTATGACAGAATGTCTACCAGTTGGGATATTTTTAGAGGTAAAGATTATGGAAGGACCCATCTCTTAGATTGGGACATGTGGCAAGAAAGTGGACCAAAGTGAGACAAGTGGCCTGACACTTGTTAGAAAGTGGATCAAAGTGAGACAAGTGGCCTCACACTTGTCACTTCAGCTATTGTGTGGCTCTCCACTTGTCATTGTAGCCTTCTCTTGCCATTTTAGCTCATGGGAGGCCCAAATCTATAAATTGGAGCCCTCTCTCTTCATTAATAGAGGCTCTCTTGCTCCACACTAGCCTCTACCACCGTTACAGGTTGCCCTAATGATGGCTACTCTCTTTCTCTCTCTCTTGAAGGCTGCCCATGAAGAATACCGGCTGTTGGGGACTGTTTTGGAGGCTTCCATCGCGAAGAAATACTGAAGGCAAGGGTATTTAATCATTTATTATGATTTCTAGCCGTTGTACTTGTTGTACCAACATTTGTACTTGCTGTACTTGCTGTGCCAACCCTTGTATTGGCTGTACCAGCTTCTGTACTTGCTGTACCACCCATTGTACCGACTGTACCAACTTCTGTACTTGTTGTACCTTCTGTACCAACCACTATACCTGCTGTACCAACCATTGTACCGATTGTACCAGCCTTTGTACCTGCTGTACCGACTGAATGGAGAGTTGTACTTGTTGTACCCTTTCTATTGCATGAAGACCCGTGGTTTTTGGGGAAGAATCAGTACCCACACGGAGGTATATGGATTATATTGTTGGCTCGGCATTTCTACAGCCTATGTTCCGGCTTGGTTGCCTCGTGTTGGGCTGTGTTATGGCATTTCTTTGCAGTTCGGCCCTAAGAAAAGTCGGTACAACTCATCCTCTTTCTGAGCATATAACTCCCGTTTCTTGCGTCGGGTGAGCCATTGAGAAATCCATTGCGCTTGGCGCTTCGTGATTTGCCCAATCCGTACCTCATGCTTAAGACAAGAGCGTGTGGCCCGACATTCGTCATCATACCAATAGTTCTGAGGCATGGAACCGCAAGGTGGCTTGGCGGTAGACCGCCGCGTGCATATGAAAGAAGCTGTGGCCGATGTGTGGAGTATGGTGGTGAGTTGTGTTTTCTGAGGGTGGATAGGGAGACATTAGGTTCAAAATCCTGGAGTTGGCAGTAGATGTGGTTGGAGAAACAAGGTCAAGCTCCTGATCAAAGAGGACCTGAGTGTAATGTGAGATGGGGAGAGGTGGTGGAGGGACGGGTGGTGTGCAGGTGAGAGTGAAGGAGAGGTAGGCATGGTCAGCTTCAAAAGGGGATGGCGGAATGGAGAAGTCAGGGATAAGGTGTGCCAAAGCCGGAGATCCCATAAGGCAGTCCACAGTGCTATTACCTCCTGAGCGAGGGAAGGAGGTCAGGGCACCGGAGGAGGGCCATCGGGACATCCAGTCATAGATAACGAGACCATGTGCCGCTCCCAGCTCTAAGAAATATCTCCCGGACACTATGACCTCCTCACGGTCCTGTGACGATCGTTGTAGCCCTGTGTCAGTGATGTTCAGCTCCTATAGTCTGATAGGGTCGTCTAGATCGAGTAGTGGGACCTGTTGACTTCCCGTCCTGGCGTTGAAATCCCCGAGTAGGAGGACTTCCCCCAGCTGTGAGAACTCCATGATATCCTCATATAATGGTAAGTACGGTGACTGGCCATGCTGTGCGGCGTAAGGGGAGTGGCGTGGTGCAAAATAACACACAGCAATGTGGATGACTCTGTCACTGCTAAGTTGTAGCCGCACCCAAAGATATCGTGCATCCTTGTCCTTCCGGACGATGCTAAGAATCTGTCGGAGATGGGATCTAAAAAGGATAGCTACCCCCCCAGAGCCACGTACTCCTCTTGATGTGCGGGTCTCTCCTCGAAAAGCTGACTCCCACTCATTGCCGGCTATGTATGGTAAGCCCCTCTCAGAGCTCTGATGAGGCTCTGTAAAAGAAATGACATCCCTGCCTGTGAGAATCTCGCTCAAGCCTCCTGGATTCAACCACAGCATGCCATTGCAGTTCCATACGGCCAACCCCAAGTGTTTGGTCTCATAGACCCCGCGTCCCTATTTGGGACGGCGCTCAGTGATAATGACTCTACCATCCCTGTAGATAGCCCACTTGCCTGCTCTGCGGGCCTCATGAACAGTCACCATCGCCTCACGCCGGTGTGCCACCTGTGCTGGAGTGAGATCATCTCCCATGTACACATGTGCGCCCTTGAGGGCAGCCCGCCTGTCTAAGAAGGCCTGTCTGCTGGTGGCATCAGGGAATCTAATGATGAGGGGTCGCTCTCGTGTCATATCCTTTCCTGCCCTCCATGTGTTTGCAAAAGGGGGGGGGGGGGGGGGGGGGGGGGCGATCCCGTCCACTCCTAGCATCTAGCAAAGTGTCATGGCATCCTCCTTTGGGGAAGCCCCCGCCTGTAGCCTCCGTACTCACACATGGAGGGCCCTATCCTCCCTGCGTTTCTCCTCCTCGAGAGTCTCTTGTATGATGCTCTGCGGGGGTCTGTGCTTCTTCACCACCTCCACCCAATCTTTCTTCGTGGTCTGCAGTTCTTCCTGCAGCTTATCACTCGCAGCTTTCAACTGCTCCAAGTCAGTCCTTAAACCCTCCTAAATATTCAGTTCCCCTTCCTGTGTGGTCCTTGACCGTAGCCTTTAGGGCTTCCATTTTTGCCTGGAGTTTCCCTATCATTGGGGCAGCTTCTGGCATTCCTGTTTGTTGCAGCTGGGTCTCTTTCAACATCTGAATCACCTCTTCCTGGTGGTTCACTTGGGCTGTCAGTTCTTCAATCCTGTTGTTCTTTCCTTGTATCTCCTTGCAGAGGCCTTCCAACTGTTTTTCATGTTGCTTCAGGACCCTGTCTAGCACCTTCTTTTGTTCGCCCAGTAATTTCTTGGTGTTGTCCTCCACTGTCTTGATGTATGCCTTGCAGTAGGGGGGGGGGGGGGGGAGAGAGAGAGAGAGAGAGAGAGAGAGAGAGAGAAAGAAAGAAAGAAAGAAAGAAAGATTTTATTAACGTCTTCCAAAAGACCGAACTCGGCCTATGAGACAAATCGGAGTACCTGTATGGGGTATCCTCTGTCATCCCAACAAAATGAAAAAGTACTGAAATGAGAGAGAGAGAGAGAGAGAAATGAAATGAAATGTTATATTAACGTCTTCAGAAAGAAAGAAAGAAAGAAAGAAAGATTTTATTAACGTCTTCCAAAAGACCGAACTCGGCCTACGAGACAAATCGGAGTACCTGTATGGGGTATCCTCTGTCATCCCAACAAAATGAAAAAGTACTGAACTAAAAAGCTGAATCTGGGTGTGCAATAAGTACAATGAGTGGTGAAGGGGATGGAGCTCTACTACTAGGAGAATGCAAAGCTATATGCATGGAGTATACAATCATCATATGCAACCTAGCTAGCTCCATCCTGTACCATACTGGGGGTATAAAATGGTATACATCAAAGAAATGAAATGATATATTAACGTCTTCAGAAGGCCAAAATGACCTATGAGAAGCATCATACACATCACTATCCAAAGATGTCTCTCATCAGTCGATGGCGGATATCCTCAATGTCCTCCATGGTGAGTACTCTGACTGGACGTCTCCCATGCCATGCTAGTATGGTCCTGATCCTCTGTTGTAGTCTCTGCCGGTGTCGAGATGGGCCTCTCATCTTGGGGCGCCTGACCGCCCCAACTCTATAGCCCGATCAATCAGTGTACCTCTGGTGCGGCTATACTCTACAGCTAGCTGCAATGCCTGCTGGCCTGACTGCTCAATCTCTAGTCGAAGGAAGTCTATAATCTGCCTCTATAGGTGTCTCTCCCTCTCTGATCCCCTCCCTCTCAAGAGACCCTCTCTATGTCTACGCAGCTCCAGCAAGTATAATCCGAGGCATCTCTGATCCTGGTATCTCATGACTCTAGAAAATGGTCCGAAACCCTCTCTGAACAGGCAGTGAAAACGGCCTCGTATCTCATAATTTACTGGACAGTGACATATGTAATGCAACTCTGTCTCTGGCTCCATCTGGCACAGCTGACAAATCCTGGCCTCAGCTCGTACTCTTCTGAACCTGCCAATCTCAATCTCTAGCTGGTGTGAGGATGTGCGCATCTGACCAATAGCACACCGTACCCCATGAGAAAGATGAGTATCCATGTGGCTGGGTCTAATCACAAACCCATCCTCCGTGAGCTGGAGAAGATGATCTCTATAGAAAGCCATCTTCGCTCGTGTGTCGGCTGTATCCATGTCCTCCTAGTGTCCAGCTGAGTCAAGTCTTGCCTGATAAGTCTGGTAATCTTTGCCCGTGTGAGAGAGAGGGAGGGTGCATCCCAGGGAGTACTGAAATGGAGGTAGCCTGTCCATACTAAAGCCATGCAGTTGGAACCAAGCTGTCATCTGTGCATACCAACATGATCCGTCTCCCTGTGATGTCAACTGTCGTGAAGACTCCAAGGCTAAGCGAGTATATCTGTCTCTAGGGAGAGCCCAAGTGCTATGTATAAAGGAGACCGATCGAGTGAGTGCCTTGACTACCAATGGGGGGGCACCCATCTCTGCACGGATAATATCATGTGGTACGGAGGCCTTGGCCCTAATCATCCGGGAAATTCAAACCGGTCTATGGACACATAAAGCGGTAGTTCATTCACAAATAACCTGGACTTACTCAGACACACAATCACAGAATCCTCGCTCCCTCGCTCAACAACACATTGGCCCCGAAGTCCGGCGACCCTTGCGGTATTTCTTTATTGTTAAAAAGTTGGAAAATACAAAGCACGAGTGCAACAAAGCACTCTACTTGCATCAGCAAAGTATTACAAATTCTGGGAGAAATTTGCCAGCATAACTGCACTAAAATTGTTCCATAACATCTCAGAATGAGTCCCAACTGACAGGCTCACTTCCATAGGCATCAGGCACCCAATGAAGTCCAAAACATCACAATTCAGCTTGCTGTAATTTTTTGCACAGACCTGTTTTCAGCTTTGTTTTCAGCCCAGAATAACCCTTGTACTGTCCTGGAGGACTAAAGCAAAGTCCTACTGCATTTTGGCATCAACCGGGCAACATAACAGCCCAAAAACAGCACCTAAACAGTGCTGAAACAGCATTGTATTGAAGAGGTTATTACCCTCTTCCGTCCCTGCTTTGGTGTAGAAACTAACTACACCGGTTCCTATTCAAGGAGGCAACTAGCCTTTGCATATAAGCATGAAATTCACACAACTGTACCTGATTTTATCTGATGAGAGCATTTCCATAGTCTGCAAGAGAGAGAAAGAGAGAGAGAGGCTGTGGGGAGCAAGCTCAACCCTCAATTCATGAGTTGTAGGGCAAGGGAGTGCACCACAATAGCTGGTTTTCCTGCAACAATCCACCATAATGGCTGCAAATGAGCCTCATTCAGCCCAAATTCCCACGCTTCCCTCTTCTCAATGTGGAAAATGCACATAAATTTGACACTTGGCACATTTTTAAGCCTTTTCCACATGCAATCTTCCAAGCTAAAAATCTCCTGACTGGTTCACATTCTCACAACAGTCCTTTGTCAGCTTTTGGTCCCCTTGACATTCCGCACAAACTGACGCGAACACTTTTCAATTCCGACACTGCCAAAAATAGCAGTTCCCTAGATTTTAGGGATGATGTCATGTGCATTCCTTCTGGTCTCCTGACCATCTTTGACCACTATGGTCACTTCACAATTTGCTTAGAATTCAAGATACATTCACATTTCGGTGGCGGCCACTTACTAGTGTAAACCGGCCTATGCCCTCATTCAGTGGCCATGTCCTGGACACTGTCATTCATCTTTCAGTGTAGTTCTCAGGCTTAGCCAACCCACTGGTCCAAAGTCCCACTGGCTGACCCATTCTGACATTGCAATGGCCCAAGCTCTTCCAAGAGATCCCGGGGGAAAACAACAGCAACCAAAGAGAAAGAAAAGAAAAATATATATTTATAAAGAAATGTAAATAAGGAAAACAACTGCAGAAAGTTTCACCTCCTGGTGACATACCCCCCTCTTGAAAGAAGCAAGCGACCTCGATTGCAAGTCCACATGCAAACGGATGACACAGGATGATCACCAGATTTCCCAGGTGATTAGTGTCATCGCATGTATCTCCTGCCAACGGATGACACGGGGCGATGATAGGAATTCCCCACTACCATTTGTGCCATCGCAGGTTCAAGCCTTTCAAATACATGTTTCCGGATGCAACACAGGGCGATAGCATATATCTTGTACTATTAGTGTCACAACATGTAAATCATTCATTTGAAGCGTAACAGATACAACTTCAAAGCACTGAAAGTTCATTCATTGATTAAGTCATTGACAACAAATGTCAAAACTGTACATTGCCAAACATATAATATAAATGTACAGGTCATTTAGAATTCAGCTTCAAAAAGCATATTAAACCACTGCAGGTTCTAACAGGAAGGCTTCCTTGTAAAGTTGCATCAACTGAGGTGAATCAGCTAGTTCAACTTCATCCATCCATTTAGCATCCATTGGTGA
This sequence comes from Cibotium barometz, assembly GCF_041138505.1. Taxonomy (NCBI): domain Eukaryota; kingdom Viridiplantae; phylum Streptophyta; class Polypodiopsida; order Cyatheales; family Cibotiaceae; genus Cibotium; species Cibotium barometz. The sequence continues at coordinate 52,954,999 of NC_141073.1, forward strand.
ATAATTTCTGAATTTCACCAAGTATCTTCTTGCAACTTGTCCTTTCACTTTTCTGTCTTTATGGGCCAAAATCTGCTCAGGAACCAGAATTTCATCCAATTCCTCCACTTCAGGCTGTTCCTCTGGCACCATATCTTCTGGCACATTGCCAATAAAAGGTCTCAAAAGGCTCACATGAAATGCATTATGTATCTTCCAGGTTTCTGGCAATTTCAGCCTGTATGCCACATCACTTATCTTCTCTGAGACTTGGAAAGGACCATAATATCGCATACTGAGCTTAGGAAACATACGTTCCTTGCCCTTTCTTTTTCTCAGTCGTGCCTTTTCAAAGCGCAATAAGACCCAGTCATTCTCTTTAAACAAGAGCTCTCGGCGATGCATGTCAGCAGCTCTTTTCTGCTTAGCTTGTGACTTTTCCAAGGCATATTTGACCTTCTTATACGCTTCTTGCCATCCCTCAACATACCGATCTGCTTCAAATATCTTATCCTTTGTCTGGAGAATGGGAGGTACTTTCTTGCCACCTTCAACAATTTCAAAAGGTGCCTTGCCAATAGAGGAATGCACTGTATTGTTGTAAGCATACTCTACTAATGGCAAATAATGCTGCCAAGCTGCCTTATGTTCTGACACATAACATTTCAGCAGATCCAACACAGTAGAGTTAGCCTCTTCAGACTGTCCATCAGTTTGAGGATGAAAAGAAGATGAGAATTTCAAGGTCGTGCCCATATTCTCAAACAATGCTTTCCAAAACAAGCTTGTCATCCTTGGGTCTCTATCACTGACTATAGACTGTGGCATACCATGGTACTTAAAGATATTCTGCATGAAAATCTTGACCATGTGCTCGGGTTTTATCTTCTTTCTAACAGGAATGAAGTGTGCCTGCTTACTGAATCTACATATTATAGTCCAGATTCCATCATTCCCTATCGTTGTCCTTGGAAGATCAAAAATGAAGTCCATGGCAATACTTTCCCATGGTCTCTCTCGAATAGGCAGTGGTTGCAATAACCCAGGTGCCTTCTGTCTGTCAAACTTGACCTTCTGACATACTAGGCAAGATCTGACATAAGCATCAAGATCACGTCTCAAAGCTGGCCAATAAAAGAAAGAAGCAGAAATAACTGGGACAGACTCTCCTTTCATCTTCACAAAACATGAGTCTTGTCCCTATGTACAATTGTGATTTTCCTGTTGAAAGCATCCAACACTGCATGTTTCCTATGACACCATGGAATTCCCAACAGGACATCACATCCTTCCAAGGGCATGATAGAAACTCCTCTGTGTCTACATAACTCTGTATATGCATGCGAAGTTTGCCAAGTATAGGAGTGACAGGAACTGAATGCCCAGGGCATGCCAAATCAGCCTGTCCAACTGGTCCCATCTCTTCAGCACGAATTCCCAACTTGGCTGCCAATGCCGGTGAAATAAAGTTGGCTCGAGCACCAGGGTCAAAGAAAATCAACACTGTAGCATCTCTGATTTTACCCCATGCTCTGCACAATTCTGTAGCATTATCACATGGCTGGTCACCAACCATGTCAGGTACCAATCCTGCACTCGGCATTGTCTTCTTCTTGGGTGGCCCTTCTTTATCCTCGGCATCTTTTGCTGGCTGTTGTGGACATTTTGCAGCCATATGCCCTTTCTGTTCACAGATGAAACATTTCCCAGCTTGCATCAATGCCTTTCTCTGACTTGCCATATAGTGGCCTCTTCTGTCCTTTGCCTTGACCAGCACTTTTCTGAGGCTGTGTGACTGCCAAGTCTTCTTCTCAAATGGCTTCTTTCCATAGAATGGTCTAGGTGGGAAATCCCTCTTCACAACTGGTTCTTGTTTGCCCTGAGGTTCCTTGTTCACTGTGTTCTTAAAGCCACGTGAACCTCCCTGTAACAATGCATTAGCCATGTTTGCATTCTCAATGAGCTGAGTCATATTAGAAACATTGGTCTTAATGCAATAATCCCTGATTTCTTTGGGCAAACCACAGCAATACTTCTCTATTTGCTCTGACAATGGCACTGCCCTGTAGGAAGTTACTGGCAAGAGTGCATCCCAAAACTTCTTATTATATTCTTCCAAATTTACACAGTTGGCTGCATCAAGTTTGTGCCATGCTATCATAACATCCACTTCAAAAGTATTTGTAAGCCAGGCAAAAGAGAACTGCTGCTTAAACTGAACCCATGTAGCAGGTGCTTGTCCTTGCATCAACAGTGAAGTCCACCACTGCAATGCATTACCTTTCAAGAAAGTAGCAGCCTTCCGCACCTTAGAAGACTCTGTAAAGTTACCCCCAGTGTATGCTGCATCAAACTGCTGAATGAAAGTCAGCGCTTTCAATTTGTCCTGCATCCCACTGAAAGTCTCAAACTTTACTGCTTGACCTCCTTCTTTGTAATCCTTTTGCACCTTTTCTGCATCAGTCCTTACTGCTCTTTGTCCACTAGGTTGAGAAAATTCAGCCACACTGACAGGTGCTGCGGGCCCCAAAGCTGGACTAAAATAAGTTTGAAATCCGGGCTGCACACCTATATTGGCATAAAGAGGGTTCACGGCTTCCATAGGCATCATTCCTCGTGACCCTCTTGACATCAATCCTGGCAAAACTGTGGGCGGCCTAGCTATGGCCTGGAAAACAGACCCACCACCAAAATAGCCAGGCTAGAAAGCAACGAATGGAGGAATGGTCGGCATGACCCTTTGCACATTACTTTCCTGACCATTAAATGCATGTACTTGTGCCTGTGTAACATGCTGCACTGGATCAACTGCCACTGCTGGTGTCTGCTCTACATGTTGTGGCATCCTTGGCATTTGTTCCTGTGCCCTCTCAACTGCATGCTAAGATAATTCAGCCTGGGAATCCCCTGTCCTTGACTGCAAATACCTCTTCATCTTGGGATTCTTCACCAACTGTTCAAAGGTACCAACCATGCTCAGGAGCTGCGCATGAAATAAATCCTCTTGTTCCTGTTCTTCCTCTAACAAGGCTGGTTGTACTACTAGCTCCGTCCGAGCAGAGGCTGACACCTGGGCACCTGTCACCTCTATACGCTGTCTGCGAGTAGAAGAGGAACTCTCTTCGGCAGGGAGCTTACCTTTCCCTTTGTCTGTCATACTGTCAACTGAAAGTTTAAGGGAACCTGTATGCAAAGAAAGAGACCGTACTCTTTCTCACCTGTAATCAATTGTGCCTCACTATGTGTGTCTCCTGTTCACCCAATCCAATCCGTGTCCGGGCTCTTGCAGAAAAGAGGACCCCATCCCGGCAATGGAACCATAAAACCGGTCTATGGACACATAAAGCGGTAGTTCATTCACAAATAACCTGGACTTACTCAGACACACAATCACAGAATCCTCGCTCCCTCGCTCAACAACACATTGGCCCCGAAGTCCGGCGCCCCTTGCGGTATTTCTTTATTGTTAAAAAGTTGGAAAATACAAAGCACGAGTGCAACAAAGCACTCTACTTGCATCAGCTAAGTATTACAAATTCTGGGAGAAATTTGCCAGCATAACTGCACTAAAATTGTTCCATAACATCTCAGAATGAGTCCCAACTGACAGGCTCACTTCCATAGGCATCAGGCTACCCAATGAAGTCCAAAACATCACAATTCAGCTTGCTGTAATTTTCTGCACAGACCTGTTTTCAGCTCTGTTTTCAGCCCAAAATAACCCTTGTACTGTCCTGGAGGACTAAAGCAAAGTCCTACTGCATTTTGGCATCAACCGGGCAACATAACAGCCCAAAAACAGCACCTAAACAGTGCTGAAACAGCATTGTATTGAAGAGGTTATTACCCTCTTCCGTCCCTGCTTTGGTGTAGGAACTAACTACACCGGTTCCTGTTCAAGGAGGCAACTAGCCTTTGCATATAAGCATGAAATTCACACAACTGTACCTGATTTTATCTGATGAGAGCATTTCCATAGTCTGCAAGAGAGAGAAAGAGAGAGAGAGGCTGTGGGGAGCAAGCTCAACCCTCAATTCATGAGTTGTAGGGCAAGGGAGTGCACCACAGTAGCTGGTGTTCCTGCAACAATCCACCATAATGGCTGCAAATGAGCCTCATTCAGCCCAAATTCCCACGCTTCCCTCTTCTCAATGTGGAAAATGCACATAAATTTGACACTTGGCACATTTTTAAGCCTTTTCCACATGCAATCTTCCAGGCTAAAAATCTCCTGACTGGTTCACATTCTCACAACAGTCCTTTGTCAGCTTTTGGTCCCCTTGACATTCCGCACAAACTGACGCGAACACTTTTCAATTCCGACACTGCCAAAAATAGCAGTTCCCTAGATTTTAGGGATGATGTCATCTGCATTCCTTCTGGTCTCCTGACCATCTTTGACCACTATGGTCACTTCAGAATTTGCTTAGAATTCAAGATACATTCACATTTCGGTGGCGGCCACTTACTAGTGTAAACCGGCCTATGCCCTCATTCAGTGGCCATGTCCTGGACACTGTCGTTCATCTTTCAGTGTAGTTCTCAGGCTTAGCCAACCGCTGGTCCAAAGTCCCACTGGCTGACCCATTCTGACATTGCAATGGCCCAAGCCCTTCCAAGAGATCCCGAGGGAAAACAACAGCAACCAAAGAGAAAGAAAAGAAAAATATATATTTATAAAGAAATGTAAATAAGGAAAACAACTGCAAAAAGTTTCACCTCCTGGTGACAGAAATCATAGAAACCAAGGGCCTCTCCACACATCTCCATCCATCAGTGCTACCAGCTTGGCTGTGGTGATCCACTGAGGGTCCCCATATCTCCACTCCATACAGCATGGCTGAAGTGACCAAAGTGTCAAAGAACCAGAGCTTTGTTCGAGGTTCCTGAAACTGAACCTGCGAACACATCCTCTCTAGTCTCCCCAATGCTGCATAACCTTTGGTCAATCTTGTCTCCACTGCTCTCCTCAAGGAAAATAGTGGGCCACTAAAAACCACACCAAGGTAAGTATATGCATTTGTATACTCCACTGTCTCCTGACCATATGTAAAGGTGGGTACTGACCTCCTAACCCACTGTGCCGTGGTGTTAAACATCATCACCTTGGTTTTACCAAGGTTAACACACAATCCACTGTCCTGTGCAAACGTGTGCAATGCATCCAAATGACGCTGCATCCCCTCTGGAGAATCTGAGATCAGCACAATATCATCATCATACAATAACAACGGAATCCATGTCCCTGCTAGCTGTGCTCCTCTATCACCCTCCCACTCTACATAGTCCGAAACCTCATCCATATACATCCCAAATAAGGTGGGAGAAAGAGGGCAGCCCTATTTCACCCCAATAGTGGAGTGAACTATCTCAGATATACCCTGAGTAGTACGTACCTGCCCCACAACTGTCCTGTATAAAGCCATGATTCCCCAAAATAGCTATGTGGGCACTCCCATCTCCTATAGTCTGCGCATCAGTCTGGCTCTCGGTACTGTGTCAAAAGCTTTGCGGAAATCCACAAAGCAACAATAAATCCTCCTGCCATATAATCTGCCCTCCTCAATAATAGCTCTGAGTGTCAAGATATGGTCAAGAGTGGAGAAACCTCTCCTGAACCCTGCCTGCCCTGATGCACGTATGCCCTCTCTCTCTGCCCATCTACTCAACTCCTGCTCAAGGATAGATGCATATAATCTATCCAATGTGTGACCAATCATGATGGTACGATAATTCCCAGGAAGCATGGGATCCCCTGACTTGAAGATAGGCACAATCGTGGACATATTCCAAGTCTCAGGAAAACCCTCACACATGGCTCGGTTAAACATCATAGCAATAAGCTCTGCAAGCATATCTCTGGCATGAATAAAGTGTTCTGCTACCAAACTATCATGATCATATGCTCTCCCAGTCCTCATCCTGTCAATAGCTTTCCTTACCATCTCAGCAGTAAAGAAAGCACACGTCTCTGGGCATGGCTCCGATGGGTCTGGCAGGGGTGGCTGTCCTGGTGCTGTGTACAGGGATGCTGCATACTCACCCCAAATCTCTGTGGAGGTAATGGCTGGTGATGGTGAATGCTCATGGAATAGTCTCCATGCCTCGCCTGAGTCCTGACTCATAAATAACAGATACAAATCCCTCTCTAACTGAGCAAGATAAGCCCTCTTCTTTCGTCGCACTAGGTGCCGGAAGGTAATCCATGACTGTCTGTGAGTGGTAACACCCATGAGCACCTCTCTCTGTAATTTGATCCTCATCTCTCTGCACTCCTCATCATACCATCTATTCTGGGGCATGTTCCCAGATCGTCTCCGTGTAGGTTGACTATGGGGATATGCCTCTGATGCTGCAGCATGAAGTGTCTCTATCAATATCTGAGTGAGCTCATCTAATGGCCATCCCGGCTCCTCGGCACATAAGCATCTGTATATCTCATCTGTGTACACGGTGTCAATCTCCCTCGTAAAGGTATAACGAGTGTGTGTGGAGACCTATCCCAATGGAGTGGTACTGAACTGAAATGTGAGAGTGAAGGACAAGATAGCATGATCCACTGCTATTCCAACCGGCCTAGTGCCTACCATAAAATCCTGAAAAGAGGAAATGAGACTGGGCTGAGCCATAACATAGTCCACTACTGTACTAGCACCATGCCGATGTGGAAAGCTAGTGAAACCGCCGATGTCGGGAATCTCTGTAGGCCATTCAGGATGGCCAATCCATGTGCAGTCCCCATGTCTATCAAATACTGCCCATACACTGTATGTTCCTCATCCTGTGAGAGTCTAGATAGGCCCATATCCCTAACATCAAGCTCCCTCAACATCTCCTCTAAGGTATCATAAAATACTGTCTGGTTATGGGTGGTCGTGGCATTGAAGTCCCCCAGGAGAATGATGTCACCATCCCTGGAGAACTCCCAAATGTCGTCATCCAAAATAGAAAAGGGAGACTACCCGCTAGGTGATGCATACACTGATGTACTAGGAGCAAAATAGCATATAGGAATGTAGAGATATCTGCCCGTCTCTGCCCTCAGTCTACCCCACATGTACCTAGCTTGCTCATCTTTGCAGACTATATGTATCAGTGGCTGTAGCTCCTCTCTAAACAATACTGCCACTCCTCCTGAGCCCCATCCTCTATGCTCTGAACGAGTCTCCTGTCTACAAGCTGTCTCCCATCGGTATCCACTAACATGTGGCATGGACTGTCCACGAGCCTGATGCGTCTCACAGTAGAAGATGATGTCCCTCCCAGTGAAACTATCCTCAAAATCCCCTACATCAAGGCGTAGAGATCCATTACAATTCCAAGTAGCAACTTTGAGTGTAGTCCCATAGGTCTCGCGCCGTCATGAAGAGCGCCTCTCCATAATCACCACTCTACCATCTCTATAGAAGGCCACTTTCCCTTTCTCTCGGGCATAACTTCTTTCATGTGGGCAAGTTGCGAGAGTGTGAGGTCATCTCCAAGAAATATTCCCGTCTTCTTGAGTGTAGGACGTCTCTTCAAGAAGTCCTCCTTCGCTTCCATGGAGGGGAAACGAATGATAAGTGCTCTCTCCTTAGAAGATTCGCCAGAGACTTGCAGTAGGGGAGGAGAGAGAGAGAGAGAGAGAGAGAGAGAGAGAGAGAGAGAGAAATGAAATGAAATGATATATTAACGTCTTCAAAAGGCCAAAATGACCTATGAGACCAAAAAGGTTACAACAATTGGTGGATTTGATACAATGTCTGTGTAAGAAAAGCTAAAACAACTAAACAACTAACTGAAACTTTAACAACAACTATGGGGAAAAGTAAGGTACTAGGAGCTCCTAATGGATAACATCTGGGAAGGAAAACTCCAGCAACAAAGGTAAGCAGTAGGGGGGAGAGAGAAAGAAAGAAAGAAAGCTGTATTAACATCTACTAGAGGCCAAACTTGACCTATGAGACAAATCAATGTACAACTGTCAATGTCTTCTGGATGTCCAAAAAAAAAAGGACAAAATGAACATGAAATAAACTATGAAAGTACTGAGCTAGTGGGGGGGTGTGATGGATGGAGCACTACTGCTAGAGACTCAGTATGCAACCTAGATGCGTAGGGTATACAAGAATGCAATGCAGATCTGTTTAGCTCCAACCAGTACCATATTGGGGGTGTAATATGTGATACATAGGTGATGGCGAGGCAAAAATACCTCGGAGCATGATCCCGGAGCATGATCGTCGGGTGTGAGTGTAAGTGAGCTAGCCGCTCCTAGATATGGTGCTGATGTCGAGCCCGTATCTTTGTGATCTCCCTCTAATGTAGTCTGGGAGTTTGGTAGCCTGGTGTTCTCGGTCTCCGTTTGGCTCGGAGGTACGCAAGTACACCTAGGATGGATGGAGATATCCATGGTGTAAGTGCGTAGAGAGAGAGAGAGAGAGAGAGAGAGAGAGAGAGAGAGAGAAATGAAATGAAATGAAATGTTATATTAACATCTTCAAAAGGCCAAAGTGACCTATGAGACCAAAGTTACAACCATGTGACATCTGATACACTGTCTGGAAAAGAAAAGAAAGAATTGAAGGTAAGTATCTAGCCCTACAATACATCAGTAGGGAGCATCCGGAAGCAGCAACTAGGGAGGTTGGGAAGCTAATGCTACTAGTCAAAATGGGGTACATGAGAGAGAGAGAAAGAAAGAAAGAAAGATATATTAACGTCTGCGAAAGGCCAAAGTGGCCTATGAGACCAAAACATAGTACACAGCTGATGGTGTCTCATCAAAAGTAAGACAAAAAGGACTAAAAAAGTCCTAAAACAGTCCTAAACAGCTATGAAAGGAAAATACTCCTACTGAGGTACAACAAAAGTGTATAATATCTACAACTAGCATAAGACTGGTGTAATCTGCTCATCTCAGTATCTCTCTCATGGGGTGCTGTAAGATAGAGAGACTAAAGTGGCGAGGCAGTCGTCTCCTGTGGCGGGTGATGATGGCTCTAATCCACCGGTGATGAAGCGGCCATGGACGAGGTCCTGGTAAGCATGGGCGTCTCGCTCAACAAAGTGCTGTGGCTCTGTCAAGGGTGACTCCTCTTGAAGGACGTCTGGCTCTCCGAGGGGGTAGTGGAGGTCATGGTCGTATCTGCCGGGGCGGTCCTGGCCCTAAAAAAATATTTCATGGCTCGCTAGCGGGGTGGATCCTAGTGTGTTGTCTTGGCTCGTAGGAGAGCCTCTCGATGGCGTCTAAGCTCCAATAAGAAAAGCCCCAAACACCTCTGATCCTCAAACTCCATCACATGTCGTAATTCTCCAAAACCCTCTCGGAAGAGACACCAGTATCTCCCTCGTATATCATAGTACACAGTACATCGGCATATGTAGTGCTCCTCTGACTCCACTTCCTGGTGACATAGCTAACAAATGCGGTCTTCTGGCTTCACCCCCTCGTATCTGCGAGTCTCTACCCTCAGCTGATGTGATGAAGTGTGGATCTGTCCAATGGCACTGTGAATGCCATGTGAGAGATGGGTGTCCATGTATGTAGACTGTGTCACAAAGCCATCTGGGGAGAGATGTAGAAAATGGTCCCGATAGTGGGCCATCTTCGTGCCTAGTGGTAGGGGGGAGCTGGACCATGTCCTTTCTGCATCTAGCCTCACGATGTCCATCCTGATCACCCTATTCTGCTCAGAGTGACTAAGGTCCAACAAGGGGCAGTCCAGGCTGTAATCAAATGGAGGGAGTGCATCAATCATCATGCCATGTAATCTCAGCCAGGTACACATCTGGGTGTCCAACATCGTGTATTGCCGTCTGCTGCTAACTGCCTGGAAGAGATAAGTGCTAGGTGTGGGTATCTCTGTCTAGGAAGCTCCCATATCCTCTGCAAAAATGTCACTGACTTGAACAGGGCTTCGGTAACCACTGGTGTGGCTCCTATCTCTACTCTGACAATCTCATGAGGTATTGATGGTTTGCTCCGAATCATGCGTGCGATCATAGTCACCAATGGTTTCTCTAATACCTGCCATCCATCATAGAAATCTCTCTCTAGTCCAACCTAGCCGACAAGCAGCTCCCTCCTCATGTGGAAGAGGTTGGGTCCCCATATAGGTGAGCCATATAAGAGTGTAGGTGTGACCAATGTGTCAAACAAAGTCTGGTGCGCGGCTCTTGAAACTAAATGTAGGCACATTGTCTCTCTAGTGCCCCTAGGGCTGCATATCCACATGCCAATCTAGCCTCTGCTGCCTGCCTCATAGAGAACTGTGGTCTGCTGAATGTGACTCCTAGGTACACATATGATTTGGTGTACTCCACTGATTCACCTCTAAAAGTGAACTGATGGTCGGATCTAGTCACCCAGGCCTGTGCGGTATTGAAGACCATAATCTTAGTCTTCCCAAGGTTCACTGTGAGGTCCCTATCTGCACAAAACGATTGCAAAGCATCCAAATGCTGTTGCAAACCCTTAGGGGAGTCTGCAATAAGTACAATGTCATCGGCATATAGCAGTATGGGTATCCAAACCCCTGCAAGACTGGCCCCCTGGCCCCCCATCCTCTCAATGTAGTTGGATATCTCATCAATGTAAAGTCCAAAAAGGGTGGATGACAGCGGGCATCCCTGCTTCACCCCAATGGTGCTAGTCACTGTATCTGACATGCCTCCAAGAGTCCGTACTCTGCCTATCACCACCTCATATAATGCATAAATGCCCCATTGCATCTCCTCGGGAATACCAATGTCATGCAATCTCCTCATGAGTCTGGCACATGGCAACGTGTCAAAGGCTTTGAGGAAGTCCACAAAGCAACAATATATCCTCTTCCCCCGTGCTCGTCCCTCCTCAATGAGAGCCATGAGGGTAAATATGTGATCCAAAGTCGTGAAACCTCATCTGAAACCTGCCTGCCCAAGTGTTTTGAGTCCATAAGTCTCAGCCCATCTACTCAACTCTCGATCCAAAATAGATCCGAATATCTTGGCCAAGCAATGGCGAATCATGATGGTCCTATAGTTCCCTCGTATCATGGGGTCACCACTCTTAAATAGATGTACAATAGTATGTGCCGACCAACTATCTGAGAAACCTTCACAAATGGCCCTGTTAAACATGTGTACTGGCAGTGGTGCCAATACATGTGTACTAGCAGTGGTGCCAATACATCTCTAGCATGTGAAAAATGTTCTGCCACTAGACCATCCTGGTCTTGGGCTCTTCCATTACGTAGTCTGTCCATAGCCTCCAAAACCATCCAAATGGTGACAAAGGTACTATGATCCGAGCGAGTCGCTGATGGATGAGGGATGGGGGGGCTGCCCTAGTATTTCATATAAAGTTCTTGCATATTCATGCCATGCCTCAGGTGTTGTGATAGGTGTGGGTGGCTATCGCTCATGGAACATCTTCAACGCCCTCTTGTTGTCCTGCCCCAAAAATAGTTGGTATATCTCCATCTCAAGCTTGGCCAGCTAATCCCACATCTTCTTTTGCACAAGGTGTTTGAAGAGCGTTCTGGCTTGTCTATGTGTGTGGATGCCAAGGGTGATCTGTTGGTGTTGGACTCACACACTCACACACAAACCTGCACATTAGGGTTAGGTGCAAGATAGAGAAGCTCACACAGAGAAAATGAGAGGGAGAGAGAGAGAGAGCCAAAAGTGTGGTAGCCACAAAATGCAAGTCAACCTTTGCATGTGTGCCACATCCATATAATATAGAAGTACAAAATATTATATGTAGAGTGTTCTTTCACACTTGATATCCAAAGGACCACATGGAAAAAATTGCCCTTGGTTAAGCCCTGTTCACACATAGCACTACCATAAGTGAGCATATACCTACAAATCCCCCCTGTAGTGGAAGTGTGAACCTGTACAAGGTAGCATATCACTCTCTGTATGAGAGTAAGCCCAAAGCTTTGCGGAAAGCTTCAAACTTTTCTCGAGGTAAAGCCTTCGTGAATAGATCTGCAACATTATCCTATGTAGGACAGTAAGATAAACTAATCTCCCCTGCATGTAGCCTCTCTCTGACATAGTGATAATGAATCTCAATGTGCTTGGTACGTGCATGAAATATTGGATTTCATGCCACGGCCATAGCACTCTGGCTATCAGTGAGAATGGTGGTGGGTGTCTGCTGACACTCATGAAGATCAGCCAATAGTCTCCTCAACCATACACAATCTGCTGCTGCAGCTGTGAAGACTGCCCTGTACTCAGCCTCACAAGTAGATGTGGCAACAGTGGGTTGCTTTTTACTCAACCAAGATATCATGAACTGCCAAGAAAAAAACAATTCCCACTGGTGGATTGCCTGGTATCATAATCACCGGCCCAATCTGAATCACTATATGCATAAAGCTGCAAGCTGCCCCCCCTGGGATAGAACAAACCAAGATCCAAGGTACCCTTAAAATAACGAAAAATGCGTTTGACTGCTTGCCAATGCTTTGTGCCTGGGCTGTGCATGAATTTGCTTAACAAAGACACCCCAAAAGATATGTTTGGCCTCGTGTTACACAAGTAAATGAGACATCCCACTGCCTGGCTGTAAATGCCGGCCTCAAAAGGCTCTCCAATATCATGCATAGTAAGCCGTACACCTGGTTCTACTGGAGTAGAAATGGGCTTACATTCATCCATGTGAAACCTTTTTAGCAAACTTTTTATGTACTTAGTTTGCTGCATAACAATGCCATCATCTGTATGCATAAACTGTATGCCGAGATCTGTATGCATAAACTGTATGCCGAGATAGTAGTGTAAAGGCCCCAAATCTGACATATCAAATTCAGCTTTCAAATAAGCTTTCAAATCTGAAATTTGTGCTTTGCTAGTACCTGTAGAGAGCATGTCATCTACATACAAGATGACTATGAGAATATCGGCATCGGTTTTCTTCACATACAATGTGCTTTCAGCTGGACTATTCACATAACCTTGGCTGGTTAGATGAGCATGTATCCTATCATACAAAGCTCTTGGAGCTTGCTTTAACCCATACAATGCTTTGTGTAACCTGCATACTTTATGTTCCTCACCAGGAACTACAAAACCAATGGGCTGATTTACATATACTTCCTCCAGATGCGGCTCTGCCTGGAAGAATCCTCAACCCGTGCACACCAGATTTTCCAAGTATATCCAAGATATGAAAGACAGAAAAGTCCAAGGAATTCCGATGGCAGTCAGCCACGAATTCCAAGAGCACTCATGTACTTGTGACAGCCGATCACACGGTGCACATACTCACATTAGCCATGACAATTGGTCATGACTCTCTCCAAAGCTTTCAAAGTCTTCACAGGTAACCAGCCTTGCTTCTACCATGCAGGAACACCTACCACATATTCCCACGCTTGCCCAATGCAACACTTTTGGATACCCTTTTTGAACCCCGCTCTAAAAACTCTAAGATTGCACTTATGATCTCATTCTTTGATCTATATATGCAGGAGGGAGCTCCTATAGCCTCTCATGTCAATTATCTTCGCAGTCTTATGGTTCAGCTTGCATCAGTGAAGTCCCCCATCTCCGAAGATATTGCTATTGCTGTGCTTCTCAAAAGCTTACCTGACACCTATGCTACTCTTGTCACTACCTTCAAGTATCACAATAATCCTACTCTTGAAGGTATCATCAATGCTCTCCAAGAAGAGGAAAGAACTCAACAACAAAAGGTAACTGACACTGCATTTTTAGCAAAGAAAGGAAGTTCTAAGGTAAGAAAGCCTTGCACCCATTGTGGCAAAACTAATCATATGGAGAAGGACTGCTTCAAGGCTCATCCATGCACCATTTGTGGCCGTGATAATCACCGGGAGAAGGACTGCTACTCTAAACCCTGTACATGAGCCCCTACATCTACCTCAGCCCATGTTGCTGCAGCATCTCCATCAGCAGATCTTGCTGTTCATTCCTCATATGATGAAACGTGGGCTTTCTGATTACTTCATCTTTCTTGTCTACCACTTTGACCACCGATGATGTAGGTCAAGGGGTTCTAGTGTCTTACTCATTCTGCTTTTGGATCTCTCTCTTGTCCCTACCCAAGAGGCAGAGATTGCCCTTGAGGAGGGGATGTCTTCAAGGTCCATCTATTGTCTACAGCAGTCTTCTGTCTATCTAGTCTTGTCTGTATGTCTGTCTATTTGTCAATCAATCTGACTATGTCTTGTTTTAGATCCATCTTGTCCCTACCCTTGTGGACCCATATGAGGATCCAAGAACAGGTTGGAATCCCGTCATCAAGTTTAGCAGAGGGGGATGTCATGTGCATGAAAGATGCCATGGACATTCTCAAGTGCTGGTCCAGAAGAGGCAGCCAAATAAAGAGTATGAACCAGATAGAGTCAGGATTTGGAGCACAAGATACAAAAGGCTATGGACAGTTTGTACTTGAAGCAGGGGCTTGGATCGGCATTGGAAGGCATGGAAGCTGCTGTCGGCTGTACTAGAACTCAGCAAGAAGCTGTTGGCTGAGAGATAAGGAGGCTAGCAGCTGAATCAAGACAAAGGCGGCTGAAGCGCTTCATTTATTGGAGTTCATGCACAGTCGGCTGGGACTGCTGGTCGGCGAGTATACCAAGTGTCCAAGACCCATATAAATAGCCAAGTGTGCTCATTGAATTGACCATTCATTCCTTTAGGGAGTGGATCCTTAGGGTCCTTAGTCTAGGGCAGATTTTGGTGTTTATCACCCTTTTTATGAAGACAGCCTAGGGTTGACAAGTACCTTTTTGTACGAGTTGGGGTGGACGAGAAAGGAGAAGGGACCTCAATGGTAAGCTTAGGAAAAGAGCGAGAATCATCTTAGGGTTCAACAAAGTGAACATCACAAGAAATCACCAAGGATCGCGACTCCAGATCTCATAATTTGTAAGCTTTGGAATGAGAGCTATACCCAAATAATTTGCACTTCCTGGACTTGAGATCAAGTTTGGATCGTCAAAATCAAGGAGATAAGCATAGGCATCACAATCGAAAACCCTGAAATGAGAGATGGAAGGTTTTTGTCCAATAAAAGCCTCCTCTGGAGTCATATGAGAAACCGCCTTTGTAGGAGAACGGTTGATAATGTTAACAGCAGTGCTCACAGCTTCTCCCCAGAAAGAGGGAGGAAGATCAGAAGAAGAAAGCATGGTACGGGCCATCTCTTGAACAATACTCTTCTTGTGTTCAATCACACCATTCTGCTGAGGAGTGTGAGGTGTGGAAAATTGACAGCTTATGCCTTTCTATGAGCCAAAATTATGGAAGGCTTTGGCAATGAATTCTCCTCCATTGTCTGAGCGGACTTGTCAAACCTTCCGTGTAGTCATAGTCTCAACCAAAGTCACCCACTCTTGGAAGCGAGAGAAAGCTTCAGATTTTTTTGCC
This sequence comes from Cibotium barometz, assembly GCF_041138505.1. Classification (NCBI taxonomy): domain Eukaryota; kingdom Viridiplantae; phylum Streptophyta; class Polypodiopsida; order Cyatheales; family Cibotiaceae; genus Cibotium; species Cibotium barometz. The sequence continues at coordinate 52,970,350 of NC_141073.1, forward strand.
AAGAGATAAACCCAAACTTTGTGTGAGTAATCATCAACAATAAGCATAAAATACGTGGCTTCTCCTTGGGTAGTAGTCCGCATAGGTCAATATGAATGAGCTCCAGAATATGAGAAGCACGATGAGTAGCCTCGTGAGAAAAGGCATCTCGGTGTTTCTTGCCATGAAGACAATCCACACAAGTGGAGGGAAAGGGTTTCAGTGGTGAAAGACCCTCGACCATCTACTAAGAAGACAGCAGCTACAGAGAAGTATAACTCAGATGCCTGAAGCGAGCATGCCAAAAATCCGTATCCACATGAGCTACCAAGGCATGATAGCTGTGAAGAAGTTGCAGCAGATGAGATTGGGACTCAATCAAAGAGCCACCAAAGTCCTTCAACCACCTTCCTGGATACCTGTGGCAACAATTTGCAAGGTGTTGGTGTCGATGATCTCATGAACGGAACTATCAAAGCAGACACCATATCCTTTCTCCGCAATTCGAAAAACTGAGAGGGGATTGTTGGAGAGCTTGGGAACATGAACTTTGAAGCACATCCCGAATGGTAGAAGACTGGCCCGGTGAAGAGTTAAGTCGCACATTACTAACTGAAGAGGCCTCCAAGTTGGAAGCATCACCAATGGACACCGTCCAAGAGCAGGGACGAACGTCAAGAAGAATGGTCCTATCAAGACTCATTGGAGTAGTACACCCATTATCAACCACCCAATCCATAAGACGTGAGGTGGAAGGAACAGGAGAGTTAGAGGGAAGCTCCTCAATGCTGAATAAGACAATCTCCTTGGTAGAAGAGGATTTTTGAGTTTGGTTGGTGGATGAAGAGGTTTGATTGCGGGGTTTCTTAGCATACCCACCTTCTCTCTTCTTTGCGACAATCGAGCTGAATGTGACCTTTGAGACCACAATAATGACACGTAAGCTTCTTATGAGCGGGATTGTTGGCAAGTTTGTGGTCACCTTTGTTGCTCGTGGAAACCTTGGACTGCCGTTTGCTTTTGCCCTTAGCCTGGAAGAAGGGTCTCGAAAGTACCCTGGCTGTTCTTCTTCTCATGGCCCTATCCTTAAGCATGCCAACAATGGTATGTAGATTAGGAGTAGAAGGAAGAAGTGATATAATATCACAGAAAGCAGAGAAAGTCTAAAGAAATTTTACGAGAAACCGATTGACAAAGTCCTCGTCAGTAGCTTTGCTCCCCAAAGAGACCAACTGCTTCTAAATGGTTATGAACTCCGTATCCATGATGTTAGCATTATTGGCAATCTTCAGGTTGGAGAGCTAATTCTCCAAGGCTACCTTCTGAGCAGAGTTCTCACGGTGATACCTCCTCTGGATGGTATCCCACAACTCTTCTGTGGTTTCCTCATCATTGTCATCAAATTGACGAGCAATAGAGAGTTTTATGCTGAAGAATATAAAGGCATGAGCCCTTTCATCTTTGACAGCCCAGGCATTGTCACATGCACTCTGCACTGTAGTGCATGGTGACAAGATGGCTCATCATCATCAATGCAACATTGTACAACATTAGAACCCTTTAGGATTTATATTTGTCGTAGGCTGTGACCCCATTGTAATCCTTAGTCCGTCATTCCTCAGCCATAGTGAGTCAGTCAATCAGTTAAAGTCCAGAGTGCATAGGCTCGAGATCGGTCATTATCGGTGCTTCTACAGCCGTGTACAGTTCAGCCCGACTCTTGGTCCTCTTAGATCTTGCGTTTGGCTTATTGTCAGTCCAAAGTCATTCTCTTCAAAGTAATAAAAGCAAATACTATTCCGGTAACGGGATAGGGGACCCTTCAGTGGGTAATTCGGGACCCAATCTGGTGTACAGTTCTATCTCTCTCTCTCTAAATCTCTTAAAGTTTGAAGTCATAAAAGTGGATTGCTAAACTCGCGAAACTCGGGATACAGAAGGCAGTGTGAGACTTGTGTGACAGGATCCTTAATTACGAATACTTCTTTTGCATGTTACATTGGTGTCAGATTCAGCTTGTGCACACACACCGCATCATAGCATGAGGGCATCCTTGGATGCGTTCCAGCACGACCACCGACTTCAGCATCATGTCTACAGAGGAGAGTACACATCAGCAGGAAGACGTCACCTTGCTCTTCCACCTACTACAGATACCACATCTCCACTCCGAGCTCAAAACCAGCTTCTCATGGAGCGTCTCCAACTCTTGGAGACAATAGCAGCAAAACCCACACCTCCAGTTACCCCTGACTTCGTCACTCTCTTCTTCCGGATGGAACAACAAAGACGAGACGATGAGGCTAGACGGCGGTAAGAAAAAGCAGATAGACGGGACTATGAGAAAGCCCAACGCAAGATCGACAAAGGCCAACGTCAGGCTGAACTCGCCACTCGGGAGCACCAACGAGAGCTCGATCAAGAGCGCATGTTACTCGAACACCAAAGAGAAAAGGAGGCCATACATATGAGGTATCAGTACCTCTCTTCAGTTTTCCCACCCATAGGTGTCACCAGCCAGCAACCCACGACATCAACTACCGTCATCCGAACTTTAGTAAGTATGATGGTAAGTGTGATCATTTAGCAGTTAATCAATTTATTCATCAATTTAATGCTCATTTTCCTTTAGCTAGGATTGCAGATCCTCAGGAGATAGAGTCCACGTACCGGCTCCCCACCTTACGGGTGAGGCAATCACTTGGTGGCATCGTTGGTCTAGTCTTCATACAGACCAAACCACAAGTGTCACAGCTTCTAGCTGGGATACATTTGTCCATGCTCTTTGGCTCCAGAGTCCAAACAAGTCGAGCACATGTGTCCATAGAATGCTCAAGCGTCCTTGGTCCCATGGACATTCACATGCAACAAATATCACGCAATGTCCGTATGCCACAAACACAGTTTCATGCGCACAAAGACAATGTCAAGGCTGCACATACAATTGCTGTCTTGAAAAATCTCCCATCGTGTCATCATGTACACCAGGTTCCATGACTGATCATCCTCACGCACAACATATCCAAACTAGTACCTTCATGGGAGCCACCCACTGTGGACTCTTCATGGAAGCCATCCGTGAAATTCATGCACATGTCCAAGCCAAAGTCTCATCAAATCTGTCCATAAAACCCTAATCCAAGATTAACATGTAAACACATGTCATGATTCAGGAGATTGGTGACATAGGCCCCCATTATGACTTTTTCCACCCTTTTCACCATTGTAGCCTCCCTCGAAAGCGACCAGCCGGAGAGGGAGGTCTCCCCTTCTCCATTTGCTTTTTGTATCCTCTTATGGGGTTTTTTCTGCACTGCCTTTGCTTCCGTGGAGGGTTGTAGTCTATCTACTTCATGCACGCATTTTCTTTCGACAGAAGGATCTTTTCTTGGGGAAAGAAAAAAGAGAGGACCATTCTAGAAGATCAGAATGCTCAGCCCAAACAACAGCAGTTAAAATGCATCAGTGCACACAGCTGGCACAAGACTACATGAGTTTTCCTGCTATGTTTTCCTTTGAGCTGAGTAAGCAGTTCAGATCTTAGTAAAGCTTGTATGATTCTTTGTATATTCTGGAAGCTATATTCAGTTCAAGGTTGAGAGAATCTAAATTTTCTGCTCTTAATTTCTTTTACATCTTCCTCATCGCTGTTTATCCACAATTTTATACTTCAAAGAGCCAAGCTTCTGTAAAGGCATGCACTAGCAAAATTGATTGCCAGATAACATTAATTTACACTGGTATAAATTAGACTCCCACATCTGTCCTTTGGCAATGCTATATATAGAGTTGGGCAAAACAAAGCCAATTCACATCTCCACATCTCAAGGATGATGACCAAATTTGATGGAAATGGAGACGGGTTCCAAATGATGTACCAAAACATTTGATTGTCAGAGTTCTCTCAACAGAAGAAGCTTGAATAACTACCAACCGAATCAAACGTCTGCAAAGGCAGACTCTCCAAATGCTGCCGAATGACTGGATTGCCTTCCCGATGTTTAAGCCTTATATTCACCAAGAGATCAAGGTTGCCTTCCAGAAGCTTTTTTTCTCGCTCTTCTACACGAACATCACTGAAAATCCACAACTCTGAGCCACTTGGAAGAAAGGCATCCAGGACCTGTGGGATAAATAAAATAAATCATTAAGACCACAAATAGAACTCAGAGACCAGATTTAAAACCTTGAATGTAAGATTTGAATTTCCAAAAACTGTTTGTCAAATCTGATGCTGCAACTTGCAAGTCACCTTGATCATATCATGAATGTCACGGCGCCAACCACAGAATAAGATCCGCTCAGGAAGCTTTGGGGGAACGATAACTTTGGGCAAGGATCCACCCCGTATCTGCACCATAGGAACAAACAGTAAGAACACCCATAAACACGAATAGGTTGAACTTCTCCTTTGTTCAGTCATTTACATAAGCAGGCTCTCATGGCTTTCTTTTATTGATAGCAAGCCGATCTATGCAAGAACCAACAACTTTACATAGAAAATATATTTGCAAAGCGCAACTGTACTTGGCTAAGTACAAACTCAGCTCCGAAAAGGGAAACGAGAGTGAAGAAATAGAAAAAGGGGAAGGATGCTCTTCTACCCTAGCTGGTTGCTCTGGGAGGAGAAGGCTATCTCATACAATGAGGGGAGGGGGGAACAAACCACACCTATGGTCTATAGTGCCAAGTGGGCTCACCACCACTATCAGTGAGAAAGGGACTATGACGCCAAATCCTCAGGAAGGTCTCGCGGCGCTTCCACATACAGTCGGAGCCACCCTCAAGCTTCCCCCACTCTCCACGGAGGGTATGAATGATATCAAGCCAAATGCTCTGGATGGACTCCGCTAGCGGGGTGAGGGTGCCCTCGATGGCTTCGCTACATCGAGCTCTCCAAATGTGCCATGTAGCAATACTACTGCAAATCTCCCATTACTGGCTGGAACCGGCAGTCCAATGTTCAGTAGATGGAGCTAGAACTGGCACCGTAGAAATACGGAGATGAGAGACATGCAGGGCAAGTCCCACACCCTCCTCCTCATATGCCATGGTGGCCTCAGCGTCAGTGGCCCAATTAACCATGTGGGAGGGGGGCTAGTCCATAGTGAAAATGCGGAGAATCCATTGCCAAACACGCTGAGCCTTCTGGCAATCCCAAAGGCAATGACGTTGTGACTCCTAGAGATGGCCGCACCTCTGACAGATTGCTGGCCTACCTCCTATATGGCCAGACAAGTGCCAACCACCATGTTTGGATGTACCAACTGGCACAGAAAGAGAGTGATCTTTTGCAGCCGAAAACTGTCCCATGGCCAACCACCATGTTTGGATGTACCAACTGGCACAGAAAGAGAGTGATCTTTTGCAGCCGAAAACTGTCCCATGGCCTCTTCCAGAAATCTGAGCAGCTGGAAGAAGGCCCCTCACCTTACATATGATAAATAATAAGTATCAAACAATTGAGTATATGATTCCTTCCTTTCAAACCACACTTGGCAACAACAACAGAGACTACCATTTCCCCTTTGCACTTCCAACTCCTTTCCTTACCTCTCTTTTCTGTTCCTCGCCCTTCCTTTCCCTTCTCTCTCCTCCAAGAAGCATAAATCTATCAAATCTTGCTCAGAAGAAGTATCCTCCCCCTTCCCCCCTTCTTTTTCTCCCCACACACCCAATCAAATAGACACACACACACACACACACACAGTACAAAAGAAAGAAAAAAACGACAACAAAACACAAGTTACCATATTTTTCTAGTAGTGGCACGAAAAGGAGTTCCTACTAGCAGCACTCAGCCCCCTGCCTAGCCTCTTGCAACCCCAAACCCCCCAGCCATGTTTCCCCCCCTGCCCCCTCTTCGCCTCTTCCCCTCGTAATCCTGCTTGGGGGCTCCTGGCCCTCCCTTCCCTTTGCCTATTCCTGCCCCCGCTGGCTCTTCCCCTTTGCAAGGCCATCCCTTTTTAATCCCTTCCACCTATGTTCCATAGTTCCTTGTATCCCGTTTCTTGCCTGTTCTTTCCATTTTCTTCCCGCCAGTTTCTTCCATCCGTTCTTGGCTGCTTCCAAGAAGCATTGAAAACTTCTTTGGCAATTGGTTTTTACCCCTTTCCGAAGTACTCCATGGCAGCTGCTCTTTCCACCCCAACCGAGGCCACCCTCAACTATAATTTTTTGGAAGCGAGTCCTTAGAGGGAGGTGCCCCACCTTTGCCTTTGTTAGGCTACCCCCCTCTCTGTCCAATGAAAGCCTGGTTTTGAAGAAGAATCCTTGAATCTGCTCTCCTGATCAAGGACCATAGGCACCAGCTCGTGCCCCACCTTTGCCTTTGTTAGGCTGCCCCCCTCTCTGTCCAATGAAAGCCTGGTTTTGAAGAAGAATCCTTGAATCTGCTCTCCTGATCAAGGACCATAGGCACCAGCTCGTCCCAGGTAATGGTTTCCATCCATCCTGAGGAAAGAAGTGAAGAATAGAAGCTCTCATATTTTCGAGGCAACTGAGCAAGTAGCCGGATGGCCATATCCTTGGCGGAAATCTCCTTCCCGCATCCAAAAATCTCAAATTGCAATGACTCCAGTTTGTCAATGTCATCCCGCATGCAAGTAGAATCAATGGGTGAAAGCTTTTGTCACCAATTGGCCGACCATTTGGTCCATCTCCAGTTTTTGCGTCTCGTTCACTTGAGGCCAGGCCGATGTCTCGTGTGAAGAGGCCAGTATTTTGCTGACATGGACGGGAGCGAGCCTGGTGCCACCCGTGTGTTAGCAAGATGGTGTCGTATGGACGGGAGCCAGACTGGCGCCACCCGTGTATGACCTGGACTGTGTTCGACCCATGGGATTGTCACGCCATGGAAGAGCCAGTATTCGTGCCGTGTTTTGCCTATGGGACTGTCACACCATAGGGAGACTCGTGCCTGGAACTGTGTCTTACCTATGGGACTGTTACTCCATAGGAAGACCAGGTTTTTATGTTTTTATGTCGTGCCAGTTTTGTGCCGACAGATATTTTGTACTTGTTCCATGAACGGGAGATATGTCCATGTTACTATTTGCACATGCACACATGATTTGCATGCTTGAAACTATTTTCGCATGACTTGTATTTTTGTGTTTGCCTGCTTGACGTGTTACTTACTGAGCGGGGACGCCTGCCAGTGAGTCGTGAAGTCTGCTCTGTATTCTGACGAGTTTTGGTGCATGTGAACAGGTGGTAAGTATGTTGCACATGTTGTTTTTATTATTTTATTTCTAACCTTTAGTTTTATAAGGTTAAGTGTTCACATTCACTTAAATGTGGGCACCCACTTAGGAGCCAAGGTGGGGAGCCCCACGTAAGTGAGTGTGGGGGTGGGCATGGTCACCTACCCATACTCCCCACCCACATGCAAGCGTAGAGTAAACTACACCTTAATTTTTATAAAAAAGACTCTCTCCTTCAAGCGTGGACATCACCCGATTACTCCATCCACGTGAAGATCAAGAAACGACGCCTACGCTTCTGCTCCTACAGCAACCAGGCTGCTGGCTGCGTTTCTGAATAACCAGGCGGATGTGATCCTCTACAGGCGGCCAGAACCGGTTGCAACCAGATGTGCTCCTCTCTGCAGGCGACTGGCTGCTACTCCATGCAGGCTGCGCTGCCTTCTCTTGCAGGCAGCTGCGTGTGTTCTCTCCTTTCATCTCCCTTCCTACAGGCGGCTACTCCCCCAGGCGACAGTACCTGCAGGCTGCCCATCCTCTACCGGCTGCACCTCTCCAAGCTACGCATGCCCCTACAGGCGGCTGTGGCTGAGCGCTTGTGTTCCGCCAGTAGAACACTGCCCTCAGGCGACTCTGCTTGAGCTCCTCCACACTACAGCCAGGCAGCTCCTCCCTTGCAAGTGGATGCTTCTTCTCTCACAGCAGGCGGCTGTGCCCTTTGTGGTGGTGCTTGTCTTGATGGTTCTCCACGAGGTGACTCTGACTTCAACAAGGTGTTATAATCTTCTAAGCCTACCTCTCTGTTTCTTACTTTGAAAGAGGTGGCACATCTTCTCCACTGGCGTTCTACAAGGGGACTTCGCATCTCCTGGGTGGCTTCAACTTCTACACAAACACCACAAGTATTGGTTTTCTATCAGCCATCCACAAGTAAGTGAATTTCAGATTTAAGTAACAGTCGGCCAGCATAAAAAGTGCCACGACTGTTGAAAATGTGCCCACGACTGCATAAATGCAGTCGGCCAGCAGAGAAGTGCCCACGACTGAGAAACTGCAGTTGGCTAGCAGTCCAGTAGCCCACGACTCATGTGTATGCAGTCGACCAGCACTGGAGTGCTCCTGGCATCCTCTGGCAACCCTCCCCACCACTATAAAAAATGGGAAAAAATAGGGAAAAATACGGGGAGTGTGGAAAAATGATAAAACACCTTATACAGGGCGGGCACACCCACAACAGAGGCCCTGGTGTATAAATATAGACAGGAGATGATTTCTAACACCCCCTCTCAGCTCCTGGCTGTGAAACCAACCCAAGGGAGCTGGAGTGCCGCCTAAGCATAGCCTGAGGTAGAGACTTCGTGAAGAGGTCCGCTGCATTGTCCTCCGTCGAACAATAAAGTAGCAAGATGTCACCAGCCAAGATCTTCTCACGTACAAAGTGATACTGTATCTCTATATGCTTGGTCCGGGCATGGAAAACCGGGTTCCGAGTAATAGCTATACAACTCTGGTTATGGCACTGGATGACTGTGGGCTCCCTCTGTGGAAACCCAATCTCGCCTAGCAGCCTCCGCAGCCATACAGCACCACAAGTAGCCCGATACTCTGCCTCTGTCGAAGAAAGGGCAATAGTTGGCTGCCTCTTGCTGCTCCAAGAAAGTGCTCCTGAGCCGAGGGTAAAACTGTATCCTAAAGTAGATCTCCTCATGTCTGGATCTCCTCCCCAATCTGAGTCACTCCAGCCTTGGAGCTTGACTCCATTCCCTCCTGTGTAAAAGAGTCCCAGATCCTTCGTACTCTGCAGATACCGCAAGATCCGCAATCCTGCGTCCCAATGAGACTTCAATGGCGTCTGCATAAAAGAGCTCAACAGCCCCACGGAGAAGCTCAAGTCCAATCTGGTGTTCAGCAACCAGATCAATGAACCAACCAACTTCCGGTACTGTGAGGCATCAACTGGCTCACAAGGATCTGTAACGGTTAACTTTGTGTTCCATCGGCGAAGTATTAGGCTTGCAGTTCTCCATCCCAAAGGCCTCAAGCAACTCATGAACATACAGCTGCTGAGAGACGAAAAACCCCCTCTAGCTCTACCAGATCTCCAATCCCAAAAAGAAGTGAAGTAAGCCTAAATCGGTCATCTCAAACTCCTTTGACAAGGCAGCCTTCGTCACTCCAATGTGCTCCACATGACCGCCGGTGAGAATGAGATCATCCACATAAAGGATGATAAGTGTGACCATGCCGCGTTTCCGAAAGAGATACAGGTTCGGATCTGCAACCGATCTTTGAAATCCAGTCCGAATAAAGAAGGAATCAATCTTCTGATTCCAAGCCCTGAGAGCCTGCTTAAGACCATACAAGGCCTTACGTAACCTGTAAACCATCCCTTCCGATCCTGGAACAATAAAGCCTAGAGGCTGCTCAACGTACACCTCCTCCTGCAGGTCACCATTAAGGAACGCAGATTTTACATCCATTTGATACACGGGCCACCTCTGAGAAGAAGCAAGGGCAAGAACGGTCCGAATCGTGGACATCCGCGCTGTCGGTGCAAAGGTATCCTCGTAGTCGATGCCTGGCCGCTGAGCATAACCTTTAGCCACAAGCCTGGCTTTGTGTTTGTCCACCGACCCATCAGACGCGTATTTGGTCTTAAAGACCCATTTGACACCAATGACTGACCGCTTCGACGGCCTCGGTACCAACTCCCAAGTGTTGTTCTTCTCGATGGCATCACCTGCATGGCTTTCCTCCAAGTATCCTGTGAAAGGGCTTCCTGTACGGAAGTGGGCTCTTTATCCCGCATGATACGAGACATCAAAGCATAGTTCACCTGAAGAAGCTCCGCTGTGTTGCTTTTATCTCGGACTCGATGTGATCTTCGAGGGCCGTCCTCTGTGGTCCACTCGGAGGGTAGCTCCGTGACACCTAACTCTCGAAGGGTGTCTAACAACCACCTAGGTACTCGAACAGATCGTGGAGCCTCCTGTGGGTCGTGGGGGCTCTACTCCAGCTGCGGGCTCAACCTCTTGTGATGACTGAGGTGGATCAACTGGAATGATAGACTGGGAATCATCATCAGACTCCTCTGGATCTCCAAGAAGTGGTAGCTCCTCGACAGTGGATGTTGGAACATGCTCGTCAAAGACCACATCCCGGCTGACAACAATCTCATTCCTATCTGGATCATCATACAACCTGTATCCCTTGGAAAGAGAGTTATACCCCACAAATACCAGCTTGCGGGACTTGGAGTCAAGCTTCCCCCTCTGCTTTTTCGGAATATGTACATACGCATCACTCCCGAAGACACGGAAGTGCGAGACATCGGGTTTCCTGCCAAAATATGCCTCAAATGGAGTTATATGGGATACTGAAGTCGTCGGAGAGCGGTTGATGGTATGGACAGCCGTTGCCACAGCCTCACCCCAAAGTGGACGAGGAAGATCACGATGCTCCAGCATGGTCCTCGCCATCTCCACCACAGTCCTGTTCTTGCGTTCAACAACTCTATTCTCTGAAGGCGATCCGGTATTGGCCAATTCCCTTTTGATGCCATGATCTGCACAAAACCTGAAAAATACAGTCAAGGAGAATTCACCTCCTTTATCAGCCCTGAGAGTCTTAGCCTGATATCCAAACTCTTTCTCCACCATCACGTGCCAATCCTTGAACCGAGCAAAAGCTTGGTCCTTCTGGGAAAGAAAGTAGACCCACGTGAGTCTGGTACAATCATCAACAAGCAGCATAAAGTAGAGAGATCCTCCCAAAGATGGTATCTGCTGAGGTCCACACAAGTCAGTGTGAATCAACTCCAATGGTTTCGAAGCCCGCCTGGAAGCCTGCTTCGGAAAGGATTCCCTGTGCTGCTTACCACGTATGCAAGAACTGCAACGTCCTTGCCTACTACCAACATCTGGCAAGCCAACCACCATCTGGTCTCGGAAGGCGCGCCTCAAAGCATCCACATTTAAGTGGCCAAAACGAAAGTGCCACAAATCTCGGACTTGAGAACCTGTCAATGAGAAGAGTGCAGAGAGCTTGTAGATGCCATTCTCCACACCGCCTTCCCAAACAACCTGGCCAGTCTCACGGTCCCTTAGAGCAACTGAGTGCTCCTCAAATTCCACCCGAAAGCCAGTCTTGCATACCTCATGCACTGACAGAAGATGAAAAACCAGAGCAGGGACATAAAGAACACGGGAAGCATGCTTGTTCCCCTTGCCGTCGGGAATAATCTCCATCCGGCCCTCACTATGTATCGGAATAGTGGAGTTATCGCCAATAAAGATACGACCTGACTACCGTTTCAGATCCAGAAAGAAGTCACGGGATGGAGTCATGTGCCTGGAAGCACTACTGTCGAGAATCCATTCCCGGGTATCCTTCGCGGTGAAGCCAACTGCCTCCTCGCTCGAAGATGATGAAGCATCGGAGTCCATCTCTAAGTGCACAAATGCCGGAGTCTTTGTAGCTGAGGCTGACGAATCAGCACTCTTCCCTGTCCGCTTAGGGCACTTCCTCCAGTAGTGGCCTTTCTCGCCACAATCATTACAAGATCTTTCGGCCTTCAGCTTCTCTCGTTCTGGATCAGGCTTCTTCTCAGAAGACTTCTCCGGTGAAGCCTTCCCTTTGCCCTTGTTGTTATTCCGGCCTTTAGACCGTTGGCCAGTTAAGGCCTCCGAACCTCCGCCGTGAGGAGGGCTCGTGAAACGTTCCTCCTGGTCCAAGACCATTGACACAAGCTCCTCCCAAGTAATGGTGTTGAGCCTGCCACTCGTGATCAACGAGGAATAGAAAGCAGAATACTGACCAGGCAAGTGGGAAAGCAAAGTGATGGCCATATCTTCAGATGATATCTCTTTCCTAGCTTGTAGGACTTCCTACTGAAGGGCTTGCAGCTGCTTGATGTGTTCCCGCATCGTCGAAGACTTTGCAGGGTTCATAACCCGCATCTGCACTTCCAAGGAGATCCGTTTCATGGGGGATACCCTGTTATACAAAGAAGCCAAGTGCTCCCATATGCCTCTCGCCAGCGTCATGTGTTTCACATGATTGATCACTTGTGGTGTGCAATTGAGGAAAATAAACGACCGGACCCTGGCGTTAACACGATCCCACATGTGTGCTTGTGCCTCGCGGTCCTTCCTCATCGACAGTAACTCCCCTTCCTCAGCTTCCGGCCGTGGAACCCCGATGATGATAAAATCAGCAAGGTCATATGACTCCAGCACCAACTCCATCATGACCTTCCAGATGCCGTAATTGGACCCGTCCAGCTGACGATCCACTAGGAACGTGGGAGAGTCGGAATCTTCACGTGCTTCTCAGCCATCTCTAGTAAATCTGCCATCGCGGAGAGTAACCTGAAAGGGTGGGTGGGTGGGAAAAAAAAATCTGAAAACCTGCAAGTGGCTGTCCAGCACCTTAGCCCGCCTTCCTCTTGCACCTTCTCTTCCCGTTCAGCCCAAAACAGTCCACCAATCAGCAGCCTAACGCTCCCCCTTTTGCTCAGAAAAACTATCTATCTCGAGTCTAGGGCTCTGATACCATGTCAGAATATGCAGCAGAAATGATAACCAAACTTGGGTAGACAAGAGCAAGTAGACTGCAGAAAATAAACAGCACAAGAAACACAGAGAGATAGGTGTGTAAACTCTTCTCTATACACAAGATCCCGAGAAAACTGAAATGAATGAGTGGTGGGGGCAAGGGGCCTATATATACACCCCTGGGAGAGCAATCGGCCAGCATAAAAAGTGCCCACGACTGCTGAAAATGTGCCCACGACTGCATAAATGCAGTCGGCCAGCAGAGAAGTGCCCACGACTAAGAAACTGCAGTCGGCCAGCAGTCCAGTAGCCCACGACTCATGTGTATGCAGTCGGCCAGCACTGGAGTGCTCCTGGCATCCTCTGGCAACCCTCCCCACCACTATAAAAAATGGGAAAAAATAGGGAAAAATACGGGGAGTGTGGAAAAATGATAAAACACCTTATACAGGGCGGGCACACCCACAACAGAGGCCCTGGTGTATAAATATAAATAGGAGATGACTTCTAACAATATTATGGACACAATATGAACACATTTTATGACATTTTTGATGACTTTTTATGGCCTGAAAAGTGAAAACCGACCTGATTACGACTTGCTATCACTTTCCTATATAAAGGCAAGTCATGGATCATTCATAATCAATAAGAGACAGAGATGGCAAAGCCAAGACCAAGGACATGCAGTCTAACAGTTTGGATCAGCCAAGTACATCTCCAAATCAGCGTTTTCCATTAACGCACAGTGGAGAACAGTAAGCATAAGTTCATTCATAGCATTCATAGTCTAGATCTACATTGGATCTATGACAATCATTGTAATTACTCATTCATTCAGTAATATATAGTAGGAGTAGGTTAGGTAAAGAGTCTCTCTCAGAGTCTCTCTCTTCTCCTTCTCTCTACTCTATGTCATGAGCATGTGATTAGCGTTAATCTTTATTGCTTTGCGTTAATCATCATTTAAGCACGCTTCCGCATAGTAGTCATGTTACATTGGTATCAGAGCATCTAGGTCTATCCTAGGTAGGAGTTGTGTATGCTGAATTATGGTTTGCCTTTTAGGGTTTACATGCAAAATTAGGGTTTGCATTTTTGTGGTAAATCAGCGTTTTTGCATCAGTTTTTTTGTCCAATTTCAGCATAGCATGGTGCTAGAAAGTCTAGTTTCAACCTAGTATGATTCTAGGGAGTCTAGCATGCATGTAGAAGCCTAGAATTAGGGTTTTTGGGTTGATTTCTGCATAAAAACAAGCAGCTCTTCATGGATTCCTATCAATACGACGACCTTAGCAAAGTCTGAGGTGGAGTATTGCAAGAATGAAATTTCTTGTTTGCATGAAGTGGAAAAGAAGTACGGAATGGAATTCAAAGATCATTATTTGGGGAAACAGTTGATAGAATGCCAATAGGAGATTCAAGCAAGAAAGGCAGCAAGTACCGCGGTGAGTCCACCCATGGATGAAGTTCAAATAGAGGAAGCAGGTGTGGTGAAGTATAAGGACCAAAGACAAAGGGATACCATAGAGACACAAGACATAGTGTTGGATCCACAGGTCGAGGTCAACCAAGAACCACAATTGTCTAGTTATGCAGAGCCACCAACAGTCCCCGAGCCAATCTTCGAGGTCATCACAATCTCCAAAGTTCCAACATTTCTCTCTAAGTCAAAATCAATTTCCGAAGATCCAGTGTACCAGAAGTCATCACAGTTTCCTAGTCTCAAGCATGTCTCTCCAAATCCATTGAGGAGAAGGATGAGATTTCAACAGTTCTCTCTGAATGTATTGAGAAAGAGGAGGAAGTTCCAGCAATTCTCTCCAAATCCATTGAGGAGGAGGATGAGTTAAGTGTTTCAGTAGTTCCAGAGGAGGTAGATCTCTCCAAATCCTATTCGGAGGAGGATGAGGTCAACCCCACAGTTTCCATGGAGTCTACGGTGCCAGCAGAGCATCCTAAGTTAGAGGGGCCAGTTCCAGCGCCTGCAATTTCCAAGGAGGCAATGGCAAAGACATCCAAGAAGCAAGCAGATTCGGTAGCCGTGCTACCTAAGTCAGTTTCGAAGATTGTGTGGGTGCCTCCACAACAACAAAGTTTCCGCATTTTCGAGGACCCATACGGGAGTAGAGCAAAGGCGCAACATGTGCCCCAGTGTTCCAAGTTCAGCAAGAGGGAATGTCACCTGCACACGTTAATCCGGTGCCACGTAGACATGACTATTCCTTACATCCGCCTTAAGGGCAAAGTTAGAGGTCGTATATGGGCAGTTTGGAGCCAATTTGGTGGCCCTATAGGTGCCCGGAAGTGCCCAGGACATGTACCAATGGTTGGTACATATTATGGACACAATATGAACACATTTTATGACATTTTTGATGACTTTTTATGGCCTGAAAAGTGAAAACCGACCTGATTACGACTGGCTATCACTTCCCTATATAAAGGCAAGTCATGGATCATTCATAATCATTCAGAGACAGAGATTGCAGAGCCAAGACCAAGGACATGCAGTCTAACAGTTTGGATCAGCCAAGTACATCTCCAAATCAGCGTTTTCCATTAACGCACAGTGGAGAACAGTAAGCATAAGTTCATTCGTAGCATTCATAGTCTAGATCTACATTGGATCTATGACAATCATTGTAATTACTCATTCATTCAGTAATATATAGTAGGAGTAGGTTAGGTAAAGAGTCTCTCTCTTCTCCTCCTCTCTACGCTATGTCATGAGCATGTGATTAGCGTTAATCTTTATTGCTTTGCGTTAATCATCATTTAAGCACGCTTCCGCATAGTAGTCATGTTACAATGGAAGAGCTCCCAGGAGGTTGGTTGGTGGTGTTCCACAAAGCCCAAAGGGGATGGTAGTCCTATGAGCCAAGAAAGGCTTTCGGGCAACGGTTCCAAGGGAGGATGATCCTCCGAGGGGTGGAGTGAGAGTGCCAGACTCATTTCTCAGGAATGAAGACCAAGACAGTGTTTAGAGACAGAGCAGGAACGGATTCGGGACTGGATGGAACAGATGCATAGATCTTCTTCCGAGTTAGAGTGGTTTTGGAGACCGGGTCGGGTATTCAGTGAAAAGGTTGCCAGAGTAGGAAGGATGACAGAGGGACTTCGAGAATGGAGTGGGATGATGACAGTCATCCAAGAAGCAGATTGGAATCCCGTCATCAAGTTTAGCAGAGGGGGATGTCATGTGCACACACATGTACATGCTAATCTCAGGGCTAATCCTGGAGGCAACATGATAAAGACTCACTAGAACCAGATATTTTGGAGCATTGAAGTGCACGTTATGGCAAGGGATGGACTGGAGTGGACACAGGGACCTGTCGACTGAGTGGAAAACATGAAGAGTCTGAGTCGGCTGCAGTAGAGCAGGTCGGGTACCTCATTAAAATGTGGGTGTCCAGGTGGCTGGCCGACCTGTAGTCGGCCAGTTCTCTAGTCTTCCCAATGGCCTATAAAAGGCCTTTGATCTCATTGTTTTGGTCATTTAGGCTAGCAATGGGCTGAGTCATAGAATTAGGCCTAGAATAGAGTTTATACCTTTTCATGGAAGGCAGCCCTTGGGCTGCAAGGATTTATGTACCTTTTTGTACCATATGATATACTGAATTTCCAGCTATCTCTCTCTCTCTACTCTCCCTTTTGTCTGCGTTTTTGCATCAGCATGTTCTAGATGGTGTTTAGGGCTGAAAGAAGACTCTCAGAGCTTCCGCATGTAACAGACATGGTATTAGAGCCCAGAGGCATCTAGACCTAGAATCGCTGATTAGAGGCTGATTGGTGCTGATTTTTGCCGTGTTTTCACGAGAACTTGGTGGCTGCCTGCAGTGTTTCAAACCTGTGTTTTCTTCTCTGGAGGGGAAGATCTGAATTATTTTTCATTTTTCTCTCCTCTCCACTCACTTTCTATTGTGCCCACCCTCCCTACCAAGTGCAGAGAGCAGCTCTTGGGCTGTTTTGGTGTCTGTGTTTTTAACCTCGGGTGGTTTAGATACTCACTCTTCTGACTTTTCCTTCAGATGCAAAGTTGGATGGCACAAACTACGACATCTAGAAAGTCATGGTGGAAGTAGTCTTGGAGACATGATCTTCTAGAGTTCATCACTCGCCTGGTCCTCTGCCATAACCGGGACACCGTAGAGGATGAGGATACGAGGGATACCCTTGCGCACGAAGCTGCTGTAGCATGACTACTATGTGTGTGACATGCGGGGGATTGATCGTAGTAAAACAACCTTAGGCTAAACTAAGCTTCACTTAATTATACTTAAGAGATAGACAATGGTGTCAATGCAATGCTATGCAGCTATATTAAATAGATGAGTTACAATGAAGATCTATAAATAGATATATGCTGTTCCTAGATGAGTATCTATCTCCGGAAGAGAGAGATAAGCTGAATGCTGATGATGAATGACTGTTCCCGTCTCCAATGCTGAGGTCCACCCTTGGAATGCAGGCTTTCCTCCATGTAGGAGGTAGGAGATGATGACTGAATGTTGAATATGCTGAACTGTTGATGATGATGCTGAACTGTTGATCTGTTGACTCCCTTTGCTCCCTAGGAGGGAAAACGCTGAGAAGAATGCAATATGCTCAGATGCTCCATGACTGAAATGATGCACTTCTATATATACTAGAATTTGGATGCTGGTTGGGTACTGTACAACAGTCGGCCAGAAGATTGTATCCTCACGTCTGCACTAAATGCCTATAAAACTGTTGTCGGTTGCTGAAAAATGCCCATGACTTCATAAATGCTCTACTAGTGCAGTCGGCTGTTGACCACTGATGTGATAAATACTCTAAATGCTATGTACCTGCTGTTGGTGCTGTAAAAGCCCCAAACACATGCTCATGCTGTGATATATGCTGTAAATGCTGTAAATGCTGTAAATGCTTGGATAAATGGATTAATGCTTGCTAAATGCTGTAAATGCTTGGATAAATGGATTAATGCTTGCTAAATGCTTGGATAAATGGATTAATGCTTGCTAAATGATATATCACATGCTGTGATATATGCTGTAAATGCTTGGATAAATGTAAATGCTTATGGATGCCATGTCACTTGTACAACCCATAGGGTGTGCACGTGACATTCCCCTCTGCTAAACTGTTGCCAGGTGCTACACCTGGCAATCTTTTGACTCCACACCAGCCCTGAGAGTATAGTGTATGCTGTCCTGAATTGCAGCCACCCGCCTTTGCCCTCCAGAGCTCACACGAGAGAGAGAGAGAGAGAGAGAGAGAGAGAGAGAGAGAGAGAGAGAAAGAAAGAAAGATTTTATTAACGTCTTCCAAAAGACCGAACTCGGCCTATGAGACAAATCGGAGTACCTGTATGGGGTATCCTCTGTCATCCCAACAAAATGAAAAAGTACTGAATAAAAAAGCTGAATCTGGGTGTGCAGGGGATGGAGCTCTACTACTAGGAGAATGCAAAGCTATATGCATGGAGTATACAATCATGATATGCAACCTAGCTAGCTCCATCCTGTACCATACTGGGGGTATAAAATGGTATACATCAGTTAAGGGGGTGTCCACAGCTCCTTGAAGAACATGCCTGGGTGTGCTCTGAAGCGAGCCAGTCGCTCCGCACCCTCTCTGTGAAACTGAGCTCTGATCTCTGTCATCTCTCTCTGGTATAGGCGTGGTGTCCGAAAGCCAGGTGTCCTCTGTCTCCTGCGGGCTCTAAGTGTCTCTGCTCTCTGGAGAGTAATTCCCTGCCGTGTAGGGGCTGGGAGGGGTGTGGATCTCTGAAAAAATGTAGTAATCTGTGTCTATCGCTCCCCCTCTGGAGCTGTCTGAGCCTGTAATAATGTCTCTCTGTGGCGCTGTATGTCTAGAATGTATCTCCCCAGTATGCGTTGGTCTGCTGCCTCAAAGATCTGGCGTAGGGAATGTGGCTCTCTGAATAAAATGGGATATCTCTCTCTGATGGCTGTATATGCTCTGCATCTGCATACATAATGCTCCTCACTCTCCACCTCCTCTCTGCACAATCTACATACCCTCTCCTCTCGGGGGATCCGTGCTGCTCTGCCAGTCTCAATCTCCAATCGGTGTGATGAAACTCTGAGCTGACCAATAGCCACTCGGGAGCCGTGTGGTAAAAAGCCCTCCATGTATCTAGGCCTCTCTATGAATCCAGAGAAATGAAATGATATATTAACGTCTTCAGAAGGCCAAAATGACCTATGAGACCAAAAAGGTTACAACAATTGGTGGATCTGATACAATGTCTGTGTAAGAAAAGCTAAAAACAACTAAACAACTAACTGAAACTGAAACAACTATGAGGAAAATTAAGGTACTAGGAGCTCCTAATGGATAACATCTGGGAGGAAAACTCCAGCAACAAAGGTAAGCATCATATACATCACTATCCAAAGATGTCTCTCATCGGTCGATGGCGGATATCCTCAATGTCCTCCAGGACGTCTCCCATGCCGTGCTAGTATGGTCCTGATCCTCTGTTGTAGTCTCCACCGGTGTCGAGATGGGCCTCTCATCTTGGGGCGCCTGGACCGCCCCAGCTCTATAGCCCTGTCAACCGCCCGCCTGCAGTCTTCCTCCCCCATCTCTCTGTGTACCCGCTGTCCTGCAGCCGCTTGTACCAGCTGTCTTGCAGTCGCCTGCTCCAGTTGTCTTGCAGCCGCCTGCGCTAGTTGTCCTGTAGCTGCCTGCGCTAGCTGTCCTGTAGCCGCCTGTACCAGCTGTCCTGCAGTCGCTTGTACTAGCTGTCTTGCAGCCGCTTGCACCAGCCCGACTGTATGCCTATGGAGAGAAGCGGCTAAGCAGCCGTGTACATATCCCTTCAGGCGACTCTCCTCCAGAGAATTAAGCGCCCTATTTTTGAGAATCCCTCACGTCTTTCTCTTCCACGCTGCCAGCCGCCTTGCACTTTCTAAAAGCAAGTGAGAGAAAGAAGGGAGAGAGGCGTGTACTGTTAGAAGTCATCTCCTGTCTAGATTTATACACCAAGGCCTTTGTTGTGGGTGTGCCCGCCCTTATCAGGTGTTTTATCATTTTTCCTCACTCCCCGCATTTTTCCCCTATTTTTTCCCATTTTTCCGTAGTGTGGATGGATGCCAGATGGTTGGCAGGAGCCCATGGGGCTGGCCGACTGCACCCCATGGCTGGCCGACCTGTTTTACACAGTCGTGTAGGTGTTGGTGGCTGGCCGACTTGGTTCTTCAGTCGTGGAGGCTACTACTGCTGGCCGACTGCCTTGTGCAGTCGTGGAGGGCCTCTAGCACACGCCGACTGCATCTATGGGGCATATAAATATGCCCCATGCTCCCCACTACTCTTTGCATCATTTCTCAGGATCTTCTTGTGTAGAGCAGAGTTACACGCCTACATCTCTCTCTCTCTTGTGCTGTTTTTCTGCCTGCGTTTTTGCTCGTGTTCCCAGATTTGGTCATCATCTCCGCTGCGTATTCTGACATGGTATCAGAGCCCTAGGCTCTGGATAGGTCTTGGGATTTGTGTGAGCAAGTGGGGGACTGTTTTTGTGGCTGATTGGTGGACTGTTTTGGGCTGATCGGGAAGAGGAGAAGCAAGAGGAAGGCGGTCTGATTTGCTGGACAGCCACTTGCAGGTTTTATTCCTTCTTTGTTCCCACCCACCCACCCTTTTCAGAGTACATCCCCGCTATGGCAGATCTGTTTGAGATGGCCGAGAGACATGTGAAGATCCCGACACTCCCCATGTTCCCGGTGGACCGTCAGTTGGACGGGAGCAACTACGGCATATGGAAGGTGATGATGGAATCTGTTCTGGAGTCTTACGACCTCGCCGATTTCGTCGTTGTTGGTGTTCCACGGCCGGAAGTAGAGGAAGGGGAGTCAATAATATAACAGTGGTTGTGGCATCCTTTCTCAGGGAATACATATGTGCCCGATTTGGGTGCCCCCATTAGAAATCCGTACGGATGGGGAGAGGTCTTTCAGGAATGACTTGATTGAAGCTTTGGTGCAGAAATTAAAAATAAAGCATGCTATGTCAACTCCCTATTATCCCCAATGTAATGGTTTAGTAGAAAAAACTTATGGACTGCTTTGTGGATCTTTGTCTAGGCTAGTGGATACTATGAAGAGAAAGTGGGATGTGCATTTGCGAGAGGTCCTATGGACCTATAGGACAACTTACAAACTCTCTCTTGGTTTCACACCTTTTCAATTTGTTTATAGAATGGAGGCTATTTTAAATTGGAAATCACAAGCCTTCGCACATCTTTTGCACGCTTGAATAATGAAGAAGAAACACATGCCCAATGCCTAGTACAACTGGACATTCCATGACATTATATACATGGCCATAAGTGTTCACACTCACTTAAACTGTGGTCGACCGAGCACTTTAGGCTCATAAGAGGCCTAATGCTATTACAATAACTACTCTCATAATATATCCATGAAATACATCACTTAGGACTTCATCCTTGTAAGATTCCTCCCCATCCTCTCAAGATGCCTAGCATCTTCCCCTGTAATCAATCCTCTCTTCAGAAATATAAAAGATCTTACTTCTGCTTGTTTTGGCCTAGAGAGAGAAAATATTCTAGAGAGAGATTATTCAGATTTTGAATATTTTTGGATAGAAAAAGCCGTCGATCCGGAAGGACCGGGAGGCCAGACACAGATGTGGGATCGTGTCAACGCCAGGGTCCGTTCGTTTATTTTCCTCAACTGCACACCACAGGTAATCAATCATGTAAAGCACATAACGCTGGCCAGAGGTATATGGCAGCATTTGGCCTCACTTTACAACAGGGTATCGCCCATGAAGAGGATTTCCTTGGGAGTACAGATGCGGGTTATGAGCCCTACAAAGTCGTCGACGATGCGGGAGCATATTGACAAGCTGCAGGCTCTTCAGCAAGAAGTTCTTCAAGCTGGGGAAGGAGATATCGTCAGAGGACATGGCCATCACATTGCTGTCACATTTGCCCTCTTCGTACTCAGCATTTTACTCCTCTTTGATTACCAGTGGAAGGCTCAGCACCATCACGTGGGAGGAGCTTGTGCCCATGGTCCTGGACCAGGAGGAACGATTCACGAACCCTCCTCAGGGTGGAGGTTCGGAGGCCTTAACTGGCCAACAGTCGAAAGGCCGTAACTCGGGCAAAGGGAAGGCTTCATCGGAGAAGTCTTCTGAGAAGAAGTCCGACGCTGACCGCGAGAAACTAAAGGCAGAGAGGACCTGTAATGATTGTGGCGAAAAAGGCCACTATTGGAGGCAGTGTCCCAAGCGGAAGACCGAGAAGGGTGAAGATTCCTCAGCAACAATCATGAAGACTTCGGCTTTTGTGCACCTGGAGGTGATGGACACCGATGCTTCATTTTCTTCAGGCAGGGAGGAGATTGGAGGACTCTCCGCAACGGATACTCGGGAGTGGATTCTCGATAGTGGTGCTTCCAGGCACATGACTCCTTCCCGTTCCGGTTTACAGGATCTCTGCAGGATCTCTGCAGGGTTTCTGGTCATATTCTTATTGGGGATACGTCCATTATCCCAGTTCACACTGAGGGCAAGATGCAGATAGTTCCCGATGGCAGAGGGGGGAAGCATTCCTCCCAGGTGTTGTATGTTCCGGTACTTGGTTTTCATCTGTTGTCAGTGCATCAGGTTTGCAAGACTGGCGTACGGGTGGAGTTTGATGAGCATTTTGTTGCTCTCCGGGACAAAGCAACAGGCCAAGTGGTTTGGGAAGGTGGAGTGAAGAATGGAGTTTACAGGCTTTCAGCACTCTCTCTCCCAGGTCCTCAGGATTGTGATGAGTGGCAGTTTGGTAATGGCCACTTAAGTGTGGGTACGCTGCAGGTGCGGGCTTTCCGGGACCAAATGGTGGATAGCTTGCCAGTAGATGGCAGCAGGCAGGAACTTTCCAGTACTGATGTTGGTAGTTCTTGTGTTCGTGAGTCAGAGGAAGCTGAACAGGTCACTTATGCTCTGATGTCTCGTAGTGTTCAGGACATAGAACCTCCAGTAGATGAGGATGTTCTTTCCACGGGGACCTTTCGGAAAGCCAGGCAGGTGACATGCAGAAGGAGGTGGTTTCTCCAGGCTTTGTGGTTCCGGATTCAGAGGGGGTGGTTGACAGGTTTCATCAGGTTTCCAGGACTTGTTTGTGCACCGTAACAGGTGTTGATCCTTGTGAGCAGTGTGATGTCTCTGTGACTCAGAAGCTGTATGGTTCATTGATCTGGTTGATGGACACCAGATTGGACGGGAGCTTCCTGATGAGGCGGTTGAGCTCATGGTTGCGGATGACTCTTTGGGAGGCAGGATTGCGTTTCCTGTGGTTTCTGCGACATGCGAAGGATCATGGACTCTTGTACACAGGAGGGGGATTGATTGATGGAGTCCGACTCCACGTCTGGAGTGACTCAGTTTGGGGAGGAGATCCGGACACGAGGAGATCTACTTATGGCCCAGGAGCAGTTTCACGAAGCAGCAGGAGGTTACATTGCAGGTTTGGGCTTCCACTGGAGGAACCCATAGTCATCCAGAGGCACTTTGTTCGTGAACAGATCGTTGCTGATGACATCTTGCTAGAGTTCTGTTCGACGGAGGACAGTACGGTGGACCTCTTCACGAAGTCGCTCTCTCAGGATTTGCTCAGGCGGCACCCCAGCTCCCAGTGGTTGGTTACACAGCTAGGAGCTGAGAGGGGGTGTTAGAAGTCATCTCCTGTCTAGATTTATACACCAGGGCCTTTGTTGTGGGTGTGCCCGCCCTTATCAGGTGTTTTATCATTTTTCCTCACTCCCCGCATTTTTCCCCTATTTTTTCCCATTTTTCCGTAGTGTGGATGGATGCCAGATGGTTGGCAGGAGCCCATGGGGCTGGCCGACTGCACCCCATGGCTGGCCGACCTGTTTTACACAGTCGTGTAGGTGCTGGTGGCTGGCCGACTTGGTTCTTCAATCGTGGAGGCTACTACTGCTGGCCGACTGCCTTGTGCAGTCGTGGAGGGCCTCCAGCACAGGCCGACTGCATCTATGGGGCATATAAATATGCCCCATGCTCCCCACTACTCTTTGTATCATTTCTCGGGATCTTCTTGTGTATATAGAGCAGAGTTACACGCCTACATCTCTCTCTCTCTTTGTATCATTTCTCGGGATCTTCTTGTGTATATAGAGCAGAGTTACACGCCTACATCTTTCTCTCTCTTGTGCTGTTTTTCTGCCTGCGTTTTTGCTCTTGTGTTCCCAGATTTGGTCATCATCTCCGTTGCGTATTCTGACATGTACTTCCAAAAATGGAGTAGCCCCTTCTCTCCATAAAAATCCTAAGGCCCTAAGGCCCTTTTTAAGTTTATTAAAACTTATGCCTAGGGGCCACCCAAGGTTATAAACATTAGAATAGTAAATCCCTTGGTCCCTCTTCACACTTGGGGATGTCCACACATTAACCTTTTGTCCGGGCACCTAAGTATGAACAATTAAATGTTTATCTTGCTCACCGGCCACCATGCTCACACTTGTGCTGTACATTCATAGGGTCATGACATACCCCCCTCTTGAAATATGGCAAGCGTCCTCGATTGCAATCTGGTGATACAGCAACACATCCAAAGTGAAATGTACAATATGGCAAGATCAGCGTCCCAATCTCTCTAAGCCATGCATATGTAGCAACATTCACTGCAAACCAATGGTGTAGTAATAGTCCAAGTTGTATACCACTGTGAACCATCAGTACCTTCGGGTGAGACAAAAGCTGCACCAAGCGACCTCTAGATGTCATCTGAGCCTGTTTGTATCAAGGAAGCGGAGGTGCTACCCCCCTCTTGAGCATCAGGCAATGCTCTAGACCCATGCTTTGCTGAACTTGAATGAGCCGTAACAAGAGTCGGCTCCAACTCAAAGGCATTGAGATAGAGCTGCAAAACCTGAGGTGAATTTGCGAAGTCACCTTCCTCCATCCACTTCGCATCCATCGGTGAATAGTTCTTGAACTTCACAAGATAGCAACGGGAAACTTTACCTCGTACCTTTCTTTCCTTATGTGCGAGTATCTGCTCTAGAATAAGAACTTCATTAAGCCATTCTGATCTCTCACTTTGCCCCATGCTCTGCACAACTCAGTCTCTTCACCACCTGGCTGCTCCCCAACAAGATCAAGAACTAACCCTGCAGAAGGCTTTGGTTTCTTAGACTTGGGCTCCCCTTTAGTGTCAGAGTCCTTTTGGGACTCACGCTTGGGACAATTAAAAGACACGTGTCCCTCCTCAGTACAGAAAAAGTGCTTCCTAGCATCCATCAAAGCCTGTCTCTCCTCAGGAGTTCTCTTGGGCATGGGTAACTTCTTATACCACTTCTCTGTAGACCCTTTTGCATCACGCGAAGCATGCCCTGACTTTTCAGATTTCTTGCTTGTGCTTTTACTTCCTTTAAATCCAGATAAGACTCCAGTGAGTAACGCATTTGCCGTCATAGCATTCTCTATCATCTGCGACATATTTGTTACTCGAGTCTTTATGCAATAGTCACGCCCTTCCTTGGGCAGCCCACAAAAATACTTCTCAACCTGCTCAGACAAAGGCACAGCACGATAAGAAGTAACTGGGAGTAAGGCTTCCCAAAACTTCTTATTATAATCCTCAAGATTTTCACACTTCGATGCATCCAACTTGTGCCATGCTGTCATTACATCCACCTCAAAAGTAGATGTGAGCCACACGGAAGAGAACACCTGTTTAAATTGTATCCAAGTAGATGGTGCTATGCCCTGCAAAAGAAGAGTGGACCACCACTGCAATGCATTGCCCTTGAGAAAAGTCGCAGCTTTTCTCACCTTAGAGGATTCCGTGTAATTTCCACCAGAAAAAGCAGCATCAAACTGCTATAAAAAGGTAAGTGCCTTTAGCTTGTCTTTGGCCCCGTTGAATGTGTCGAATTTCACTGCAGCTCCCCCTTCCTTATAATCCTTCGTCTTACCCATAGGCGTTAGATTATCGTAAGGAAGTGGCTGTCAGAATGGTGCATGCGGAAGCTTGAATACACGCTTTGAGAGAGAGAGAAGTTGACGCAGAGAGAGAGAGAGCGAGAGAGAGGTTGGCAAACAACTTGAACTTTAGCAATGAATAGATAATAAAATACAATGGTGGGCATGGGTATTTATACCCTCACAATGTGAATGGCCGACTCATGTAGCAAAAGTTAAATAATAACTTATGCCCTTTGTTACGACTCGTTTCCATATGAGATACTACTTTTAACACCCTCTCTGTAGCTCATAGTGGGCATAGATGAAGAAACCAAGTCGATGCAGATGCAACCATGGACACCCTAGCGTGGCCTTTGCTAGGTACACCTCGGATAATGCACCAATCATCCTGTCTCCACAAGAAAATGCCATCTTGAGCTTTAGCTGCCACATAGAATAATGAATTGCAGACAACTCCACATTCATGATCCCCCATTCGTTGAACTGCGAACACATCACGTCCAAAAGATCTCCTGAACATTGAACTATCGACACATGATGCCCAAAATTCTCTGACAATGAACTAGGAACTCATCCCATCCATAGTCTGCTACCAATGAACTACGAACACATCACGTCCATAGATTTGTCAAGCTGTTCCATGCCAGATGCATGTGCCTTGAACTCCGACACACGGGTCCAAATCACCAAAAACGGGAGCACAGACTGCCCCTCTCTGCCACTCACATGCCTCTCTTTGGCTGAAGCACGTGGTAGCATCCATCCACCAAGCTAGAATGCTGGAGCATGTGCCAGTGTAGTCCTCGCCACACCGGCAGACGCCGTAGCATCCCTAGTAGAATCACTGTCACTGTCATCCTCGTCAGCTTTGCCTTTGCCTTTGTCATTCGTCGAGCCTTGAGCTTTAGCTTTGGATTTGCAATCCCGAGCCAAATGCCCTCGCTTTCCGCACTTATAACAACGGCTTCTAGACTTCTTATTGGATTCTGATGCAGCATGTGCCGATTCTACATCCTTCGGAACCCAAATCTTGCCTTGGGAAATGAGCACTGCTTCCTCCTCAATGAGAAAAGAGCTGAGATCATCAAATTCCAGCTTTTCCTTCGTGACTTGTAAGCGTAATGCCCTCGAGACCATCTCATACTCCTCAGGCAACTTCGTAAGAACCAAGGCAGCTAACTGGGTACTAGTTAATGCACTATTCATAGCCGATAACTGATCATGGATAACCTTTGCCTTCATTAGAAATGACTGCATAGAGGTCCCGGCTTCAAACTTGATGGAAAACAACTGGCCGAGAAGGGTTACTGCTCGCATTGTTGAGTCTCGATCAAACATTCCTGCAAGCTTTGACCACATTTCCTTGGCAGTCTTTAAAGTCTGAATGGCAGGGGAAATTTCCTTGGTGAGAGATTCTGCAATCGCCGACATCGCCTTCGCATTGTGAGCTTCCCAATCCACAAGAGATTTGAGAAACTCTTCCTCCTGAAGACGTGTGAACCGATTGCTATCCCTTCGGGGACGTTCCTCCGAGCCATCAACAATGTCCCATAAGCCTTTTCTGCTAAACCACAGCCTCATGATCAAATTCCAATGCGCATAGTTGTCGCCATTCAGTTTGTCGTCCTTGCTTGAACACGGGAGACCCATCTCATAAACTCTGTCCAAGATCTTCTCAGTCGATCCAAACCTCCTCTCCGTAGCCGACGCACTTCTCGTTCCTCCTCTTGTAACAGTCAACACAGTTGAAATCTCGTCCCGAGTCCTTGAGCACTTTGACCTGCAAGTCTTGGCCGCGTCCTGGATTCCACTCCCGAGGCTCCACCCTTGCATCACCGGTGCCCTCCTGGCCTGAAAAACGCAGCAAAGAAACCGTCTGTTGTCCACACTGTACCTGGCCCACAAAACGCAGCAAAAAAGACTGCTCTGTTGATCGCCTACTGCACTGCAGAGGCAGGTCTTCACACGTGCATGGGCAGCCAGGAAATGCCGCCTGGAAACACAAAACGCAGGGCTGAAATGCTACTGAGATTCACTGAACACTAACGCCAAAAACGTTGGGAAAGGGAGAGTAGCGCTGGAGGAGAGATGCGCACCTCAAAGCTCTGATACCATGTCAGAATGGTGCATGCGGAAGCTTGAATACACGCTTTGAGAGAGAGAGAAGTTGACGCAGAGAGAGAGAGAGAGCGAGAGAGAGGTTGGCGAACAACTTGAACTTTAGCAATGAACAGATAATAAAATACAATGGTGGGCATGGGTATTTATACCCTCACAATGTGAATGGCCGACTCATGTAGCAAAAGTTAAATAATAACTTATGCCCTTTGTTACGACTCGTTTCCATATGAGATACTACTTTTAACAGTGGCTTCACAAGATTGCTACCCCCAGCATTCATGCCCATCATAGGGTCAACATTGCCAATTCCCACACCTGGCATACCATGCATTCTTGCTGATCCCCCCATGTTTCCAAACATACCACTATGCATACCGGGCTGCATGCCCCCATACATGTTCCCTTGCATTCCGGGCTGCATGCCTCCATACATATTCCCCTGCATACCAGGCTGAAAATTAGCTCCAAAATTCCCTTGCATTCCCATGCCTCTCTGAGGGTGTCCCCCAGTCATAGATTGGAACATGGAACCACCGCCAAAATAGCCTGGATGCATAGACTGTTGCGGAATAGGTGGCTGTCCGAAAAAGGAACTCTGTGGGTTTGCACCATAAGTGTTCTGCATGTTAGCAAACGGTCCAAAAGCAGGATCCTATGGGAAGGCACCACTATTGCCCTGAGGTGGGTTCCTAGAACGCTCTTTCTTCTTCTTCTTCTTATGATCAAAAGGGGCTCTCATAAATTCAGCAAACTTCTCACTTTGTATGAGCTGCATAAACACATCCATTGCCCCTGCCAAACGAGCTTTAAACTGGGCATCATCTTCCTCTTGACTTGGCATGTCTTCTGGCTGTGTTACATCCTCATAACGTGTATCTTCTACAGCCTATTCTCCTGCAAGTATATCCTCAGATTCATTTCTCTCAGGAGAGGTCTTCTGCTCTTCCTCATCATCATAAAAATAGTCATCTTCTGTGTCTGACATCTTGCTGAAATTTTCAACAATGGCTTTCTTGGAGACAACCAAGAGCTCACCCCCTTAAGAAAGTTGATGATGGTCCCGGCAACGGAACCTTGAAACTGGCCTCTGGTAGAAACCAAAGTGTGGTAGACTAGGAGTCACCCAAACCAATTGTAGTCCAGACAATAAACAAATAATTAGGAGCTAGAGTGCTCCAAAATAGGAAAGAAAACGACACCTCCTGGCCCCAAAGCTCGGCGCCCCTTTCGGTATTTTTTTATTCAAATTCAATGGAAAAGCTTAACTGACAACAACAAAGCCAGTCAAGGAAAAGAAACCTGCATGTCCAATCTGGCAACCCTCAAGACCTCTTAGCATAGAGGATACACACACAGATCTGTGTCCCACAAAAGCAACACACTGCTGTCTCCTCTAATCAACCAAGACAATACAACAGGGAAGCCTTGAGCACGCATCTGGCTGTTCCATGATCGTAGCCTCAAACTCAGCCAAAGAACAAATCTAGAATCTAACTCTGTTTCCACCCTTCAAACTGTCACACCCCTCCTCTCGCAAAGGGCCAGAAGAAACAACTCTGAAGCAGTTGTAAGCCAGTGGAAAGAGAGAAAGATATTTCAAAGCTTGTACATGATATTATTCTCCTTGGGTAATAAAATACTCCCGGGGGGGGGGGTGGCAGGGGTCGGCCCATTCCGGCCTCTATGCAGTGTCACATGTGCAAGCTCCATTTTTCAGCATTTGTGGTGGATGTTTTGTCCAACTTGTATGTTTTATGCAAGGTGATGATGGATATGTGTTAAGGCGTTGGCCATGTTTAAATGTTTTAATATGCACTGATGGTATCAACAAGTGTGTCAAGGGCCCTAGTCCCCCGGGCACCGCGAGTTTCATTCCCTCCTCCTATGGTTTTTTAACCTCACATGAGGGTTTTCTTTTATTATGAACCTCTTTCGATGGTTCTAGTCTGCTTTGAGCAGACACTTTTTTCAAATAATAGGACCTTTTCCTGGTTTCAAAAGATAACTTTTGCCAGTTCTCTTTCTCCAGTTTACATTACAAAAAAACAAAAAAAAACAAAGAGTTCAAGCACACTCGAGCTTTTCCGATAACAACCCATTTTGTATATACATCTAACCAACGGCATGATGAATTTCAGATCTCATTGAGCATCTGTAAAGATGAACACCTGTGGAAGGTAGGCAGGAGCATAAGTATCATCATCTTCAGCTATCACAAGAATCTCATCTCCTTCACATAAGGTGTAATCATCATCAGGGTTCAAAACTATCTTCCCCTCTTCGGCAGCAACTTTGACCCCACATGGTATAGCCTCAGGAAAGCTCACAAGAACTTCTTCAAACCGCATGCCATTCAATTGTGGCCATCTTTTGAGGTAGAACTCAGCATTCTCAAATCCAAGAATATCCTCCCAAATCTGCATCCAAAAAAGGAAAACAGTCTCAATCACTACTATGGCTTTCATATACATACGTAGCCTGCAACACGTGATATACAGGGGCTGCATGAAAAGAAGAGAGAAATGTTGCTGACCTGAGCAAGGCCTGGTTGGCGGGCACATTGGATCATCAGACGACCAATAACATCGTGTGCAACAACAGTTTCGATGATGTCTCCACCAACAAGCTTTACAAGTGGCTCGTTATCAAGATCACTCAATTCTACAACAATGTGACCTCTCAGACCCTCCTTGACAGCTGTCAAACTCAGCACTACTCGCAAAGCCCGTGCATCACTCTGCAATAGCAAATAGCACAAGCTTGCATGGTCAAAGAACTTCCATGATGAGCTGATGAATGAGTGCTAAACGTAATACTCATGCAAACACACATAGAAAGCTTGGGAACCGTAGCATTCTCGCCAACATACCAGATGTCCACAAAAGAAAATCCAAGTGATATCACTATGAAAATTACCTGATCTGCATTCTCAACCTCAGCAAGTACAATTATAGAGCGAGCCTTTGAAACAGAAACCTGCATATATAAAAATAAATATAAGTAATCCTTGTGGCCAAGAGCTGCAAAATAAACCTGTATTACTTGATTTAACATGTCATTAACAGATTATGATAATCCTTGTCATTCCTATATTTTTATTTTTATTTTTACATTATACCGGCTTGTTGGAATGAAGTGGACCTTCTTTAGATCTGCCACAATGAGAGGACTGCCACTGCGGCAAATAACTGATGTCCCCATAAAGTCAAACTCAAGCTTTGCAATATCCAATTCCATTTCCTCCTTGTCTCTTTCAGCAAGCACCACGACTACACGTCCACCCAAGCTTTGATTCAAAAGGGATCCCTGCAAAAAGCATGAGTCACTAAACCTGAAGAAAATAGCTTTGCTCATTTCTAAATAGAGAAGGTTGTAGAAAGAAAAAGAAAGAAGAGAGAGAGAAAGAGTAAGCCTGGGGGAATGGCACCATTTTGGACTAGTCCTCCATTATCTTTGTAATTTTAAAAAAAATGTTAATAAAAGATATTACACATGAGCATGTGTATGCTTTGTGGGACTGCCTGTTTGTTATGTGTCGTCCTTAGGAGGCATGGACACCTGGAACTACGTAGCCCTAGGACATGTGGTATGCTTTGTTTGTTAACATTTTTACGTGTTGACTTGAACAAGATAAGTCCATCACTTATGTTAAAAATGTTGAAAAACTTGTAAAACCCGCTTTATGAGTGACTTGGCTGTGCATTTTATTTTAAAAGGCCACCCATACCACTTTATAAAAGTGCGGGCACCTCGTTAATTGTATTTAAAAGTAGTATATCTTTGTAAAGTGGGAAAAGCTATCCTGATAAAAGAAAAAGCATGTTTTAGCTTTTCCCCACAAATAGCACACTTGCCACACTTGCCATGTATAAATATATGGGCTTGACCTTCTTGTATCATCATCATCACAGGTGCCAGCTTTTTCTCCATTGCCATCATCATCAAGAAGGCCCCCCTGCTTTGCTGCTGCCACAGTAACGGCTGTACCTGCCTCTTCTGTCCGTACAGCTGCACCACCTGTACCTTCTACTGTACCTCACCGGCCTGCTGTGGAGTACCTGTCCTGCTGCTGTCCATAAGCACCTGCCATACAGTCCTCTACCCACTTGCCGTACAGCTGTGCCGTCATCTGCAGGCTGTACCACCTCTGTACCTAACTGTTGTACTTGTGTTTTTTCCTGGCCATACAGTGGTCGTCTACTACTGTACCTGTTGCTGGAGACTGTCATACAGTCCGCCCCTTTGCTGAGATCACCTGCGCAGACATATCATACTGCCGTACACTGCATCGTCTGCACCCTCCTGCTGCCGTACATCCAGTCCATACAGCAGTCCACAGGCCGAACATTGGCTGGTTTACTCATGTGCCAGCTTTTGGTGTATTTTCTGTGGGTTAATCTGCTTTTGGAAGCTCTTTTACATCGTTCACGAGTGCCCGTCATCATCGTACTTGTGGGCGTGGATTCCAGAGACTTTTGGTTAGTGGGAAGAACTTTGGAAGATTGCCATCATACATGGCCTTCATATGAGGATTTTTTTGGAGTGTTGGATCTTTGGAGCACATTGAAGACTGGAGATCGACACCGGCCTGTTGGTTCCAGGTATTTATCACATGTTCCGAGGACTCCCTTTGCTTGGAAAGGTTGGTACATACACAGTGTGCATCAGTAAGGCCTCAAAGGCTACATGCGGCACATGGGGTGGTGAAACTCACCATGCTAGACACCAGGAGCATTGGCATGAGCACTATGTCACCTACTCCATGGGGAGACGAGGGTTTCGATTGTGTTTCCAGGCACTGTCTAAGTTTGCTTTTGCTTTCCATGTGGAATCTAATGATCCTTCTGGATGCCCCAGTGCTTGTACTAGAAAATCTTGAATAATATGTCATTACCAAAAGGGGGCCCTGCCGTTCCGGTCCAATGCGGTGTCCAGTATCTCATTATGTTATTCTCTTATGATTGTGATGTTGTTGAATAAATGGATTATAGTTTGTCATAGTCTTAATCTCTTGTTTAATAGGTGAGTAAAGTTCCTTAAACACCCTACCCAGGTTACAGCAAAGGCACCTTAAAGGAATTGGAATGACATGGATGTGCATGAGTGCATGCGGCTGCATGCAAGTGCAAATGTAGAACAAAACTGTTGAGACTCTTTGCAGAACAAAGTGATCCTACAGAAAGACTAGCTAGAAGCTGCTGATGCAAGTCAAAGAGCTTCAAGTAGTATCGATGCTTACCAACTTGTCACTCCATCCTAAGATAAGAGTGTGATCACTTTCAATCACTTCACTCTTACCCTTTCGTAAAGAGTCCACCTTCTCAGATATAGCATCTGAGACCAGTCCAAGCATGAGAGCAAATATCAACATGCCTCCAATGCTGATGCTTACAGAGACTATGCGTGGCCCTAGCTCGGCATTGTCTGCATGATTTCCGGAATCTGCAACATATGTCCAGGAGCGCCATAGAGCACTACTCAAGCTCTCGTCGCCAACAGCATAGAGTGAGAATCCCCCAAGACCAATGAGCAGTAAAGTAGCTAAAAGGAGAGCCACTGCCTTTGCATATGGATGGGTTGAAAACAGCACATCCACAAGATATGCTACATGCTTGCTGATGGGAACTTTTTCTTCTGTACTCCTATCACTCAAATTACTTGTCAAGCACAGGATGACTATACGATATCTTCTTATACAAGACCCACACAATAATAGAACCAAAACACCAACGAATAATGAATTCCACGTGATCCTGTTAGAAGAGACTTCCTCAGAATCTCTTGATTTTTTGGGGGAGTCTGAGTACCTCTCCAAATTTTCAAAACTTTGGCAAGTAGCAACAGTGTACTCTTTAAGCCTGGCATTTTCTCTCTGCAAGCATAGAAAACAATTCTCTGCTTTTAATAAATGAGCCTCCAAAAAAATTGAACAAGGGTAGCTGCACATCAAAGATAGGACAACATTTCCTACCTTTAGAAGCATGAACTGCTGATGCTCAGCCACAGAATATTGTACCGATAATATGCAAATTATCATGAACTGCCATAAAACATGGATAAAAAAAGTGAATTACAGCCTTGCAGGAACTACCGCTTGCCATTTCATGTGTACAAATGCAAAAAAGAACCAAATTCCTTGAAAACAAATAAATTCAGTTGCTATCCTCAAGCAAACACACAATTAAAGTCTTTTGCAGCTTTTCAAATACCCTACTAAGCACGCAAATGTTTGGTGAGGTACCAGGAGGACTGCAAAGTGAAAACCTGATCTGTTTTGTCCAAAGGGCCATCGAATGAAGGATGCTAGTTTGGAAGGCGTAGGCTTGAAGGGGTGAAAGCTGGAGCCATTCCCTTCCATAGAACTGGTGCAGGTCTGCATCGGCTGTCTAATTTCACTCAACCTTGTGTCAGATGTCTGCCTAGAGCTCATGCTTTCCGGTATTCTTCTCCTGGTATAAGGAAACTTCCAGCTTGCTTTCTCGGCACATAGTTTTGAGGCTGGAGATGGGTGTTGAGGGGGCATCACAGCAACTTGAGGCTTACTAAGAGGCTGGGCATGGCCCTTCCCATGCTGGTGAGAAATTTCCTTTGACAAGGGCTTCCCCTTGGAATGTGTGCACCTGGAATTCCTGTCCAGCTCTCAGATCCTGCAGGAAACTACCCTTGAACTGATCACTCTTGGAACGACCAGATCTGAAGTTGTAATCTGCAGCTGTTCTTTGGGACTTGGCAGGCGGCATGAGTGAGGAATCACTTCCATCAGGATCCATTCTGGACCTGTACTTCCATGCTCCCTTCGATGCACTAGAAGTAGAGTGCTTGGGGTAAAGGTTTGAAGAATTAGCCCAAAGGGTAGCACTCTCTCTGCCAGCTATAAAGGCAGCCTCATTATTGGGAGTCCTCGGCTCTATATCTTCTCTGTTCCCATGTCTAGAGCTAGCAATAGATGCACTTGTCATCTCGACAGAAGCATCAGCTTCACCAGTGTTCTTGATAGCAGAATGGATGAGTTTGGTCTCCATATCAGCTGCAAGTGGTTCTCCATCTCCAGTATCTCTTGTCGCTGGGTTCAACGAGGCAGGGGAGCTGTTGAGGCTTCTCACAGTGGGGAGCAGGGGTCCTGGGAAGCATGGCATGGATGAGTCGTTTCTTGCATTGGAGGCAAAGATTGAGCGTGATTTCTTGATCAGGCGGGGATTGCCCAGCCCAAAACTATCTTCAGCTCCATGGAAAGAAGTCAGTCCAAGACCTGATGATGCTGATAAAGAAGATGATGATGATGGTGATGGTGGTGGTGGTGGTGGTGGTGGTGAAGACGACAATAATGCAGAGTCATCCTCGGCTCGTGGTGGGTGTTGTTGTGCAACCAACCCATCATTTCTAGGCATTCTCCAAGCTCATTCAACAAATATTTATGTGAGGGCAGATCTTACTTCGATTTTTTCAGCTGAACGAGATGAGTTGAACTGGATGGTACGGACACGCAATGAAGACGGTATGGACAGCACCGTAAGGACAGAAACTCAGTGGGATTTTTCGGCAAAAATGCCTGCCTGCCTGCCTGCCTGCCTACAATCTGAGAACCCGCCTGAGCTGAGCAAACCTCCTCTCGCCTCCAAACCCCGCGTGGCTTGTAGGTCTCCGCGGCGCTATTGTTGATGTAACTACGTGCGCATTTTGTGCACGACACTCCTTTGCAGCTTTGCTCGTCTCGTTCGTTTGACAATCCTTGCCTTTGTGTGCCCGTTTTGAACTGTTTATTGGCTCTAACATGTAAAATTCAAAGAACCCATTCAATCATGCACATCAAAAGACCATGCTTCTCCAAGTGAGGATAATTAATAGTGCTCCGCAAAGAACTTGTCACCTATAATTCTTCCTCTCTAGAACCCGTCGCATGTAAGGCATGGGAATAGTGAAAGTCGCATGTAACGCATGGGAATAGTGAAAATGAAGAAAAGATATAGATACCTCTTGGTGTCGAGTTAACCAAGCCATGTAGTATTTAATATACATTTATTATTGAAAATCACTTATATTCCCACTTGTTTACATTTATTATTGAAAATCACTTACATTCCCACTCGTTTCTCTGCATGCATGGCTAGCCAAGTTAAAGATACAAGCTCTTCACTAAGTAGCGAGCTTGCTAGGGGGCATGTGCCCCCTTTTCATTTTTCAAATTTGAAGAAACCATGAAACTAGAGGAAAATTGTAAAATCAAACAGGGGGCCTAGCAAGTAGTGAACTTGCCACTTGCTAGGGGGCTTATGCCCCCTTTCTTTTCAAACTTTTCTCTAATTTTCCTCTAGTATTTTGCTTGCCACCTGCTAGGGGGCATGTGCCCTTTTTTTCATTTCTCTATTTTTCCTTACCTAGAAAAAAAGGGGGGGCACATGCCTTTTAGCAATAGGAGCTCACCACTTTCTAGGGGGGAGGCATTTTTTTTCCCTCCAAATTACATGAAACCATGGAAACTATAGGAAAATTAGAGAAATTTCTAAAAAACAAAAGGGGACACATGCACTAAATCATGTGGCCCCTTTTCTTTTTCCAAATTTTCCTCTAGTTATGCTTGCCACTTGCTAGGGGGGTATGTGCCCCTTTTTTTCTCCAAAAGTTTCTCTTATTTTCCACTGGTTTCACTGTTTCTTAAAATTTGTGGGGGGGATGAGGGTAGGGAGGGGGGAGAGGACATATGTCCCCCTAGTAAGTGGCAAGCTTGTTACTTGCTAAGAACTCGCCACTTGCTAGGGGTACGTATCTAGCTTTTTTCTCGAATTATGTGAAACCATGGAAACTATAGAAAAATAAGAGAAAAAAAGAGGGGCACCTGCCTTTTTTTTCCTCAATTTTCTTCTAGTTTAACGGTTTCTTCAATTTTGGAAAAGAAAAGGGGCACCCTAGCAAGTGGAAAGCTCAAGGGTATACGCTTCCTTTTTTATTTCAAATTTCCTCGAGATTCCATGGTTTCATGTAATTTGGAAAAACAAAAGGAGCACCCTAGCAAGTGGCATGTGTTGGAACTCCTCTATTTATGTAAGCAGAACATTGTAATGTGTGTGTGTGTGCCTAGCAAAGCATGTGTAGGCAACCAATGTAGTATTTGTGTGTGCTTAAATTTGGGGGTTAGAACCCTAAATCTTGTATATATTGTAGCACATATTTTGAAGTGTGTATATATTGTAGCACATATTTTGAAGTGTGTAAAGGATAATGAAATTCAACCTTTAGAAGTTGGATAACTCTCTCTCTCTCTCACGTTGCTCACACTACACATACAGTGAACACAGTATTATGGAAGCTCTTGTGCTCACCTTCTTTTGCTGCATCTGAGATTGTAACAGCATGTGCCCCCTTTTTATCCAAATAAGTAAATAAATTTTCCTTTAGTTTCATGGTTTCTTAAAATTTGGAATGGAAAAAAATTGTCCCATTTTATTTCCAAGTTTTCTCTAATTTTCCTCCAGTTTCAAGGTTTCTTCAAATTTGAAATATAAAAGGGCACATGCCCCCCCCCCCTCTCCCCTCCCTCCCCCCACCCCATGGAGGCACGCTCTCAACCCCCCTCCCTTTTTTAAAAAACAAAATCTCTAATTTTCCTACAGCCTTATAGTTTCCTCGTGATTTCTTCAAAACAAAAAAAAAGGGGGGGGGGGAGGGGGGGCACATCACGTGCTAGGGGGCATGTAGCCCCTTCCTTTTTTTCCTCAATTTTTTTTATTTTCCTCTAGTTTCATTGTTTCTTCAAAATTGAAAGATAATCTGGGGCACAGGTCTCCTATTTGAAAGAAAACAAGAGGGCAAATTCGAAAGAAAAAAGGGGGGCATGTGTCTCCTTATATATATAAAAAAGGCACGTGCCCCCTAAGCAAGTTGCAAGCTTGTTACCTTCTAAGGGGGAAATGCCCCCTTAGCAAGTTGCCAACTTGCTGCTTGCTAAGAGGGAAATGCTTCCTTTTGTTTTCAAAATTTCTCTAATTTTCCTCTAGTTTCATGGTTTATTCAATTTTTAAAAAAGGGTAGCGAGTGGTGGTGCCAAGTAGAGACATTTCCAAAAAAACAAAATCCTTGAGTTTCATGGTTTCTTTAAAAAAGGGGGCACATGCCCCCTACTTTCTAGGGGCATACTCCCCTTTTTTATATTTTTTTAAAATTTCTCTAATTTCCCCTACTTTATGTTTTCTTCAAATTTGAAAAAGAAAAAGGGGAATGTGCACCCCTCCCCCTCCCTCCCCCCTTTTTCAAAACTTTCTCAAATTTTCGTGGAGTTTCCATGGTTTCACATAATTTGGGGAAAAAAGGGGGCACATGTCACCTATTATTTTTCCCAATTTTTCTATAATTTTCATCCAATTTCATGGTTTCTTCAAATTGTCTTTTTTAAATGGGGCACGTAACCCCTTTTTTTCCATATTTCCTATAGCTTCATGGTTTCTATAAATTAGAAAAAACGGGGGCATGTGGCCCCTTTTTTCCAAACTTTTCTCTTATTCTCCTCTAGTCTTCATGGTTTCACGTAATTTTTATTGGGGGGGGGGGGGGCATAGGCACCCTAGCAAGTGATGAGCTCACCACTTGCTAGGGGGCACATGCTCCCCAACAAAACGTGGTGAGCCCAAAATGAAAAAAAAATGGGGGGGGGGGGTGGGGCTAGGGGGCATGCCTCTAGTCGAGATGGAATCAGGACATGTAAATGAGGTAAATTAGGCCTAGACAAGATGCTACACCGATGGAGGTGAGTTTGATGAATTTCCATTGCAAAGATCATTCTAATTAATGAATTGTAGCTTAATACTACATAAATAGTTTTCAAACAATGTGATATGACAAATAGCACGAGGTATAGGGATCAAAGTTTTATTTTTGAATTAGGATTTTGTGAGAGGCAATGATGCTTCAATGATGCATGGTGATCGAAAGGTCGAATTTGCACGAGTCATGTAAACAAGCACTAGCTAGACTATTCCCTAAATGGGGCATGTGTGTGTGACAATAATAGAATGCTTAGCAAACCAGACATTCCATTACCAATTCCATTTTCACATGTAGACTTGAATATGTTGCATGAGGCTGTGAACTCATTTTTTCTATGGAGCGAAACATCTATATCTTTCTAATCTTCTTAATCATTCAATCCTTGGTTTTATTAGTTTAATAGCTACAAATGAGGTTTCTTTTCACAATAACTATTCTTTATGTGCTACCACTGAAGATAAAAGAGTTAACGAAAATGTGATAGAACAAGAAGAGGTAGAGACTATAACACATGAAGCAACTCTTACTGAGGGTGCTAAAAAGAGCACAAGGCAATCCAAAAGAAGGAAACAACAAAAGGTAGGTAGTGAAATTGATGAGAACTATGAGTTTCTTTGGAAGAAAAGGAGGAAAGCAAAGTAGAATATTAGAAAGGGCAAAGTAACAGAATCAAAGAAGATAGAGAAGGCAGCTTATCTATCCGATGAAGCGAATGGACGATGATGTGAGGATCACAATAGGCCCGAAGCATATGTAATCAATTACGTGAGTGAGTTGCACATGGACATGTTGTAGGACGTTCTAATTTGCTTAATTTTAAGTTCAACACTTGTGCTTCTAGACGTGGTGAACACTCGTTTATAATGTGAGTGATAAAGGTTAATGTCAATGTTTTCGTAGATGAAACTGATTTAAGTAGTGAAAACTGAAATGCCCTTGGGAGATACCCCTATTTGTGCTTAAATCTGTTTTATCTTTGTGTGAACAAAATCTAGAACCCAAGGCAAAATACTATCATCAGGTCAAGATTAGGGAGCAGGATATTCCCAAGACTACGTTTAGGACTCGTTTTGGACATTATGAGTTCCTAGTCACGCCGTTTGGCTTGACGAATGCTCCAATGATATTTATAATGCTGATGGACAATGTGGTAAGTCCATCTTTAGGAAAATTTGTAGTAGTTTTCTTAGATGACATACTCGTTTATAGTAGGTCAAGAAAGAAACACTTAAAGCATTTGTGCTTGGTGTTTGAATTACCTAGGAAAAATACGCTATTTGCGAAGGAAAGCAAATGCACATTTTTCGCTAAGGAGATTCACTACTTAGGCTATGTTGTATCTACCCCACTGAGGGAACTCAGGTGGAACCCGAGAAAGTGAAAGCCATTCTCAAATGGCCTAGACCAAAGAACCTAGAACAATTGTAAATTTTTCTAGGTTTGTCGGGGTTTTATTGACAATATGTAAAGAGCTACGCAAAGGTCGCAATCCCCTTAACGATCAATTAAGGACAAAGGACAAAACTATTTGTTGGGGGGATTCTCAATAAAGAAGTTTAAAAAAACTCAAAGTGGCCATTGCATCAGCACCTATTTTGAGTATTGTGTATCCCATTAAACCGCTTGTAATAGAAACAGAAGCTAGTGGGGAGGCCATAGGGGTAGTTTTAATACAAAGGGGATGCCATGTTGCATTTGAAAGCAAGAAGCTTGACCGTGCACAACACCGTGCACAACGTAACTACTTGACCTATGAGTGAGAGTTACTAGCTATAATTCATGCTCTAAAAAAGTGTCGACATTATTTGTATGGTATTACCTTTGTGGTCTGGACGGATCATGAAAGTCTAAAATAGATTTCTAGTCAAAATGAGTTGAAAGGTAGAAAAGTGGGGGGGGAGATACTATAAGAGTTTGACCTATAGCTCTCTTACAACAGAGAGGTAAGAGAGGTAAATTTAACGTAATATAGCAAATGCACTGAGTCGCATGCCGATGGTGAACGAGTTGAGTTTCACCACAATCAAGAGTAAATTCTTGGATTCACTACATGGTATATGCGAGCATGATCTAGTCTTTTTAGAGGTATATCTTGGTGTATGCAACTGCACTGCTCAGCAGCCTACACCTTCCTCGTTCAAAGGGAGCACTAATCCGAAGTGATTAGCCGAGGTTTCTATGAGAAGGAGAGTGAGAACTAGTTTGGAGAGACTAGTTCTCACTCTCCCGAGCTCTTCATCTTGGTACATAATCCAAGAGACTAGGCGAGTCTCTTGGATTATGTACCAAGATGAAGAGCTCGGGGGTGAACCCTTCACAACCACTTGACATTGGCTAATTTGGGGGTGATAAAGTTCATCTCACAGGAAAAAGTATAGACATTATTCCATTGACGATGAGTACCTTCTCTACAAAGGTAGAGTTTGTGTACCAGTTATTGTGGTGATAAAGTTCCCCAAGGGGAAAAGTATAGACATTATTCCAGTGGCGATGAGTTCTTGCTCTACAAAGGTAGAGTTGTGTACAAGTTATTGGTGATTTTCGGCATTGAATTCTTATTAGAATTCATGATAGTCCGAGCACTGGTCATCTCGAGATACAGAAGACCTATGCACTTAAAAGATAATTTTATTGGCCAAGTTTGTTTAAGGATGTCCATGACTTTGTGTTGAAATGCAAAAAGTGTCAGGTCAATAAACACGAGTGTCTCAAGGTTGGTGGTTTTCTACATTCATTGGATATTCCCAAAAGGAAAAGGGAGAGTATTTCCATGGATTTTATCACTAGATTACCTAGAAAGAATTGAGGGAATGATTTGGTTTGGATAGTGGTTTTGACAGATTTACCAAGATGCTTAAATTTATTCTTATTAAAAAGAAGTTAAAGACTCCAAAATTAGCTAGGTTTTTCATCAAACATCTCTACAAGCTATACGGCCTGACAACAAATATAGTCTCTAATAGAGATAAAAAGTTCAATAGCCACTTTTGAAGGGAAGTCTTCAAAAAGTTAGACAATACTCTGAGTATGAATACGGCTGATCATCCACAGTTTAATGGTCAAATCGAGAGAGTCAA
Source organism: Cibotium barometz (assembly GCF_041138505.1). Lineage (NCBI taxonomy): Eukaryota > Viridiplantae > Streptophyta > Polypodiopsida > Cyatheales > Cibotiaceae > Cibotium > Cibotium barometz. Next base: position 53,012,029 of record NC_141073.1, read on the forward strand.
CTAAGTATTAGAGAACATGCTTTGAGAATATGTTAGTAAAAAGCAATCCAATTGGAAGGAGTACTTGCCACATTTAGAGTTTGCTTATAAAATTTTGAAACATTCAACAACTGGATTTAGCCCATTCATGTTAATGTATGGTTTCGAGTCGAGATCTCATGTGGTCATAGGGACACAAAAGGAGAAGATTCAATTTGTCAAGGATTTCCTTGAAGACATGGAAGATATGCTAAAAGTAGCAAGAGATAGCATTTGTAGTGCACAAGGTAGTGCAAAAACATATGCTGACTTGTAAGAGTCGCAGAGAAGTGACATTTGAAGAGGGTGACTTTGGTTTCTTGAAAGTCTCTCTATGAAGTCGGAGACTCTCAAGATAGGAAAGTGTAAAATCTTTCTCCTGGATATTGCGGTCCATTTAAAATCCTTAAGAAGATTGTTAGCGTAGCATACAAACTTGAGTTACCACCACGGAGAGCTCTTGAGTACATTTTGTTTTTCATGTCAGTAGACTCCAAAAAACCGTTGACCATAAGGAGAAACATAGTTACTCCTAACATTTTGGTGAAACTTGTTGAACCACTCTCTTCCACATGAACTCAAGAAGATTCTCAGATTTAGAGAACGGAACATGAGGCATACTTGTGTATAGAGAGACACTTGTTTTAAGACTAATCATGGCACTTACCTTAGATCCTCTTCTTGAGGCTTAGTAAGATCTTTGAGTTATTGGAATTTTTTTCTTTGCCTTAGCCTTAACTTTGCTAAGCTTGCATATCTCGACAAAGTTTAGGCTTACTTGAAGCTCATGGGCTCCTCGTCGTCAACTTTATTAGCCAATGCCTTGGCCTAAAGGATGACCTTATTTAGGTGAGCTTTTTGATTGTAGGTATCATGTGAGTTGATGAGAATCCATTACCTAAAGGATGACCTTATTTAGGTGAGCTTTTTGATTGTAGGTATCATGTGAGTTGATGAGAATCCATTACCTAGAGGATGATCTTGTTTAGCTCAGCTTCCCACTGTCAGGAGTCGGTGTCATGTGAACTCGTGTGAATCCATGGCATCAACATGATGAAGCCATGAAAATCTGTCTATGTGGCTTTCTCCTTCTTGGATGGGCATCACATGACTATGGGTAATGTGGAATACACAGCCTCAACATAGCGAAGCTATAAAGATCCATCTATGTGGCTTTCTCCTTCTTAGATGGGTGCGACTATGGGTAATGTGGAAGTTGATCCTTATGTGGAGGAGTCCTTGCTAGATGAATCACTAGCTATTCCTAGTTCAAAGTCAATGTGATGTTGCACTAAGCATGAACAAGGAGGTTATCTTTGTCCTATTTTTTTTGTCTTTTAAATCCTATTCCAAGATTCTATGGAAGAGTGTCCGTGGTGCCAAGGCGTAAATCCAATCCTGGGAGTCATCAGGCTCTGAAAGAGGCTCATAGTCTTGGTTCTCATCTTCAATATCCACACATGTTGATTCGGATAGCTGTGCCTTGACCCATAGGATGAATCTTTCCTTTTTAAAAGTAAAATCTCAAGGATTGATTATCTTTACATTCATAAATGTGATTGGTTTCCCAATCATGGACCAGCCTTGTATCCCTCATGTAAGGCCTTTGATGGATCATGGTGTATAATCATCTTCTCTAGAAATCCATCACCGTGAATGAGTGGTGGAAACTTGGTTAAAAAAGGTAGTCATTTTTGCATCATGCAGGAAGTCCAATGGTTGGTTATGTTCCCATCAGCAAGCTTGACCATGAGGCTTGTGCCAACGAGTAGTGGGCTTCCTCAGGCTTCCTAGAAATCCTTAATAATTATGCTGACACCACCATCCAAGATTGTGGAAAATTGTCATTTCTTTATAAATAATAGTTAACACGATGCTCGCATTTGGTGGGCTCACATGAATTTGGAGCAACTTGGCTCACCTAAAGTTGTGGGCTCACATCTCACGGTTAGCCAATTCACCACATCATTGATTTTTGAATGAAATGATTGATGTCCCACGTCTATGCCTCACGTCTCACATTTCACAGCTCGTTGGGCTTACGTCGTCTAATGGCTAGATAGACTCACAATTTTTTATGAAATGGCTCACATAAGTCTGGTGAGCTAGACCCATGACTCATGTCCTCACGTCTCATGCCTTGTGGACTCATGTATCATGGATCATAGATCATGGCTCACGTCTCACATCTCATGTCTTTCATCTTGTTGGACTCATGGATTTTTATTAGATCTACTAGTTTTTCCTTTTATGAAATAGGATCATGGATCACGGATCATGGTTTGTGTCTCACATCTCATGTCTTTCATCTTCATGGATTTTTCCTTTTATTAGATCTACTAATTTTTCCTTTTATGAAATAGGATCATGGCTTGCATCTCACATCTCATGTATTTCATCTTCATGGATTTTTATTAGATCTACTAATTTTTTCTTTTATGAAATAGGCACAGTTGGGCATGGATACCAAGTGGTGTGGGGGCCATGTGCCTCACTCGGGGTTGGTAAGCAATTATTGAGCAATAATTATACTTAATGTTATAATAATTACAAAGAAGAGTATTTTTCTTAGAAATTGATTCTATTATAGATTATATGATACAAAAATCTGATTAGGACATGGGTAGGTGTGTCCTTACAATTTTTCAAGGCAAGTTTCATTGCCTATATTAAGTTTAACAACCATTTGACTCATGTGCACATCACGTCTCATGTTGGTTGTAGCTCATGCTCATGCCTTATAGCTCATACTCGCGTCTCACATTTGTTATAGATCATGCTCACGTATTTTTTAATGCATAATTGTGGATTCATGTCTCCTACCTTAAAGGTGTTTTTGACTAAGTGTTTTTGACTAAGTGTTTTTGATTGATTTTACATGCTTTAAGTTACCGATTTCAATAATTCATAAACGCAATCAAAGGAAAAGAACAACCACAACCTAATCCACTTTATAAGGTCTCAAGGCTTATGTTTTCAGAGTGATATCACTCTTAATCACACTAGTTCAATTATGTAATCAAATCTAAGCCACTTGGGCTCAAATCAAATGCAACTAATAATCAAAGTAGGGTTTTTCCTTCCAATCTTGCAAACACATTGTTAATTTAACCTATTGCAAAACAAGATTCAAAACAAACTCAAAAGCAATAAAAGTAACAAAACTAACACATCCAAAGCTCCAAAGCTCCAAAGCTGTATGTTTTTTGGATTTTAACTTCATAATCAACACTAGGAAATATTGGGTGAACCTAATAACTTGGAATTGACCAAAAAACATAAGATTAAGCCCTATGAATTTTTCCATCAACATCCCCAAATGTGCTTAAGTAAAGAGGTTAAGTGCTTACCTTAGCCATTGCCAAAACAAGTATCATTTAGTGCTTTACCATAGAGTCATAAATGCAACTTCCCATGTGGATCGTCCCCTTGCGTACTCACTCCATTGTCACATGGAAATGCTTCCATGGCTATGGGGTGTAAAGGTAAATCTTCAATCACCTTGATGGAGGTGAGAAGAAGGTTTCCTACACTATGGATCAATCACCACAGGTGGATGGAGAGGAGAAGCTCATACAAGAGAGATCCTATAATCAAATTTATCTAGCAAGCATCCATTGTGCAAAGTAAGATTCAATAAAACATAAGCAAGAGGGTAGGGAGAAGAAGGAGAGCTCATAAGTATTTAATTGCAAGAGAATGAATATTGCTTAATCAAAATAGACTTATATACAAATAACTAGCTTTTACACTAGGCCAAACGATGGCTAGCTTTCACATTAGGCTAGGCAAAACTTAACAATAGTTGTGGGACATTAGTTGTTGTTGTAAGCAAGTACGTACATGAAGTTAGTGACTTCCCTATTTGGTATTAAACTTAGGGTAAGGCTGCTTTATAAATTCCAGTGATGTCTTACTATAATTGGGCATCCATTATATATGCGAGTAAGATGGGGAAGCACCTTATGGTAGGTCTGGTAGGTGAAACCAGGTTAACTTGTGAAGGTGGTCCTCAGAGTCATTAGGCTTCAAGAAGCAAGGCCCATATTTCAGTTCCCCATATTCACCATCCAACATCTTGTTAGCAAGCTCTACAAATCTCAATTGAAGCGAAATGAGCTACTATGTCATAGATATTGAATATATATCAACCAAAGTGGTGGTCATCCTCACCATCTAACATCTTGTTACAAGATTTTTAGATATCAATGAAAGTAATCCAAGCTAATGTGTTACAGATATTGACTAAAATAGTCCAAATCGTTGTATCGGACTCATTTGTGAGAATGCCTTGGCCCATTGGGTGATTCAATCCTATTTTCAAGCCATCTTCAAGGTTTGGTTACCCTCATATGTAAATGTGATTCCCAATAATGAACCAACCTTGTGTCTCTCATATAATAAGGCCCTCCAAGGATTTGGTGTATAAACCTCTTCTTTAGAAATCCATCACCATGTATGAGTGGTGGAAGCTTAGCCCAAAGGTCTTTATTTTTGCATCTTGAAGGACAAATCCTAAAGGACGCCCAAAGGTCTTGCTATGTTCCCATCAAAAAAGCTTAACCATAAGACCGATGTCTATAAGTGGTGGGCTTCCACAAGACCCCTCTAAGAAATCCTTTTTGATGATCATGCTAACGCCATCACCGTCACCAAAGAATGTGGACACTATCTTTCCCTTATACACACGACATTCATTTCATTCCTTTCAAAATAGTGTCATAATTTGTTCATGGTGGGAACCTTCGATAATCCTTAGGTCTTGGGTATGGAAGGAGAGTGATTACTATGGCATAGCTCATACTTTTCAAGTTCAACTATGTGAGCTCTTAAATTCCCACTCGTGAACAAGTCAAATAAGTGTCTTGGATAAGTTGAGTATGGAAGGAGAGTGCTCAATGTTGCATGGCTCATTCTCTTAGAATTCTGCTATGTGGGCTCTTAGATTCCCATTCATCCATCATTGAGAATTTCTGTTGCATGGCTCATTCTCTTAGAATTTTGCTATGTGGGCTCTTAGATTCCCATTCATCCATAGTTGAGAATTCTGGTGTGAAAAAGAACTTATTGGAACTCAGACTTCAAAGGATAAGAAGGTTTTGTAAGGCCAACTATGTCATGTGGGTGTGATATTCTCACTCAGTGTGTGAGGTGGTCTAGGACTCGCAATCATATAGGGAATATTTGAACTCACTTGAAGGTGGTCTTGGACTAGAAATCATATAGGGAACATTCATTGAATCTTCCCTAGGAGGTCATGCCTTTAAAGAGTGCCTCACATCTCTAACCATGGATAACCATGTTTATCACACACCCAATCTTGAGAATTTCTTCCACATAATCTTGCTCAAGATAGGAGAAGTACGGTGCCATTGATGTGCATGATAAGATGGTACATTTGTAAACAATATTTGGATCATCCATAATTTAGCTACAACTCAAGAACATTTATCCCATAAGGAACACTTATATGTAATCCATATACCATCAATCTTGATGATTGCATAACTCAACTATTTGGATCAGCCATAATTCAACTATAACTCAACTACATTTCTCCCACATATGTTTTATGTTGCTTTTAAAAGATATTTCTAGCCTCACATATTTAAGCTCCTACATTTACCTTGTTTACTTGGTTACAAGCTCTCTTTTTTCTTCTTTTCCTAAACTTAGCCTTTCTGCTCTTGAGTAATTCTAACCACTAATATGCCATCATCCTAAACTCAACCTTTTCTTTCATTGGTCTCAAGGAAAGTCTAACCACCAAGAGATTATCAATAGTACACAATCATCCTAAAACTCTACAAGGGTTCGCTTTTTGTACATTGTCTTCATATCCACCCACTCCTTTGCCAAAAGTGGAAGCATTGGAAGTTCTTTCTTCTGCACACACACTCTTAACCACCTTCTTCATTGGCCCAATACAACGCCCATGTTGTTCCCTTTGATCACCCTAACTCCCTTGCCCCTTTTTACTTCAAAACAACTTTCTTATAAAATCGCACCCTTCTAGTCAATTGTCTTCCTAAGACTGGATTTGGATCAACGTAATATGTCGTCATAAATCTGGGCATATTTGATTTCTTTATTGAAATCATTGGGCTACTTAGGCTCAACATAAGCCTTGTAATTAGGGAGCAAGCCCCTCGTGAAACCACGTAAATTTTAGAATTCATCGATTCCCTTTATCTTTAAGATAATCTCATGGTAGTTAAGAGATGTATTGGGTGAGTGATATGCCCTGCATCAAGCATTTATCCCGCTCATGCCAAGACCTCTACAATTCATTTACTGGCAAAAATTCCTTTCAAAACAATGTTTTGAACTCTGCCCAAGTATGAGGGTGCATGGCGCTATATCGGCCAAGCTCATCCACCATTTGTATGCCTTGCCTATCTTTTCCCCCCCCCAAGGTCAGCTCCTTGAGGTCTTTAAGGAAATTAGTAAATGCTATAGAGACTGCTTGGCAAGCATTGTGGCTTGCTTACCCACATGAGGCCCTACATCCTCTCATCAAGAGGGAAATTATACCCTCTTGTGTGCGGATCTCTGTGCAACATTACTCCCTATGGGAGTGGCCGGGGTGCAGCATCCAAGTGAGCGTGAATTCTCCTAAGCATGGCCAAATTTCATTTTGGTTTTTCTCTAAAACTTGGCTCCTAGTAAACAATTGGACAATGGACTCGCGCAAGATTTCATCTCGGAGTTATCTACATCCATGTTTGTACGAAGAGCATCGTCTCCATACTTCTCCTCGTTGAGGAGATTATCCTAGGAGTGGTTTACATTAGCCTTGCTAGCCTCTACGGACTATCATAATCTAATGTTATGTTGTCCATCACTTTGCGGATGAGCCCACATGGTCGTCAATGGATAAAGGATGTGGAGGGGATCCACGAGCTCACGGAGACTGACGGAGGACAAACCACATTGGTTTGTTAGGCGACAACTACTTGGCACATACGGATGCACTACCTCTGCTAGAGACCATTTTCAAGATTTAATAAAAAAAGAAATTTTAATATCTAAAATTAAATATCCAAAGAAAATAGAATAAATAAAGAATGTAGGGCAAGAAAATAGGAACTAGCTACTCGGTCCTTAGGTTTGCCGACCAATGTTGATGAAGTGCGCATTGCGGCAACGAGCCCAGCGATGATGTCTCTGGCACAACTACGTGTGCTTGTGTTGATGGAGCAGTGGAGAGAGAGTTGCAGATGGTGGGGAGGTCGAGAGATAGAGACCAATCTCCTCTCCTCTCTTGCATGAAAGAAGCAAGCGACCAACTTGATGTTGCTGCTATACATGATGGTTCCCTTCTTGCATGAGATAAGCACCTAGAGCTTCTTCTCACACCTCTAATCTCAACTAATGTGTGTGCTCCTTCTTGTCTTCTCCTTACACTCCCTCTCATGGGCGCGGCCAGTTGTGGCTTAAGGTATACCTTGGGCATGGTGTGTACTGCTGCATGCTACTATCGGGCTACCGTCTTGGGCATTGCTATTGGTGGTGCCGACATATGTGCTGACGTGTCATACGCATGCGAGTAGGCGGTCTTGCTCGCTGCGCGGCCACCTATCTTGCCATATAATCAAACCAATCATGACAGTGATTCTACGGTCACTCCTATGGAAACACTTTGGCTACGCAGAATGGGACAGGAATGGCTCATGTTCATCTCCCAACCATAGAGCAAGAATGAGGGATCCCCCTATCCCACTGAGCTATATGTAGGAGCGTGCATGCCCACACTAGCCCAGACACCTGTAGTACTTCGACTCGGGCATCTCACCCCCTTGAACCTCAAACTTGCTCGTCGCCCGATCTCCAACATGCAATCTCGTAGTTGGTCGAGCCCACGTATGTGCCACATGCTACTTGACATGTACATGGTGAGAAGGCTTAAGGAAACCTATGCAGAGAGCCTCTTGCCTCATATGATGGCCCCGCGAAGGTCAAAGAAGTAAATCTTGCTAGCCCTGGTGAAAGAACCTAAGCTGCCAAAGACCTCGCCCTTAAGAAAGAAGAAGAATTGGTAGCCTTCTTAAAGAATTTTAGGATGTTTTTGCGTGGAAGTAAATTGACATGAAGGGAATTCCTTCAAAAGTGGTGAAACACATTATCCCTCTCCATGAAGATGCAAAGCCATCTAAACAAAGAGCCTACCACATGAATAGTATGGACAAATAGCCAAAGATCTAGACAAGCTCATCGACGAAGGATTTTTCACCGCCGATAGTGATTGTTCCCAAGAAGAACAAAAAGCTTAGATTTTGTGTTAAACCTCAAAAGTTAATGCTAGAGTCCAATATCTTTTGCCTTATAAGATAACATTTATTTTAGAATGGGAAAACATTTGTTACTAAGTGGATAACATTTACTACTACACAATGGAGAACATTTGCTACAAAGTGGGGAACATTTACCACCACGGAGAGATATCTTTTGCCTTATAAGACATTTACTACGGAGAGATATCTTTTGCCTTACAAGACAACATTTACTGTGGAGAGATATCTTTTGCCTTACAAAACAACATTTACTACATAGTGATATCTTTTGCCTTACGAGACAATATTTACTAGAGAGTGGGAAGACTACACTTATCGTGTCATCCCATTCGCGGTTTGTTGATGAGACCAATGTCCCCACCACCACCTTCCAATGCTTGATGTGTATAGCCTTCAAGAATCTCCTTCATAATATCCTGAAGATATTTATTGATAACCTCTGTGTGCACTCAATGTGGAAGGAGCATCTTGCTCATCTTATGCTTGTTTTGAGTAATGTAAACTCTACCACATCTCATCGGACCCACTTAAATGGCAATTCTGGGTTAAACATTGTGTCCTTCTTAGACACATTGTCTCCAAAAATGGAATCTCTTCTGAGATGAGAACAAGATCCATGTGACCTTGGAGTTACCACCACCCATCAACTATAAGGGGGTGCAGAGATTCAAGGGGCACATTGTAGAAGATTCATCTTTTGGTATGCTACACTAAACCCTTATATAAGCTGTTGATTGTCTTCGGCTAGACATACAATGCCATATGGGAGCCCAGCCCCCCCAATTGATAGGGGAATTCTTTATAAGAAGGATCAAGATAGCCCACTTCTTGGCCAATGGATTCCTTATAAAATGTCCCATAAACAAGGATAGAGCTAGTAGACACCTCATTAGAAACCCCCACCTCCCCACACACATGATTTGATATTGGGAATGCTATAAGAAGGGTTAAGAGACGACATCATGAGAAAATTCATCATTGAAGATGATTTTAATGCCATTACTGAGAAAGCCCATTCTGGTGTAGATGGAGGAAACTTTGTTGGGGACAAGAGAGGAGCCTGCAAGGTTCTTGAGCCCACACTATGATGGCCTACACTCTTTGGAGCATATCGATATAAATACAAGGTTTACCATGGTTTAAGAGAAGATGGCTTTAACATCGTTCTTGAGCAAGCGCATATATACGCAGTTGTATATGCGCATGGCAACCATGACATGACTGTGTAGGTCCGTAATCATAGTCAGTGCCACCATCCCCAATGTAGATAAACCCAACCCATAAAGATGTACTAGAATCTAGAAATTACCGATGGCTACCTGAGCTCATCTTAGGTCCCTCTTGCCCCCGTGATGTCAGGATAGGGTGTCAAAGAGTAAAGTCTACCTACTCCATATGTGGACCATTATGAGATAACAGTGGTCTAGTGTAGCACGTAGCCTCTTTAGGAGTATGCCAAATCTAATCCAAGTAGTCTCTACACCATTTGGCCTCCTAGGGAATCTACTTTAGGAATTTCAACCCTTCTAAATCTAGTAGACCATTATGAGATAACAGTAGTCTAGCGTAGCATGTAGCCTCTTTAGGAGTGCGCCAAATCTAATCCAAGTAGTCTTTAAATCATATGGCCTCCTAGGAAATCTAGTTTAGGGATTTCAACCCTTCTAAGTTTAGGTATTTCAACCCTTCTAAATCTAGTTTAGGGATTTCAATCCTTCTAAGTTTAGGTATTTCAACCCTTCTAAATATAGTTTTCCATGCCTACTTCTAGCTTCCTCTCCCAGATTGCCAAATTCAAACAAAATTGTAGGGGGCATATACACTACTTGAACTACCCTAGGATTCAATTGGACACTATTTAGACTTGCTCATGTGATTCTATAAACCCCAACCTTAAGAAGGCAAGTTGTCCATGCTTGACTCTATCTGACTCCCCTTTTTTAAGAATAGGACCATCTCCTACATAGAGAAAGATCTTGACCCATACTCTAATCTAGTCTAGACAGATCCTAAAAGAGACCACTTGAGCAAAAGTTGTGTCTAGTAGTTGAAAACGGAGGGTTCTCTTCAGTTTTCTTGACACATGCTCAGGTCTAGTTTAGATAGATCCTAAAAGAGATCACTTGAACAAAGTTTGTGTCCAATTATTAAAAACAGAGGGTTCTCTTTAGTTTTCCATGCTTGTCAAAATCTCCCTTCTTGGGAGGAATTAACTAGAATTGAGCATATGCCTATGTGTATGGTACCCTTGAGGTACCCACATATCAAGTTTAGGCTTAAATGGATAACTTTAGTCTATGGCTATTTTTAGTAGTTTTTGTTCACATCTAAATAAAAGTAGCAAACTAGTGACCATATCTTGTTAGGACTAGACTTGTAAGCATATCTCATCTAGGACTAGACTTGTAAGCATATCTCATCTAGGACTAGACTTGTAAGCATATCTCATCTAGGACTAGACCCTCATAGCTTTATATGACTCTAAAATTTGTGAAGGTAGAGGAACTTGGTTTTTGAGCCAGTGCTGGAAAAAGTTATTAGTCTTTTGTGCTAGAAAAAGCTAAGAGACTTTGGTTTTGGACTATTCTTGATCATGCATAGCATGTTGATAACCTCGTGTGAAGCCATCAAAACTACCATTTTTGTGAATAAGTAAATGTATTATGTTTTGACTAAGTGACCAAAGGCCCATTAGACTTAGGACTTAATTGGGCATTTCTAAGTTAGGACTCAATTGGACATTTCTAAGTTAGGACTCAATTGGGCATTTCTATGCACCTGCAAAGTGGTAGAGTCTTAACTAACTCTTGATTTGAAGGGTTAGGGAAATCTTCTTAAGCTCCTACTACTACTACTACTATGGCTGGAAACAGAACTTATTCATTTAAGCCTAACGAAGTTCTGGGCTAAAATTCCAATTGTGTGAGGAGTCAAGTTGTGAATTTGGTCTTATATCAATGTAAGGGATGATCCCATGATCTTGTTGCCTCAAAGAGACCAAAATGCTAAGAAAAGAGTGAATAATGTTGGGACACAAACCAGGATTTCGTATTGCTTTCTTTATGTGAGAATTTATGGGACATAAGATTAGTGAGCCTCCTCTTGGAGATTGGGCAACAAGGACACTGTTATGAGGAGTTAATTCATGGAATATATATTCCCACATTTTCTATTTTTGACGGATTGGAGTTAATCCATGGAATATATATTCCCACGTTTTTCACTTTTATGAATTCTCCTAGATAGGTTTAGATTGGGACACCTTTCTAATCGAGGCAATCGTAGCTTACTTTATGCGTACGCCCGTACATGCATGGAAAAATCGGTTGCATCGTCTTGATGATATGAAATTTTGTATGGTTGTTTATTTTTAATCAATTAATTTATTAATTGATTAGCTTAGTTGATGCAGGTGTAGATCATTAGACCAGATAATGGAGGCGAGCTGGTGTTGGTTCAAGAATATCTTGAGATGACCGATTTTAAATATCAAAAAATAATATTCGATTTTGTGACAATAATTGCCATTAATTTACCTTGGGTGTCATTTATATTTATTAGCAATGCATATATTATTTGGGATATGTGAAAGCTCACTTATGCATTTTTTAATTTTCAAGATATGTACACTTTTATATGGTTCAAGGTTCACATCTATTTTTAAAGAAGTCTAGCTTGCATGCTCAAGAAGGCTATTTTTAAATGAAGCTATTCTTAAAGAAGTCGACATATTTATAAAGCACACTATTTTGAGCCCCAAAAGCTATCCCAAGAAAAAAATTTAAGTACACTAAGAGGAAGTGTGGACTCACTCTTATGCGGGGGCAAATTGGACCCAATATTGTGTCTTGAGTATTCCTTTGTTCTATCTATTTTCAACATTTTTATATTATTGCAAATCACTAATTTGGATTCATGTCAACCTCCCACAAACAGTAGTATAAGAGACAAGAGTGATTGCAATTAATTGAAAGTGGTGAAGAGGTAGTGGGCAAAGAAGTGGAAGAGCTTGGCCAAAGGTAAATTTTTAAATACAAAGCATAGAAAGACTATGATTTACAAGAAAGGCATGTTTTGTGCATTGGGTAACAAAAACCATAATTCTTTTACCCAAAAGTTCTTTCAAGGTGGAACACCACTTGTCCAATTTCAAAACCACATGCAAAAACCACCTAAAATCCCAAAGTGGTTTTTTAAATTTCAATCCCTCTTCCGGATCGGCCACCAAGGATGAGTTTCTCCCACCCAGAGGCCCCGAAACCGCTCTCACCTTGGTCATTTGCTACAATTCAACTTCACCTTCTCCTCAACGGCACTCGGTGGTCGAAAATATCTTGTTACTTTTCTATTTTTGCATACTCGCTGTGCAATACCGACCATTGAAGCTTTCTCTTAAGCTTTGGTTAATAAAGCTTTAAATAAAGCTTTATGACTTAAAGCTTTTTTTTAAAAAGGTATTAAAACATTAGTATTTCAAAAGCTTATAAAACCTTTCTTTTACAGCTTCCAAAACCCATTCAAATTCTAAAAAAAAAATCCTCTACTCTCAACCCTCATACAGAATCTTGCATATTTTTTCCAATTCTAAAAAAAATTTAGAACTCCAAAAATTATCTTTATTCTCGCATAGCTCATTCATTTACCTAAAAATACTCTTTTTGAGCCCAAAAATTCCTAAAGATTCTCAAAAAGTTATAGAAAATTTCTAAAATTTTTTCAAGAGTTTTTTCAAGGAACTAAGGAAAATTTGAGCCAGTTAACCCAATCAATGCACGCCTCTTCATCACAAGCCCATGGATTCGAAAGTCGATTTCAACCAACCCGTCAACGACAACACTATCAAAATGGAGATGCCAACGCCCGAGATGGTGAATTTATAAACTCACCACTTCCACCACCAACTTTTGAAGATCGCATTCAACTTCTCGATCAACTACTTTAAGATAAACAACAAAAGCGCCTCATCCTTGAATAATGACTTGATAGTAATGAAGTTGCTACTCCACAATTTGAAGATGCACGCATCGCCAAAATCATCAAGGCTCAATAAACAAAATAGGACAGTAAGATTAGCTGTTGTAGTTTTTTTTTCTCAAATTTGATGGCAAAAAGAATGCTCGTCTTGTCCTTTCATGGTTAAGTGAATTGGATGATATTTTTCTTAGGAGACCTTTTCAGAAAGGGATAAGATCAAATGTGTTGCCAACCACATGGTTGATTGAGCATCATTATGGTGGAATGTTCTTCGCAAAAGCAGTGACAAACCAACTACTTGGTTTGTTCTTCGCAAAAGCAGTGACAATCCAACTACTTGGGTGGAATTTCAGTGTAAAGTGAAGTCAAGATTTTTGCCACCCCAATTTACTCTCAAAATATGTCATGCATGGACGATTGTGAGATGATATCACAATACATGGAGAAATTTTGGCAAACTCTACTTCAACTGCGTATGCTTGAAGAAGTACTTGAAGAAGTACTTGAAGAGGTAAACATGTTCAAACCTACTACACTTGATGAAGCTATTTCTTTAGCCCATGATGGATGTGCGCTTTTGCCGCACAGGTCGTAGCTGGGGACTTGCCGGACACCGTATGCGAGCCACGAATGGCTACAAGCATACAACCAGGGAAGGAAGCTCAAACAGAATGCAAAGGGTGTGTCACTCACCGCTCAACTGCCGCCTTGAAGGATTCCCGCGTCGCTGCCGTGAAGAAGGAGCCGCCGTCTCGCTGCTCTACCGCCTCTCCGCCCACCATGCCGCTACACAGTGCTCGATCGCTCTCTCACTCACTCTCTCTCTCTCTCACACACACACACGCAGGAGAAGGAAACCAAGGAGATAAGGCAAGAGCACTCTTGTATTCACAACACATGAGAATGAGGATTTTAGGGTTACATTTGACTCTTATAGGTGACTTGGCCGTTCACACTTGGGCGCCCATACATGGCCGACCGATCCTAACCCTTATCCTACTGATATTCAAGGTGCGCCTCTCATCGGCGATCACCTAATCCCTTCATCCTTAACATATGGTGCCGACAAGCCCGGCCCATGACTCAGAATATTTAAATTAATGACGTAAAATATAGTACGTCTCAATGTCCGTCTCATAGGTTAACATGCCCCCCTTCCTGATGTAGATTCCGTCCTCGGAAGCTATGGTATGGTAAGCTCGATAGGGTTGTTGTGGTAGACTGTTTGCAAAACAGGGAAGTAGAGTGAAAGTATGCTGGAATTCAAAAGATATAAAGTGTATAAATTCAAGCATGTTAGACCACAATGGATGTTGCTATGAGACTTAGTTTAAGGGTCACATGAATGAGCTAGTGTAGCAAATTAACAGGAGTTTAAAATTATTGAAAGTAAATCAAGAGTTAGCAAGGTGTCGAAGGTTAATCAAGGTTTATAACTGGCCTAAGTCAAGGAAAATAACCAAGCTTAATAAATAAACTGATGACCACACTGTGTCTACTCTAAGAACAAGTTAATACCACGAGCCTAGGGACACAAGAAACATCAAAGTTACAGGAGCCTTTTGCCTTTATTTTTATTTTTTATGCACGTGACAATTTTTACACACAATGGCGACCTTCCTAAGGCAAAACTAACATCGATCCTGGTACCATGTTTAACACAAAGCATTCTCCAAGAATCTATTAGTTTACCTTAGGCAAGGCTACCCCCTACCAACCAAGGCATCGGTCTGGAGTAGAATACTCCTCGCCTACCAAGTATTAATAAGGCAATAGGCCAACATTAAAGCACATCATAGACTTGCATTGCCATTTATTATAGGCTTTTTTTTTAAATTTAAATTTCTTTTGATCTTCGCTCCTGAACTAAAATGTGTTCTTACATCCTTTCGAGCCCGTGTTTATCAATCATTGGAATGTTGTAGGTGCATTGGTCAAGCCAAAAGCCATGACGCGAAAGGCAAACACTCCAAACTCCATGATAAATGCTATTTTAGCTTGGTCCTCGACTGTAATTGTGATCTGATTGTAACCCGAGTACCCATCTAAAAAGCTATATGCCTCCTTGCCTGCCACTCTTTCAAGCACATGTTCAGAATATGGCAAGGGGTAATGATCTTGCATTAACCTTTTTGAGGTCAACGCAGACTCTGAGTTTCCCATTCTTCTTCGGTACGATGACTATCAGAGAAACCCATTTTGAGTGCTCAATAGGGTATATGAATCCACATTTTACAAGCTTTTCAATTTCCTCTTGTACAATCTTTGCGTACTTAGGATTCATTGGGTAGGGACGTTGCTGGACTAGTTTAGCAGTGCTAATCATTGGAATCGTGTGTTGCACCACCGAGGGTGGAACACCCTTCATATCATGATATGTCCAAGCAAATATGTCCTTGAATTCTTTAAGAAGCTTCGTAAGTGCAGCTTCTTCCGCCTTGGTGAGGTCTTGAGCAATAAAAACTGGTTTAGACTCCTCACCCGGATCTGCTAAGTCTATCTCCTTAACTACCATAGGGCCATCGTAGACACCGCTACTCCCATTGGTAGGCGTTCTTCGCTGGGCTTTTTTGTAGACCACTTTACGTTCCCCTGTGGTGAATGATTTGAAATGCTCGGGTGCAGGGTGTAAGTCTACTGGTTCTTGTTGTGCCAGGCTTTTTTCTTTCAATTCTGCCTCCTTTTGTTGCTGAGCTAACTCTTGGCTTTGTCGCCTTCTTGCAGTACGACTTAGTTTCGGCTTCTCTTCGACCTCTAATTGGGCGACGTCATGAGGTTGCGGAATACACCACATGACACTTTGGAGATATTGTCCCCAATTATCTGCTATCTTCCGATGAGCAACAATGGCTCCTACATAACTAAGCCATTCTGCAGTGGATCTCTCCTTGTTTATTGCAGTTCGTACATTAGCTCGATAGCGTTGGCGCTTATGTCTCGTTTTCTTCTTACCAAGTTTTTGATTTTTGTTTCTATCAGATTCGAACTCACTTGGTCGATCTTCACTTTCGGATGAGTTGCATGAGGTCACTGTCCT
The DNA here is from genome assembly GCF_041138505.1 of Cibotium barometz. Taxonomy (NCBI): domain Eukaryota; kingdom Viridiplantae; phylum Streptophyta; class Polypodiopsida; order Cyatheales; family Cibotiaceae; genus Cibotium; species Cibotium barometz. Next base: position 53,028,352 of record NC_141073.1, read on the forward strand.
AGGCCTTGAGCACCTTGCTTCCACATTTGGGTGAATATTTGATTCTTTCCCCCCATCAGGCTCAGGGTCAGTTTCTTCTTGAGATTCAGACTCAGAGTTGCATTGGTCAGAGTCTTTGCTACTTTCAGTGTCGGTGGAGTTTGCCACGTTCTTGCCATCAGGAGTCAAGTGCATAACACCTATCATGTTTATTGGCACTAACGGCGGTGGCATATCTTGCCCCCCTCAGGTGTTACCCAACTTGTGCCTCTTTTTTCCCATGTGTCTATGGTTGCCGCTAGGTGTACCCAATCCACGTTATCTAACTCAGTCATACCCGGTAGGACATCCATATAAGGAGAATCTTTCCCATCATCAGTCTCTTTTTTGCATGTATAGCAATACCTTAATGGGGCGGAGTGAATAGTGGTATCCGAACAATTATCAATGATAACCTTGCTTCCTAAAGGATGTGCACGACCATTCTCAAGATCAACTCGAATGACAGAGTCCTGGAATTGTAGATAGACATGTTTTTTCAACTAGTCATGCACCATTTGTGCTTCTCTCATGAAAGGACGTCCTAAGATCATTTGACATGACATAGGATGCTTGGAGAAATCCATTACAATGAAGGTATGTCGTACCTTGTATCCCAGAACCTTGATCTTAAGGTCCCTTAATATTCCAATAGGTTTAGCAATAGTTCCGTTTGCCATCTTAACCACTATGTTTGTGACTTTGAGGTGAGGTCTTCCCATAGATTCCCAACAGTTTTTAGTCACAATGCTCACGCCAGCACCACCATCAAGGATTCCCTTTAGAGTTAATCCCTTGGTAGTAATGGGGAGGGTTGCATTAGATTCGTCACCTTCAAAGTACTGTCCCAACTTGTTAACAGGTATTTCCACGACCGAGTCTTCATCTAAGTTGGGTTGTAGATCCCAATGCTCCCCTTCATCTTGAAGCGTGTCGGGTCTATCCATATTTGTAAATTGTGGTAGCCCCGCCTTTAGTTCTCCATTGAGAAATGCCCGAAGAGCTAAGAATAGCTCAGGATCTCCGTATAATTTGGATATGATCATGGTTCTGATCTCAGAGGACATGAAATCCATTAGCTTGGACACATTCAACGGTACTTTTCGAGACATCGCCCCTTGACTAGGGACTGGTGAAGATGGAATCACTTCCTCTTCAATGGGGTCAGGCATTCCCTCACTAAACATTCTTTCCAGCAAGAAGGGTGTTTGCCCACTTCCGAATGTCCTATCCTCACTTTCTTCCCCAATGATACTAGGTATAGCTAACGGTTTATGGTTCCGGTGAGGCTGAAGTTGCATAGGAAACACTGTGTTTGGAATTTTGATTTTTCTCGGGTTTGGCTCCAGTTCTCTTTGTGTTTCTTCTACCAAACCCCTTAAGTGTTGCACTTGTTCAATCTCCTCAACTGGGTTTGGGTAAGTTCCAATCTTTTTCTTGAGGGTTTTTGGCCCACGTGGCTTGTCTTGGTGGGGAGTCTCAGTCAGTTTGGGTGGTCGAGAGGGCATTAACTGACTTAGTTGTGGGACCGAGGAAGTTTCCTTCTGTTTTTCCTTATTTATGTACTCGCTTGATTCTCCTTCATTGAGCTCCCGAGTGGGTTCCTCCCTTAAGGTAGTGGCTTTGGTCCCCATGGTTTCTATTGAATCAGAATCATCTTCAGGATCATTCATATACACGGGGTCGTCTCCTGTCCCTATGTTAGTCTTTGAACTGGGCTTGGAGCTCGTGGCATTAAGCGATCTCTTTCGTCGTGTTTTCTTTTTCTTTGCCTGAGCGATTGATGCAGTATCCCTCTCTTCAAGAATGTAGTTTTGATTTTGAAGCATTGACCGTGTAACTACATTCGCGGGTACAACAGGTGTGGTTCCTCGTGCTTGGTTGGTGACCTCAACCAAATTCAATGGCGTAATCTTGGGTGCATTAGGATTATGTGGACATTGAGCGATCAAATGATCTATGCCACAACGATTACATGTAAGTACCGGCATTCCCGATGTGCTCCCTTGATTTGGTTGCATTTGAGTAGCGATCTTCTGTAGCCTATTAGGGCACTCCACTACACGATGCGGTCCACCACAATCGTAGCATTGAAGAGGTGGTCTCCTCGCCAAGGTATTAAGGTTTTGCCCTCTTGTGGGGCAAGAGCAGCCGCTTGATATACAGGAGGCTTGACTTGCCCGAAATGATCCTCCATGTAGTACTGGGGAATCATTTCAAACGTATCAATCCCATATGGGGCAGTGGGGTCTATCTCCTCTTCATAATCCCCACACGCACTATGTGACTCACAACCCATATGGTTTATTGGGGTAATCCTTGGTGGATGTGGAGGTTGTGGTCCTAGCACTGGCGGTGGTAACGGCACAGACTAGACTACATTCGGATTCCTTGGAACTATGTGCTGTGACGGTTGCTCGATAGGTTGTGCAGGCATCAGCGCGGGTACTTGAGGTGTGTTTGGCTAGGCCAGTGGTGCCTGATTTGCCAACATTCGCTTAAGTACTAGGCAATCTTTATATTGATGGCCATACTTACCACATGCATTGCAATTCCCATTGAATTTGACTCTGAATGTGGGACATTCACTCGTGCTATGTGGTCCTAAGCACACCGAACACCATTGTTGCTCTCTCCTTGGGTACATATGGCTATTCTGAGGAGCTCGATTACCCCTAAAGTATTCTTGGAGAGCCTTAGTAAGGTCGGTCTCACAGACATTTCGGATATCTTGGGCTCCTTGGCAATAGGTTTTACTGTCATTGGCTCGTGCCCAGATACTTGCGAACTAACGGATTTTGTTTCTGAAGACACCTTTTTACCTGCAAATCATCAAGTTGTCTTCTAACTGGATTGCATTGGCAGTGACTGCTTCCCACGTTGTAAGACCTCTAATGACTAGGCCATTGTAAATGTCCTCGTGGCGCAATCCTCGGATGAATCTATCGAGCAGTTGGTTGTTATTGAAGCGTTCATTAGGAGTGCAGCGAGAATTTAGATGCTTCAATCGACTTATAAAGTCTCTCATTGACTCCCCTTCCTCACGTTAGGCTTTTTGGAGTTGAGATGCTACTCCCCAAACCACACCCTCACGTATGTATTCTTTCAAGAACAGTCTCTTGAGAGTGGGGTAGTGAGTGCGCTCTTCAACCCTTAAGGTACGATACCAATCTCCGGCCTTCCCACTCAAGGTTAAGCCTAGGGCTTTACACTTATGCAACTCATTGTGCTCTTCCAAAGAATCACACACGTGTTCAAATACTTCAATGTGCTTCCTAACATCCTCGTTACCACTGAAGTTTTGAGTGAGCTTAGCCACTTGTACTGCCTTGCTTCTAGGTTCTCTCTCAGGCATGCCCTGCATGTTTTCCGCAATGGATCGTCCGATCGTCTGAGCAAACGCTGCGAGATCACCTAGGTGAGCAGGCATAGCTGGTGGAGGCACTTCTGGGATAGCGTGGCTGATAGGAGTTGGCGTTGGTCTGAGTATGTTGGCAAACGACGTAGGATATGATATGTGACTAGGCCTAGCTCCCCTCGGATAATGGTTATGATAAGGTGGTCGTGGAGCATACGCCATTGGCATACTAAGAGGCGTAGGAGCTACATGAGCATGAGTAGCGATAGGTACATATGGTTGATAGGCACTGGCACGCACTGTTGTAGGTACTGTTCCACTAGGTAGCGGTGTCGTACTAACTATAGCGGTAACAGGTGCATTTTTTGCTATGCTCATCATTGGGGTAGGCATTGCGGATTCCTGAATGGAAAGTTGAGCCAAGGTTGGAAAGCTAAAGTTACTACTCGTGGGCTCAACCTGCATTGAGACTCCAGGCGAAACAACATACGAAGGGTCTATGGGACTCACCGAGAGGGAGTCTCCAATTGTGATAGGGTTGGTTGTTTGGCCTTGCCCATATCCAAAAACCTCATAGGGCCAGTGGAAACTAAGTTCACTCCCCTATTTTGCCTCTCAATTTGGATAATTCTATGAATAATCTCACATATCATTTGTTGCTACTCCTCTAGATTAGTGGCGCTAGATGTAGATTAGTGGCGCTAGATGTAGATCGTAGGACTTCTAACTAACCTACATGGTATGTGTAACCCGTGTATAGGTCAGTTAGAGTCTCTGTGTGTAGATCATATTCCCAATTTTCATTGAGAAATATCCCATCCAGACTTGGTGTGCCAAACGGTTCTCTTGAAGTGGACGCAATGTCACTTCTTATGGATTGGCTTCTAGGGACCTCTACTTTAGGAAGAGTATCGAAAGGTGGTAGCTCAGTAGGGCCCTCATTAAACGAAGTCGGTAGAATATCCACATGGACACTCTTTGGGAGGGTAGGGTCCACATGAGATGTGAATGGTGAATCCACTACCCCTCCTTCTTCATTTACTTCGCTTGTCGCATGCTCAGAGCGTGTAGCTCTACTAAAGGTCTCTATTAGACGACTAAACATGCTAGATCCGGGTTGTGGGGCCCACACTGGCATGTTTTTGCTTGTCTCCTTAGGGTTCTTGGTAGGGTGCCCTTCCATGGCTTCTGAGTCAGAGGACGAGTCACTATCCACTATTCGTGGATCTTGGGTTGCACTCCCTTGGGTTCCAGTCGAAGGCCAAGATGCTAACGTGGAGGGATGGTGTGAGCCTGCGTAAACTGAAACACTTTCTAGTGGTTCAGGCTCTAGCACCGGACCAGAACGTAGATGCATGTGACGTGGGTACCCTGGTTACTACCCTTGAAACTCACACAAGTGGTTTCTTAGGTGTTTCGCACCCTGTTTTTACTTGTTTTTAGATTGTTTTTAACCCGTTTTTGACCCCCTTACTTATGGTCGTGTGATAGCTCGAAATGAGCGTATCGTTTAAAGGGTCCTAGTGTGCTTTACAGCACCGTGTTCGCCTATCTAGAGCTCCTGTAGTCCTCAAAACAGTCCGTTTCCTTTGGGGGGAAGGGGCGAAAGCCTATTTGCTTGTGGAGGAAAGGGTGAGGGCTTTATCCCACATGCTCACTTTACTCCTTGGGGAGTGGGCTACATATAGGGCACAACTTCCCGTAAGCTCTCACTTGAAAGAAAGCTATGGAGGCTCACTCTCCTATATATATATATCAAAAGACTGAGGCCGAGGCCGTGGGTCGTTTGGGGTTCTTTCTTTTCAAAAAATTTTTCTCCAAATGAAAAATCTTTCCTCTCCACACGTTTGGTTTTTTTTTCTTTTAAAAAAATTTTAATTTTAATTTTTAATTTTTTTAATTTTTTTTTCAAAATTAATTTTTTCTTTTTTCTTTTTTCTTTTTTGGTTTGGGATAAGTTTTCTAGGGTTTCTATCTAGGGTTCAGCCTTGGCCGCGGTGCAATTCGCACACAGCACAGGTCCACGGATTCAAAAATCCCCCCTCGCAGAAAACCAGAAAACAGAATGCACGCCCACACGCGGAGCGGAAAAAATAACAGAAATGCAGAAGACAAATTGCAGAAACAGCCTAACAGAACACGGAAATACCTCAACAACAAACACACAGTCGCTTTCCTACAGTGTAAATTAAACTTCATGCAGCAGCTCGAGCTACAAACTGGAGCTTGGTGCAGGGCAACTCCCCGATAGTGGCGTCAAAAATGTGCGCTTTTGCCGCACAGGTCGTAGCTGGGGACTTGCCGGACACCGTATACGAGCCACGAATGGCTACAAGCATACAACTAGGGAAGGAAGCTCAAATAGAATGCAAAGGGTGTGTCACTCACCGCTCAACCGCCGCCTTGAAGGATTCTCGCATCGCAGCCGTGAAGAAGGAGCCGCCGTCTCGCCGCTCTACCGCCTCTCCGCCACCGTGCCGCTACACAGTGCTCGATCGCTCTCTCACTCTCTCTCTCTCTCTCACACACGCAGGAGAAGGAAACCAAGGAGATAAGGCAAGAGCACTCTTGTATTCACAACACATGAGAATGAGGATTTTAGGGTTACATTTGACTCTTATAGGTGACTTGGCCGTTCACACTTGGGCGCCCATACATGGCCGGTCGATCCTAACCCTTATCCTACTGATATTCAAGGTGCGCCTCTCATCGGCGAGATCACCCAATCCCTTCATCCTTAACATATGGTGCCGACAAGCCCGGCCCATGACTCAGAATATTTAAATTAATGATGTAAAACATAGTAAGTCTCAATGTCTGTCATAGGTTAACAATGGAGAACACAAAAGAGGTTTGCACAAGCCTCCATTCTGGTGTAGGTGGAGGAAACTTTGTCGAGGACACGAGAGAAGACTACAAGGTTCTCTACCCCACTCTATGATGGTTTACACTCTTTGGAGCGTATCGATATAAATATAAGGTTTACCATGGTTTAAGAGAAGGATCGTATGCACCTAACCTTTGTAATTTTGAATAAGCATTTAAAAAATGAGACTTAGCCTTTGTGGGTTGTCCCATTAGCGAAGGGGCAAAGAGGGAGCCTAGGTGTGCTTTATCATAGTCACATTGGGGAATTTTTTTTTGCGAGCTTCCAAGAATATCTCGCAAGCTTTTGAATTCATAAGTTTTTTTTTCAAGACGTCACTAAGTTATGGTGGAATTTACTAATTATTCTCTCTCTCTCTCTCTCTCTCTCTCTCTCTCTCTCTCTCTCTCTCTCTCTCTCTCTCCTCAAATCATACATCATAGTGCATGTTGGTGCAATAAGTTGCAATAAAGCTTTGTATGGTGGGGGTTTTAGCATTATATGGTAGTGATGTGTGTGAACACACTTAGGACCGCCGGGGCATTTTTTCCCTCACTAGGAGGTTTTTTCCCCCGTGCGTATGTACACTTTCTTATCTACTCATTTTGGGGTGTGTACTTATCTTTTGTATCTGGCATACATTTGTTCATTCTATTCTAGTGAGTTTGTGTGCTCTCAAGCTTCTCTATCTTATGTGTGTGCATTGTTGAAACCCTAACCCTAATTTCAATAATTGGTATCAGAGCTAGCTTCCTTGATCTAGTAGTCTGCCTCCCTCCTCACACGACCCTATTTTTTTGTCTCCAATTGAGATACCCTCTTAGGATAAGAAGGTGTATATTGTCGTGTGCTGTATACAAGCGGGTGCGTTTTGTGCACCGCAAGGTTTCTGCAGACATTTTGGAGAGGCATTATTTTGGATTGGTTCTGCTCGATTCTGGGTATTTGGACTGTGTAGCGGGAAAGATTTGGTGTACAGCAGCATCTATAGTGACTTCAACAACATTAACCATCGTACTTTTGCCAGTAACACTCTAGTCTCTACTCTGTGTTATTTTTCATACACTTTGCAGGGTGATTCAGTCAGTTGTTGGCAGCTATCCAGGGTTGCATCCAGTGAATACTGAGTACTTGCAGTGTGCTGAAAGATTTTGCATTTGGTAGAAAGTCATGGGGCTAGCAGTAGTGATGTATTCAACATGTTATCTGTGCTGAGGACAAACTTGATGGGACTAACTACCCATTGTGGTCCTATATGATGAGGCATGTACTGGTTGCTAAAGGCCTTTGGAATGTGGTCAGTGGTAGTGAAACTCATCCTGTTTCACAACTACCAGTGCAACCAGGTGCTGCAGGTACATCTAAAGTAGAATCTTATACAAATGTCGCTCCTCCACATGCACCACCAGTACCTCCCACTACTACTCAAACGAGATGGGATGGAAGAGATGCACATACACATGCATTGCTTGCACTTTCTGTGAAGCGAAGCATCATTCCTCATATTTGATCATGTAAGACTTCAAAACAGGCATGGGATGCACTTACTGCATCATACAAGGTGCACAATGAAGCATGTGTTGCATATTTGCGCAAACAATTGGATTTTGAGCACATGAACGAGGAAGACTCAATGGATAGCTTCTTGACCAAGATCAAAGATTTTAAGGAGCAGCTTGCTAGTGTGGATGAGATATATCCTGATAGTACATTGGTGCCCATAGTTCTCAATGCATTACCGGATTCTTATTAGAGTTTTGCCTCTACCCTTAGACTCATGATGAAGGGAAATCCAAATGCCCTTACATTTGATGAGCTGGTTTCAGTACTCTTGATAGAAGAGCAGTCTACGCAAAATAGATCTAATATGCGAGTTGGTGAGACCAAGCTTTTGTTGCCAATCAGAAAGACAAAGGTAAATCTTCTTTGCATGGTGGCTATAAGCCAAAATTAGAATCCTTAGGTAAGGATGCAGAGAAAGAAGGTGGTAAGCCTAAAAAGAAGGGTAAGTGTCACTATTGCAGAGCAGGAAACCAGGGCACTACATACATGAGTGCAAGAAAAGGCTAGAGAAGGAGAAAAAGAAAGAATCGGGCATGGCTGTGGTGGCTGATGCATCTGCACCAACAAGTGCAGAGCAGAAAGAATCTAGAATCTTTGCTCAAGATGATTGGGCATGGACTGTACATTGTAGTTATGACCCTTCTGTTCATAATGTATGCATGTCAGTGGTTGAATCGGATGCTTGGTCCTTTGACAGTGGTGCTAGAAAGAATCTAGAATCTTTGCTCAAGATGATTGGGCATGGACTGTACATTGTAGTTATGACCCTTCTGTTCATAATGTATGCATGTCAGTGGTTGAATCGGATGCTTGGTCCTTTGACAGTGGTGCTAGTAAGCACATTACTTCACAAAAAGGTTTGTTCTCATCTTTGGAATCTGTCCCAAGTGCAAGAACTGTCACATGTACAAATGGTTCCTCATATCCTGTCAAAGGAGTTGGTAGAGTTGTGCTCACTGCTGCAAATGGGGGCACATTTACTCTTTCGATAGTTTTATATGTGCCAGGCATTAAGAAGAACTTGCTCTGTCAGTTTCAACCTTAGCCTTGTCAGGCTTGATGGCGAAATTTGTAGATGACATATGTACAGTTCAGGATAGAAATGATGGTTATTCTATCATTGCCTTAGGTACCTTGTTTCATGGCCTATATAACATGGATGTATTTGAGAAGTTACAGCATGATGCTTGCTTAGTCTCTATGACTAGTGCTATGAGTGATGCAGAATTATGGCATGCACAATTTGGCCATCTGAATTATGATAGTTTGTTACGCCTTCAAAGGTATGATATGGTGTCTGAGTTGCCAACTCTTGAGACCCCTCTACTAGACATGTATGTGAGGGGTGTATTCTTGGTAAAATGCATCGGGTATCATTTCCAAAGGATGGATCTGTGAGAGCTGTTAAGAAATTACAGCTTATACATAGTGATGTATGTGGTCCTATGAGGACACCATCTATTGGGGGATATCTCTACTTCGTCACTTTTATTGATGATTACTCCAGATATAGGTGGATATAGGTGGGTGTATCCATTAAAGTAGAAGTCAGAGGTTTTTATGTGCTTTAAGCACTTCGTATCCATGGCTGAAAATGCATGTGAATGTAAAGTTGGCACCCTTTGTTCAGATCGAGGGGGGGAGTATATGTCCAAGGCATCAATGTACAGTGCCATACACACCTCAGCAAAATGGTGTGGCTGAGAGGAAGAACAAGTCTCTCATGGAGATGGCATGATGTATGGTGAAATCCCAAGATTTACCTCATGGTTTTTGGTTAGAGGCAACTATGTGTTGAACAAATGCTCTACCAAGGCCTTGTAGTCAGTTTGCGTAACTATGTGCGCAAACTATGTGTTGGTGAACAAATGCCCTACCAAGGCCTTGTAGTCTAAAACTCCTTATGAAGCTTGGCATGGCAGGAAGCCTTCTGTGGCTCATTTGCGTGTTTTTGGTTGTCTTGCTTATGCTCTTGTGCCTGAGCAACAACGCAGTAAGCTTGATGATAAGGCAGTTAAATGATACAATTCAGAAAGCAAGGGATATAGACTCTACAATCTGGCCTCAAAGCAGATTTTAGAAAGTAGAGATGTTGTTTTTGTCAAAAACTCAGTTCAGCCATGCTTTCATGCAAAAAATAGCATAATGTATGCTCACAAGACATGTTTGATTCGCTCCTACCTTTATTTAATGGAGGGCAGGCATATGTAGAGCAATTGAATGCTCAACCAAGTGCTGAAATTCAGCCTTTATAGGTGCAAAATAAGACTGCGAATCAGCCTTTTGATGAGCCAAATATTGAGGATATAGTGGATGAGGAGAGAGCAGCCATAGAGAATCTAGGCATATGCCAAAATGGCTTGTGCAGACATTGAGGGATAGCAAGTTGGCAGCTCGTTTACTTAGCAAAAATTGTGTAGGTTCTCATCATGCAGATTATTCTCATTTCTAATTTATGTAATGAGGAGGAACTTGTTTCCTTTGTTGAGGAAGCACAGGATGATGATCATTGGATGCATGCTATGCAAGATGAGTATAACTCTATACTCAAGAATGCCACCTGGTATTTAACAGATCTACCTCATGGCAAGAAGGCCATTGGTACTAAGTGGGTTTACAAGTTAAAATGCAAAGCAGATGGTAGCATTGATCGCTACTACAAGGCCAAACTTGTTGCAAAGGGGCATGCCCAGCAAAAGGGCATTGATTATGATGATGAGACCTTTGCACCCACATCTCATATGACTACCATTAGGTGTCTCATTGCTTTGGCATCACATCATGGGTGGAATGTACATCAGTTGGACATTAAGATTACATTCTTGAATGGTGATTTACATGAGGAGGTTTATGTATCACAGCCTCCTGGTTTTGATGTGAAAGAAGAAGAGTCTAAAGTATGCAGGTTGAAAAAAGGCTCTTTATGACCTTAAGCAGGCTACTAGAGCATGGTATAAGAAGATTCATGCATACTTGGTTGCAAATGATTTTTGCAACAGTCCAACAGAGAGTATCCTCGAGGAGTAAGGACACATTTTTGGTCATCGTTCTATATGTTAATGACATGTTGCTCCTCATCACCAAACCTATATAGATCAGGTTTCAGCCTTTAAGGCTATAGTCATCGTTTGAGATGTCAAATTTCGGGCCCTTGCATTATTATTTGGGGATCAGTTTATGCAGCGCAATGATGACATTGTTATGCTACAGTCCAAATATATACAGAAGCTATTGAAGAGGTTTAATCTTGAAGACTGTAAGTAGGTTTTTTGCTATTTACAGGGCACTCAATATTTTGGATTATTTTATCCAAAGGGGGGTGAGTCACAGCTGCATGCTTTTAGTGATTTAGATTGGGCCGGATGTTATGACACACGAGTGTCTACTAGTGGGTTTTGCTTTCGCCTTGGTGATTCATGTATACCATGGCTCAGCAACAAGAAGCAGCCTAGCTGTGAAGCTGACTGAGTACAAGGTAGCTTTTACAGCTATAGTTGAGTGTGTGTGGCTCAGACCTCTTATGGTGGCTGATTTGGGTGTTCGATAGTCGTCTAGCACTACCATTTTCACTGTGGTGACAGCCAGAGTGCATTAGCAGTTGTTGCGAGGAACCCAGTGTTTTATGCTCACACTAAGCACATTGAGGTGGATTACCACTATGTTAGGAAAAGACTCTCTTCAAAACAGAGATCAACTTGATCTATGTGTCTACACATGACAACATGACAGATTTATTCACGAAGGCTTTTCCTCCGTAAAAAGTTCGAAGCTTTTCGTAAAGCTTTAGGCTTACTACCTTTTCAGGATTGATCGGCCATACCCTATACATGTTCATATCATCACTCCAGGGGAGGTTTGTAGCATTATATGGTAGTGATTTGTGTGAACACACTGTTGAACTATGGATAGAATACCTAATAGTTGCCTAATAGTTGCTTAGTCGGATATATGTATCTTTGCTCAGTCGAAATTCTACTCAGTAAGATTATTGATCAGTCGGAGTTTGTTATGATCTGGTTAGTCGGATATCATCTGTTAGTGTCTTGTGACATTCTAGTTACATCCGTCTAAACTGTCTGAAGTCGCCTATTTATAGGGGCTTTGTAGTCGTCTTTTATAAGAAGTAGAAGAAGAAGAAAGCAATGTACGATTCATCTTGATCAATCAAAACATGGTATTTCAGTTCAGTTCTGTTATTCTCTATCTTGTTTAGCAAATCTTTACTCAATCCGTGTTCTCTATGCTCTGTTTGTGTTTAGCCTGATGTGGGAATTGAGGTTAGTGTTACCTAATGGGGGTGTCTTTGCTGTGTCAGAAGTAGTTAGTTGTGTTGTGTTTGAGAACCCCAAACACATTGGCGATCCCGCTGGTCCCGTTCTGTTTTACGAGAAGGGAAATGAATGTCAGAGGGGGATAGAAGAGTAGGAAGGGTTTACTATACCAGGACTCAGGCCCGAATTGGTAACACTGACCCGTTTCATTATGATGACAAGGGTGAAGATGATCAGGAACACCAAATCCCTGAAGAAATTGTTGTAGGCCAAGGGGGGGAAAGTTCAGTTGCACCAGAGAAGAGGCTAGTGGGGGGACTTCTAGGCGCCCTAATCCTGACAGGAAGGTCTGCAGGAGTTAGAAGGAGTCTTCAGTTCAACCCATTAAGGGGGGCTACCAGGCAAAGACCTAGGAAACCACCTCAGCCAAATCCGATGGCTCAACAACTACCCAACCCTAGGGTGAAAGCAGCTAAATTCAGCGGAGGATCTAAGGAGGATGCTGATTGTCATGTAGCTCAGTTTGAGACAAAATGGGAAGCAAATGGGTATACTGTGTTGTACAATGATGCAGTTAAATTGCAGCAATTTGCAGCAACTCTAGAAGGGAAGGCTATGAGTTGGTTTAGCCAATATGGGATACCACACTTCCCAACATATGATGATCTTAGAACAGCCTTTTTGCAGAGATTCAGGAGGGAAAAGACTCCAACAGACATTTTAAGAAAACTCCGAGACATCAGACAGAAGAAGATGCTTGTAGAGGACTATGCTCAGAAATTCAGAATTCTGGTTGAAAGGTTACAGGGAAATGAGAGACCCACCAATGAGATGCTGGCAGGTTATTTTCTGAAAGGATTGAGAAGTGGGCTGAAAAATGCAGTGGCTAGCATTGATATTGCAGGTGGAATTAATGATTTGGTAATTGCAGCAGCTAGAGTAGAGAAAAGACTTGGAAGCGGCAAGGGCAAACACACCAAAAAGAATGATTCGGAGTCAGATGACCAGCCAGAGTCAGCATCAGATTCTGAGCAGGAGGATTCAGAAGCAGGATCCGACAGTGAGACGAAGAAGAGGTGAAGACAAAGAAAAAGCACAAGACCAAAGCAAAGCAATCCAAAGAGGAGGATTTGGTAAGTAAATTAAGAAAGATAGGTTATTCTGTTGCAGCACCAAAAGAAAAGAAGTTCTGTGAAATTTGTGACAAGGATGGGCATAAGACAGCTTTATGTTGGTATAATCCCAAGAGAACAGGGGTCAGACTACACCTTATGCAGGTAGAGGCAGGGGTGAGGTTGCAGCAAACCAGGCTACTCCAACTAGGGGCAGAGGAGGATTTCAGAGAGCAAGATCTGATAGACCACCATGGAGGGAACAGGAAAACAATGAAGGAAGACAGGCAAGAGTCATGCCTTGTGTTTATTGTTCAGCACCAGATCATTGGATAGGGCCAGGATGTGCCTTATGGGTGAAACATAGAGAAGAAAGAGGTGTCCCAGTGATTAGGTACAATCAGAATAACCAGCAGGGGCAGCAGCAACAACAGAATCAACCAGCAGCTCAAGCAAATGTAATCATGATTCAATTAGCAGATGAACAGGTACAGGTAAAGCAAGGTCCAAACATACAGGAGCAGCAAAGCAAAGAGCATACTGAGGATATTGAGGATATTGAGGTATTGGCTGTTACCAGGTCTAAACAGAAAGGACCAATTGATTGGAAGGAACAAAAAGGCATCAGGGACCAGGTACAAAGAAGAATTTTGAAGAATCAGGACAAGCAAGAAGAATCGGAGTTGGAGGATGAAGAAGAGTTAGTTCTGCATCAGTCAGCAAGCAATGTGAAGATGAAGGATGAAAGGGACAAAGATTGGTTTGAGGTACTCATAAATTCTCCCTTGCAATTGTCATTAGATCAGTTGTTAGCTTTGGTTCCAGCATTTAAGGAAAGATTGCTTAAAAGACTTCAGGATCAGCAGTCAGGAGATAATCCGACTTTGGTTCCAGCAGTTAATAGCATTGATCCAGCAGATGTTGACTTTGTGGTTCCTGTCATTAAAGTGGTGGAGTTCTTGCTTTTAAGGAATTCGGTGGACATAAAGTCGGCACCTTACTTCTCACAAGTGAATGGCTAAGTTGATAGCACAAATAAGACTTCAGGCACCATTCTCACCCAGATAGTAGAGGCATTCAGAAGTGATTGGAAGCATATGCAACACTTTGCCCGTGCACTGCCTACAAGGTGGCTATTAACACACCTTTAGAGCTTGCATGAGCTTGAAGTAATCATGCCAATGGAACAATTGGTTCCAAGCCTTCTAGCAAGACATAATATCAAATGGAACCCCTCTCAAAGAGGTTAGTTTCCTTAGAGAAACTATGTGAGCAAAGATTGAGATCCATGTATGGATTAATGTGTTAAAAAACTATGTCTGAGGCCAATTAAAGGACAAACGCATAAAGGTAGAGGACATAAATGAAGGGCATGCCTCGAATGCTTGATGAAAAAGGAATTAAAGAAAGGGTGCAAATGGTCGTCCACTATTAAATCCAAGAAGCGGTAAAGACCTAAAGCCATGCCTCTGATGACAACCCCAAGTTTAAGCAAGAGTGGAGGGTAGTGGCTTCCTCCTTGATTCACATGCCACCACCACCTTTGAAGCATTTGTATAAGGGTTTGTGGATGTTTCACCAAGTCCATGTAGTAGTAGCCATACCCTCATCATCAGTTGAAATCAAAATAAAGCCACCCATAGTGCTAAAGACCTAAGAGAGCCTTGCACACACTCCCTTCATACCCATATAACTAAAAGATAAGAGTACATACATAAAGGGAAAGTACTCTACTACAATAACATATAATGGTTAGTCCATAGTGTGAACTCAACTATATGAGCTAGTGCTATAACTATGCCATAACTCTAATAGTCCAAAGTGGCTGTCACACATCCTGTCATCCACTGGCAGAATATCAACCATAATCTCACTAACAATGCTAGTGGCATAAGTGCGGAAGCTATCACCCAAGTGGGTCATCAATGTCTGCCATAGCACTAGTTGAGCTCGATATCTCAACGCTTCCCCTCAAGCTCAACTCCACACACTGCACCCCAAGTAAGCTCCTAAACCTGTGGAGCTTCTATGTACCCAATGCCTTCGTGAAGATATCAGCCACTTGATCCTTTGTGCTGACATATACTCGATCTACATCACCTGCTAGAACCTTCTTCCTCACAAAGTGATAGTGCACCTCAATGTGCTTTGTTCTAGCATGGTATACTGGGTTATTGGCCAATTGTATACTACTCATGTTGTCACAATAAATGACAAGTGCTCTATCCACGGGCTCACCCATATCATCAAGTAGCTTTTGAAACCAAGCTACCTCACAAGTTGCCATGCAGCACCCCTATGCAGCACCCCTGTACTCTGCCTCTCTACTCGACAAGGCAACTATTGAGTACAAAGATAGCTTTTAAAACCAAGCTACCTCATAAGCTACCATAGCAGCGCCCCTGTACTCTGCCTCTCTACTCGACAAGGCAACTGTTGGCTACTTCATACTGCTCCAACTCACAACAGCACTCCCAAATGAGAACATAAAACCACTAGTAGATCTCTTGTTTGTTTGCAACACTACCAACCCAATCAACATCTGTGTACCCATGTAGATGTATCTCTATACCAGCCTCATAGAAAAGTCCGTAATCAACTGTAGACTTTATGTACTTGAGAATCCGTCTACCCGCATCCAAGTGTGGCTTTCTAGGAGCCTGCATAAATTGACTCACAAGTCTAATAACATAGCTTAAGTCTAGCCTAGTTATAGTCATGTAGATCAAGCTACTCAGTATGTGCCTGTACATAGTGGGGTCCTCCAAAAGCTCACCTGTATCTATGGAAAGCTTTGTGTTCTGCTCCAATGACACTGAAACAGGCTTACAGCCTTTCATACCATACTTCGACAACATGTCCAAGCTATATTTCCTCTATAATAACAAAATGCCATGAGGTGATCTCACCACCTCTATGCCCAAGAAATACTGCAGCTCACCCAAATCCTTCATCTCAAACGTTTGATTCAAAAGCCTCCTGACATCATGTATGTCATCATCACTATCACCAGTGATAATCAAGTCATCCACATAGATGACTAATAACATGATCCCTCTATCTCTCTTTCTCACATAAAGCAAAAAATCTGCATTGGATATCTGAAATCCAATGGTCACAAGATACTCCCCGATCTTGTTTGACCATGCTCTGGGTGCCTGCTTCAAGCCATACAAGGTTTGTGTAACCTACACACAAAATCTGGGGGTGTGCATCACTCTCATGACTTGGTGGATGCATCATGTATACTTCTTCTTGCAAATCACCATGCAAGAAGGCACTCTTTACATCCATCTGATTTAAAGACCAACCCTTTGTACAGACGTAGCAATGATAGCTCTCATGGTTGCCATTCTTGTAGCCGGGCTGAATGTCTCCTCATAGTCAATGCATAAGTCTATGCATAGCCCTTGGCAACCAATCTTTCCTTATACCTCCTCATTGAACCATCAGTGTTATGCTTGACTTTATAGACCCACATCCAATTACCTTCTTTTCCTTAGGCAAAGTCACTAACTCCCATGTTGCATTTTTATCCAATGCTCCCATCTCCTCATTCATGGTGGCAACTTTCCATTTCTTATTTTAAAGTGCCTGGTCAAAACAAGTGGGCTCCAACTC
Source organism: Cibotium barometz (assembly GCF_041138505.1). Lineage (NCBI taxonomy): Eukaryota > Viridiplantae > Streptophyta > Polypodiopsida > Cyatheales > Cibotiaceae > Cibotium > Cibotium barometz. The sequence continues at coordinate 53,045,161 of NC_141073.1, forward strand.
CTGTATTTTTTTAACCATGTAAGCATAATGATGAGATGTATATCCGTCATATCTCAACTTGTCAACAGGGTACCTAACCCTCATAGACCTGTATACACCTGGATCACTGCCGGGTGTCCTCAAAACAGCCCTGGTTCTCCTTACACCAGGAGTAACCATAAAAGGAATTCCAACCTCCTCATCAAGGCTCTGCTCAGAGCTGCTAGAATCACCACAAATGTAAGATTCCTCCCTCCCCCTTTTGAAGTGTAAAGGTGTAAGAACCTCCCCTTCTAATTTTGTAATTATTTTCCTCTTTGAAATAAAAGAAAGATTCTATTTTACCCTATTTTGACCTAGAGAGAGAAAATATCTAGAGAGAGGTAATCCAAAATTGAGATATTTTTTGGATATAAAAATCCGTCTAGTGTCAAAAATGGTTTCCCTTGAAACAGAAATTCAAAAAGAACTTTCCAATGTGCAATTGGAATTAATTGAAAATAGGTAAAAAGGGCCTTAGCCTAAGGGTCCAAATTTTCAGAAAATTTTGAATTATGCTCCAATTAAGGTTCCTATATGGACCAATAGGATCAATCTAAGTATGGGGAGGAGATAAATCCAATTTATAAAAGAAAAATCCCCAAAATGGGATGTGATAGGATGTGATGTAATGAGAATGAATGTGGATGTGTATGTGGAAGAATGAATGTGGATGCGTATGTGAAAAAATGGATGTGGATGTGTATGTGAAAGGATGTGATGTCGATTTGAGTGAATGAATGAGATGTGATGTGATGTGAATCGGGATGTGAATGAATGAGATGTGATGTCATGCGAATCGGATGTAAATGTATGTTATGGGATGTGAATGGATGTGATGTGATGGATGTGAATGGATGAATGTGATGTGATAGATGTGAATGGGTGGATATAATGTGATGTGAGTCGGACAAGTATGAATGAATGATATGTGATGTGAATGGATGAGATGTGATGTCATGTGAATCAGGATGTGAATGAATGATATGAGATGTGAATGGATGAGATGTGAATTGGGAGGTGAATGGATGAGATGTGATGTGAATTGGGAGGTGAATGAATGAGATGTGATGCGAATGAATGTAATGAGATGTGATGCGAATGAATGTAATGTGATGTGATGTGGATCGAGGTAGATGTGAATGAATGTGATATGATGAGATATGGAGATGGGTAGATGCGAGTGGATGAGATGTGATGAGGGTAAATGAGGAAAGATGTGATGAGATGAAAAATGATGCGATTGGATGAGAATGGGTATACATATGATGCGAGTGGATGAGATGTGATGAGGGTAAATGAGGAAAGATGTGATGAGATGAAAAATGATGCGATTGGATGAGATGGAAAATGATGCGATTGGATGAGATTGATGCGATGGAAAATGATGCGATTGGATGAGATGGATGCGATGGAAAATGATGCGATTGGATGAGATTGATGCGATTGGATGAGGAAAGATGTGATGAGATAGAAAATGATGCAATTGGATGAGATTGATGTGATTGGATGAGATGTGATGAGGGTAAATGAGGAAAGATGTGATGAGATAGAAAATGATGTGATTGGATGAGATGTGATGAGGGTAAATGAGGAAAGATGTGATGAGATAGAAAATGATGCGATTGGATGAGAATGATGTGAGTGGATGAGAATGGGTATACATATGATGCGAGTGGATGAGATGTGATGAGGGTAAATGAGGAAAGATGTGATGAGACGAAAAATGATGCGATTGGATGAGAATGGGTATACATATGAACTGGACGTGGATTAAGTAATGTGGATTGATGTGGAACAATGTGAAAGACGAGAGTTCATTATAGAAACTGTAATTATGACCTGTTTTTAAATGACTGTTTTATGTCAAAAATGCTGGGGAAGCATTTTTGATCGTCTTGTGAATGAGGTTGTGGTGGTGACCTAACTGATAAAGTTGCAACAGCTGATGGAGAGTCAATGGAGGACGTCTCACGTAGCAAGGTCGACCGAGGTCTTGACCAGCCTCAGTTCGATTTAAATGGTGAGCTTCCGGTATGGTGGATGAGGGACCAAGGAAGCGGCCTATGAGTGAAGCGCTAGGTCACTTGCAAAGGATCCTAGAGGGATATTTGTCTCTAGGGAGAGCCCAAGTGCTATGTATAAAGGAGACTGATCGAGTGAGTGCCTCTACTACCAATGGGGGGGCAGCCTTCTCTGCACGGATAATATCATACCTGAAAAGATGCAGGGGGAAGAGAGCTTGAGCTCTTGCAAGCACACACACACTCACAAAACTCTAATAGAGAACACACAAGGTGAGAGGCTAAAAATCTTCTTCTTCTTCACTCAACACTCAACACACCATATACAAGATAAGAGTACACCTAATATGAAAGGTACTCAACCAATACATACACAGGTTCTCTATAGTGTGAACCCAACTAAATGAGCTGGCGCTATAACTATGCCAGTCTCTAGAATGGCTGTCACACAGCTTGTCATCCCACTGGCCGCATATCACCCAAGATCTCACCAACCATGCCAGTGGTGTAAGTGTGGGGCCTATCTCTCAGGCGGGTCATCAGTGTCCACCGCCTCACTGGATGAGCTCGATATCTCAACACTCCCCCTCGAGCTCAACTCCATCTCATGTACACCAAGCGAAGCTCTGAATCTGTGGAGCTTCTCTGTACCCAATGCTTTGGTGAAGATATCAGCTACCTGATCCTCTGTGCTGACATACACAAGGTCAAGGTCTCCTGCCAAGACCTTCTCTCTGACAAAATGGTAGTAGACCTCTACATAGTAGGATCCTCCAAAATCTCTCCTGAATCTACACTCAACTTGCCATTCTGATCCAATGGCACTGAGATAGGCTTACAGCCTGTCATACCATACTTGGACAACATGTCCAAGCCATACTGTCTCTGCAGTAATCCAATACCATGTGGTGACCTAATCACCTCAATGCCCAAAAACTATCTCAGCACCCCCAGATCCTTCATCTCAAACTTCTGTCTAAGCAAGATCTTTACATCAAAGATCTCTGCATCATGGTCCCCCGTAATGATCAAGTCATCTACATAGATGACAACAAGCACAACCGCTCTATCACCATGTCTCACATACAACGAGAAATCTGCATTGGCTACATGAAAGCCAATAGTGACAAGATATTCAAAAATCTTGTCAGACCATGCTCTTGGTGCTTGTTTTAAGCCATACAAGGCTTTCTTCAACCTGCAAACATGCTCGGGGTGACCCACATCCTCATAACCAGGTGGCTGCAACATATACACCTCTTCTTGCAAATCCCCATGCAAGAATGCATTCGTTACATCCATCTGATGTAAAGACCATTGCTTTGATGTAGCCACTGCTATCACAACTCTCACTGTTGCCATCTTGGCAACTGGGCTGAAAGTTTCCTCATAATCAATGCCATATGTCTGCACATATCCTTTGGCTACCAATCTAGCCTTGTACCTGTTTATGCTTCTATCACTGTTATGTTTTACTTTATACACCCACTTGCATCCAATGGCTTTCTTGCCTTCAAGCAATTGCACTAAATCCCAAGTTTCATTTCCATATAGTGCATCAATCTCCTCATCCATAGCTTTCTCCCAACACACATTTCCAACAGCCTCATCAATGCATGTGGGCTCTACAACCTGCACAACCTTTGCCATATATGCATAGTGCCACATAACCATCATAGGTAAACCTCTGCACAGGGTTTTTCACTCTCCCAGATCTTCGCAGCTTTTCATTCATGGATTCCATAGCCTTCTTTACACCAGGTGTTCTCATAGCTGGGATCCCAAGCTCCTCATCCAGGCTCATATCTGAGCCACTAAACTCTCCATCAACATGAGAATGCCCTGCAGAAATGTCAGGCATACCAAGGGGCTCAACCACTTTCTCTTTTCCTTTACGTGATGTACTAATCACATTTGCAGGACTGGTATTATGACGCAGCCTGCCACTAAACTCTCCATCAACATGAGAATGCCCTGCAGAAATGTCAGGCATACCAAGGGGCTCAACCACTTTCTCTTTTCCTTTACGTGATGTACTAATCACATTTGCAGGACTGGTATTATGACGCAGCCTGCCACTCCATGGTCTATCAACAGACCCACTAGATGAGGACGCTCCTAGTCCACTCATCAAAGACTGTGATTGGTGACATGCATTCTGTGCAACCACACTTCCACTCACATAAGCCCCAATAGCTTCTTTTTCAGCACCATACTAGTTGCTCATCTCATCAAAGACAACATTCCTGCTTACCCTCAACTCACGTGTAGCAGGGTTATAACACCTGTATTCCTTTTGCTCAAGGGAATATCCAATAAACACACATTTTTCAGCTTTTGGATCCAGCTTAGTTCTCAGCTCATCTGGCACATGCACATATGCAATGCATCCAAAGACTTTCAGATGAGACAAATCTAGTTTTCTGCCAGTAAACCTCTCCTCTGGAGTTACATCATGTATGGCTGTAGTTGGAGTCCTGTTCATGATGTATACTGCTGTAGAAACAGCCTCAGCCCAATAGCTATGCGGCATATTCTTCTCTTCCATCAATGCTCGTGCAATCTCAGCAATGTGCCTGTTTTTTTGCTCAGCAACTCCATTTTGCTGCGGAGTGTATCTGCATGTAAACTTTCTCCGAATACCATTCTTCTTCAAAAATTCAGCGAACTCATTGGAGAAGTACTCTCCCCTCCATCTGACCTTAGGCACTTTACATATTTCCCTGTTTGCTTTTCAACCAAAACTCTGAAATTCTGAAAGTGAGTGAACACCTCACTCTTCTCCTTCATGAAATATACCCACCCTTTCCTTGTGTGGTCATCAATGAATGTCACATAATACCTGCAACCTCCCATAGACATGGTCTTCGTAGGACCCCATACATCTGAATGCACAATATCTAGTGCATTTCTGCTCACATATCTATTACGTGGAAATACATGCTTTGTTTGCTTTCCAAATTGGCATGCTTCACATATTCTCTGCATACCTTCCACTTTAAACTTTGGCAGCCCTGTCACAATTTCTTTAGTCTGTATAGACTTCATTCGCTGCACATTCACATGTCCAATTCTTTTATGCCAAATGTCTGTGTCTGCAACAATTTCTAAACCATTTGCAAACATCGCAACACTCATTTCAGGCATGTCTACATTCAATGTAAACATTCTGCCTACTCTGTTGCCTTTTGCAACCAACCTGCACTTGTCTTTAAAGTCTTCAACATAACAACCATCAGGGTTAAACCGAACCTGCAAACCTTGCTCAATCATCTGGCCAACTGAAACCAGATTCTTTGTTATGTTCGGAAGGTGAAGTACATCTACAAGGTACTTCACTTTGCCATCCTGCATAGATAATAGCACATCTCCAACATGGGCAATTGGATGAGCAGTGTCATCCCCTGTCTCAACAAAACCTGGTCTTTCCGGGTTTTTCATCTCCTTGAACCACTCCCCATGACTTGTCATGTGGTTTGAAGCACCTGAATCCACATACCATACATCATCTTTTTGTGCTGCATCAACATTTTCAGACATGGCATTCACGACATGCTGCATAACAAACAACCTTTCATTATCCTCATTATTTCTGCTTGAGAATGCATAGTTGTTTTGCTGCACTTTTCCATTTTGCATGTCAACCTGCTTCTTATAACATTCTGCCTGCACATGTCCAGGCTTACCACAATAATAACATTCACGTGCATCATTATACTGCCTTTGCCAATTTCCATGACCTCTTTGACTCCCCCTGCCTCTGAATTTGCCTCTTTCACCTACGTGTTGTTGTTGTTATTGTTGTGTATTCTGGGACTGTTGTTGGTGTTGCTACTACTGGCCATAATTCTGATTACCTGTTCGGCCACCTCCTTGACCGCGTCCACGACGTCCTCTACCTCGTCCTCTTCCTAAACTTGTGTAAAAGGCTTATTGCTCTGAACTGTTTTTGTTTTGTGAAGACTGTTGGTCTTCACCCAAGCTCTTCTCTTCTATAATCAGCATAGACACCAAATCTGTAAAGTTGGGAATTTTTTTCCGAGTCTGAATAGATGTCTTGAACGCCTTGTATTGTGGCCCGAGACCACATAGACAGACCTCCATCTTATCATCATCTACTGACACACCAATAGATGCAAAAGGGATTCCACAATACCTTTTATCTTCAACGCATAGTCATTCACAAACATGCTCTTTTTCTCCACAGTATGAAGTTCATTCTTCAACTGTATCTTACATGCCTTGGTATTTGTTTCATAGAGCTTTACCAAGGTGTCCCACGCCTCCTTGGGGGACTTGGCATCCTGAATGTGCCCAATCATGGTGTCCTGTATACTAATGGAGAGCCAATACATAACTTTCCTGGCTCCTTGGTTCCAGTCTTTAAACTCTTTCACATCTGCAGCAGTCGGATTTATGTCCGGTATCTCTGGTGCCTCTTCATGCTCACCTTCTATGTATTCCCAATAGCCCTTTCCCATCAGGAAATTCATCAACCTGAATCTCCAAGCATGAAAGTTATTCTTATCAAGCTTCTCAACCACAATCTGGGTTATCCCATCATTTGACATCTTGCCAAACACACAATTTTACCAGAAACAGCACTCTGGTTTGTCCTACACAAACTGCTGTATTACTGCACAGCGGTACTGTAGTACTCTCAAATGTCACAACCAGTGACTTCAATGTGCATACATACACCCAATGGCAACTGTTGACCTCTTTGCAGTACCCACAGTGTCTGCATAGTCAATCTGTCTTCCTGCAGTTCTTAAAACGGAGTTATGCAGAGAATCGATGACTTACCCAGCAGTGCTCGAAATCGCCTGCTTTCTGAAAAACGGAGGTCCAGACGCGCCCGAAACGCGTTTTCGGCCCAAAAAATGACGTCCGATAAGACAATATAGTTGCCCTATAGCTTTACTCCCACGAAGAAAGCTCGTCAATCAGAGATCGTTTGCCGGTGCCTCCCGTAGAGCTCCCGACAAGGGTGCAGTCACCAACACAAGTAGGAAAGAGTATTTGAAGCTCTTACCCTCATATCGCTTCCTGTGGTTCTCTTGCTTGCAGCTCAGCCCTTAGCACGAACCAGGCTCTGATACCATGAAAAGATGCAGGGGGGAAGAGAGCTTGAGCTCTTGCAAGCACACACACACTCACAAAACCCTAATAGAGAACACACAAGGTGAGAGGCTGAAAATCTTCTTCTTCTTCACTCAACACTCAACACACCATATACAAGATAAGAGTACACCTAATATGAAAGGTACTCAACCAATACATACACGAGTTCTCTATAGTGTGAACCCAACTAAATGAGCTGGCGCTGTAATTATGCCAGTCTCTAGAATGGCTGTCACACAACCTGTCATCCCACTGGCCGCATATCACCCAAGATCTCACCAACCATGCCAGTGGTGTAAGTGTGGGGCCTATCCCCCAGGCGGGTCATCAGTGTCCACCGCCTCACTGTGGATGAGCTCGATATCTCAACAATACCAGCTCAGCTGTGGTGATCCACTGAGGATCCCCATATCTCCACTCCATATACAGCATGGCTGAAGTGACCAAAGTGTCAAAGAGCCAGAGCTTTGTTCGAGGTTACTAAAACTGAACCTACGAATACATCCTCTCGTCTCCCCAATGCTGCATAAGCTCTGGTCAATCTGGTCTCCGCTGCTCTCCGCAAGGAAAATAGTGGGCCACTAAAAACCACACCAAGGTAAGTATATGCATCTGTATACTCCACTGTCTCTTGACCATATGTAAAGGTGGGTACTGACCTTCTAACCCGCTGTGCTGTGCTGTGGTGTTAAACACCATCACCTTGGTTTTACTAAGGTTAACAGACAATCCACTGTCCTGTGCAAACGTGTGCAATGCATCCAAATGACGTATCCCCTTTGGAGAATCTGAGATCAGCACAATATCATCAGCATATAATAACAGCGAAATCCATGTCCTTGCTAGCTGTGCTCCTCTATCACCTTCCCGCTCTACATAGTCCGAAACCTCATCCACATACATCCCAAATAAGGTGGGAGAAAGGGGGCAGCCCTGTTTCATCCCACTTGTGGAGTGAGCCACCTTAGATATACCCTGAGTAGTACGTACCTGCCCCATATAAAGCCATGATTTCCCAAATCAGCTCTGTGGGCACTACCACCTCCTGTAGTCTGCGCATCAGTCTGGCTCTCGATACTGTGTCAAAAGCTTTGCAGAAATCCACAAAGCAACAATAAATCCTCCTGCCATATAATCTGCCCTCCTCAATAATAGCTTTGAGTGTCAAGATATGGTCAAGAGTGGAGAAACCTCTCCTGAACCCTGCCTACTGATGCACGTATGCCCTCTCTCTCTGCCCATCTACTCAACTCCTACTCAAGAATAGATGCATATAATCTAGCCAATGAGTGACCAATCATGATGGTACGATAATTCCCAGGAAGCATGGGATCCCCTGACAATCGTGGACATATTCCAAGTCTCTGGAAAACCGTCACACATGGCTCGGTTAAACATCATAGCAATAAGCTCTGCAAGCATATCTCTGGCATGAATAAAGTGCTCTGCTACCAAACCTTCATGATCATATGCTCTCCCATTCCTCATCCTGTCAATAGCTTTCCTTACCATCTCAGCAATAAAGAAAGCACATGTCTCTGGGCCTGGCGGCAAGGGCGGTGTCCTGGTGCTGTGTACAGGGATGCTGCATACTCACCCCAAATCTCTGTGGAGGTAATGGCTCGTGATGGTGAATGCTCATGGAATAGTCTCCATGCCTTGCCTGAGTCCTGACTCATAAATAACTGATACAAATCCCTCTCTAACTGAGCAAGATAAGCCCTCTTCTTCCGTCGCACTAGGCGCTGGAAGGTAATCCGTGACTATCTGTGAGTGGTAACACCCATGAGCACCTCTCTCTGTAATCTGATCCTCATCTCTCTGCACTCATCATACCAGCTGTTCTGGGGCGGCATGTTCCCAAATTGTCTCCGTGCAGGCTGACTATGGGGATATGCCTCTAATGCTGCAGCATGAAGCGTCTCTATCAATATCTGAGTGAGCTCATCTAATGGCCGTCCCGGCTCCTCGGCACATAAGTGTCTGTATATCTCATCCGTGTACATGGTGCAAATCTCCCTCGTAAAGGTATAACAAGTGTGTGTGGAGACCTGTCCCAATGGAGCTGTGCTGAACTGAAATGTGAGAGTGAAGGACAAGATAGCATGATCCATTGCTACTCCAACCGGCCTAGTGCCTACCATAAAATCTTGAAAAGAGGGAATGAGACTGGGCTGAGCCATAACATAGTCCACTATACTAGCACCATGCCGATGTGGAAAGTAAGTGAAACCGCCCGCTGCTGCCGGGAATCTCTATAGGCCATTCAGGATGGCCAATCCATGTGCAGTCCCCATGTCTATCAAATACCACCCATACTTAGTGTGTTCCTCATCCTGTGAGAGTCTAGATAGGCCCATATCCCTAACATCAAGCTCCCTCAACATCTCTTCTGAGGTATCATAAAATACTATCTGGTTATGGGCGGTCCTAGCATTGAAGTCCCCCAGGAGAATGATGTCACCATCCCTAGAGAACGAATGTCATCATCCAAAATAGAAAAGGAAGACTGCCCGCCGCTAGGTGATGCATACACTGATGTACTAGGAGCAAAATAGCATATAGCAATGTAGAGATATCTGCCCATCTCTGCCCTCAGTCTAACCCACATGTACCTAGCCTGCTCATCTCTGCAAACTATATGTATCAGGGCTGCAGCTCCTCTCTAAACAATACTGCCACTCCTCCTGAGCCCCGTCCTCTATGCTCTGAACGAGTCTCCTATCTACAAGCTATCTCCCATCGGTATCCACTAACATGTGGCATGGACTGTCCAGGAGCCTGATGCGTCTCACAGTAGAAGATGATGTCCCTTCCAATGAAACTATCCTCAAAAGCCCCTACATCAAGGCGTAGAGATCCATTACAATTCCAAGTAGCAACTTTGAGTGTAGTCCCATAGGTCTCGCGCCGTCGTGAGAGCGCCTCTCCATAATCACCACTCTACCATCTCTATAGAAGGCCACTTTCCCTTTCTCTCGGGCTGCCCTTATCTCGAGCATAACTTCTTTCATGTGGGCAAGTTGCGAGAGTGTGAGGTCATCTTCAAGAAATATATTCCCATCCTCTTGAGTGTAGGACGTCTCTTCAAGAAGTCCTTCTTCGCTTCCATGGAGGGGAAACGAATAATAAGTGCTCTCTCCTTAGAAGATTCGCCACTACCTTCTCTCTTCTTTCCCACTCTCCATGCCTTTGTGTGCGTGGCTTCAATGCCCAACATGTATTCCAGAACATTGCAAAGAAGCTAATGGCTATGGCTACTCTGTTGCAGTAATAGAGATGTAGAGAGAGAGAGAGAGAGAGAGAGAGAGAGAGAGAGAGAGAGAGAGAGAGAGAGAGAGAGAAGGGGGGGAGGGGGGGGGAGGGGGAGGGGGAGTGAGAGGTTTCATTCATTAAAAAAAAACAGTTTTGAAAAAATACCTTTTTAATAAAATTTAAATTTACATCTTTTGACTGCTATTTAACTATACTTAATAGCTATGTATGGGACACATCTTTTGACTCTACCTTACCATGCTTCCACCCATCTGTACCCTAAAAGTGAGTTATTCTAGTGTTCAATATGCCATGCAGCACCAACCACACCAACACAGAATGTCCCCACCTAAGACAGACAAGGAGGTGTTTGGTGCACATGCGAAACCATGACACTGTCCATTGCTACAAAAGTCTGCCTCAGCAACAAAAGAGGCAGCAAATCGATGGTTGCACCATCTCCACCCGACCAACACCTATCAATGCACCTCACTTAGTGCCATATATATGCCCCAAAGAGGAGTCCTTCTAAGAGACCCAGAACTACCCCTACCACCTCCGATATTACAATCACCCATTCCCAGAGTGACCCCCATGACCCAACTGACCCTAACAGAAATCTATGAGAGGGAGGAAGAGGGAATCCTAGGGGACACTAACTACTTACAGTTTGCAAGAAGGGAAAAGAACAAAGTCTTAGCAGAAGCAAAAAAAGAAGCTAAGTGCACCCTACAACAGAGAGTATTGGTGCTGAAGACCTTAGATAGGTGCCTGAGCATTTCAAAACATACATTGCGGGGGTGACCGCTTTGTGCACTTTGAGAAGGCAAAGAGAACCCTTGAAACATCTTACGATGGGTGGACAGGCTAAGGTTAAAGAGGTCAACCTAGCAAATCCTCACGAGGATCCCACTTCTTTGCTTGGAAATATACTGACAGGAAGGGCACACCCTCAGAGGTGGTCATGCACACAATTCCCATTGTGGAAGGAGCGTGGCCATCAACGCATAGAGCCTACCAAATGAAAACAAAGTATTCAAGAATGGTCAAAGAATGAGATTGACAAACTCATTGAAGATGGATGGTCAAAGAATGAGATTGACAAACTCATTGAAGATGGATTCATTTATGAGATAAAGCACACAAAATGGCTATTACCTATTAACAATCACCAAGCATGTGCTAGAATGAATAGCAAGCAAGGAGACCTACAACTAGGTTCTCGGGCAATAACCAAGTGGAAATAGACCCAAAAGATCAACATAAGATTGCATTTGCCACAGAGAGTGGGACATTTATGCGTACATGGTTATGCCATTCGACCTATCCAATGCCCCAGGCACTTTCCAAAGGCTTATAAGACTTATGTGCATAGCATACAAGAAATACCTTAGGGAGTCCCTTCAGGTTTTCATGGATGACATTTTTGTCAATTCCAAATGGAAAGCACATCTTTGGTGCCTTAGAAAGGTACTAAAAAATGCAAATTATATCAAATATCACTTAGCCCACTCAAATACCAATTCTAGGTGAGGCATGGAGTAATATTGGGCCACATTGTTTCTGAACATGGCATCTCCACTGATGATAGCAAGGTGAAGCTAATTCTTGAGCTTCTACCACCCACCAACTACAAGGGTGTCCAGTATTTCATGGGACATGTCAAATACTATAAAAGATTTATAATCCTATATGTCAACATGGCAAGACCCTTGTATAGGCTGCTTGTCATCGTTGAGTGGATAAACGAGTGTAAAAAGACCTATGACACTCTCAAGAAGGCCCTAGCAAGTGCACCAATTCTAAGATCTCCTAATTGGGATATTATTCATGTGCACATAGATGCCTCGGCTTTCATAATTGGCTGCACTTTAGCACATAGTGTGAGAATATGTAAATATGAAGCAGAAGGAAATAAAGATCACACAACAGAGTAGACAACCAAGAGAGATCCAACACGAGCTAGAAACTGAAAAGTATTGAATGAATATGAAGGCACAATGGTCATGCTTATATACATCTCATGGAGAGCAGACGGCTAGTAGCAAAAGGCACACGACTGTAGCAAAAGTGATAAATGCCTAAAAATAAGCTATAAAATAGTGAAGAAATATGGGGAAAATCCCTAATGACATTAGATAAATATCTAGATAAAAAGAGGCATTAACTGGAGTAAAAGAGAGCTAGAGATGACATGTCCAACACCTCCTCTCAGCTCCAGCATGGGAGGTCTAACTCCTATACGGGTAAGGAGCTGATCAATAGTATCTCGAGAAAGAGGTTTGGCGAAGAGATCAACAAGGTTGTCTTGAGAAGGACAATACTCCAATGTAATGATGCCATCGACGACCACCTGAAAGTGGAGCTCAATATGTTTGGTCCTGCCATGAAAGGATGAAGAAGTTTGAGCCAACACCAAGGCACTACGGTTGTCTGTAAAAATTTTATTGGGGAATCCAAGAGTACATCAAGATTTCTCAACATCCATAACAGCTCACAACATGTATCCATCCAAATAAGCATGGTACTCAGCCTTTATAGAAGATAATGAAACTTTATTTTTCTTCTTGCATCTCCAAGAAATAAGATCGGAATCAAGAGTGAATCAATAACCAAAAGTGGAGCATGTAGTATTATAGTCACCCACCCAATTAGCATCAGAGTATCCAATAAGCTCAGCGCCTCCTCCAAAAGAGAGAGTCCAAGGTGTATTAGAGAACACTCAGAGCAGCCTGCCAATGAGAATGTCAAGGAGCGGATGAAAACTAACTGAGAACACTGACACTGTAAGAAATGTCGGGCCTGGTGTAAGTCAAATAAATAAGAGAACCAACAAGCCTCCAGTACTATGTATCCTCGAAGAGGAGAGAGGGATCGTCATAGGAGAGCTTGGAGTTAGGATCCATTAGGCAAGAAATTGGATGGCTCTCGACAACCAATCTGGCTTTGTGTTTGTCCAAAGATCCATCAGTATGAAACTTGGTCTTAAAGACCCACTTGACCCCAATAACCTGTCGATGCAAAGGCCGACAGTCCACAAGCTCCCATGTATGATTCCTCTCGATGGAATCAATCTCGGCCTCCATGACCACCCGCCACTCAAGAAGAGCAAGAACCTCTTTAGCTACAGTAGGCTCATGTGACTGTATCACTATATTCATCAGGGTGAGGTTACAAGAATGACGAAGTTGCTGTAATCTCTATGCACGTGTCAAAAATTATGTTGAAGAATCAGCAAACTGATGAAGTTCCATATCAGAGAGATGAGAATCATGAACAATGGATTCCAGTCATCATGGAATCTTGGGGGCAATCCTCTATTGCTGCACAGGAGCAAGAGGAGGAGGAGGAGAAGCCAAGGCAGCAGAAAGTGGGGGTGGAGAGGTAGGGGTAAAGAAGTTGATGGTGGAGAATATGGTGGTGGAGTTGGGATGGCTGAGGAAGGAGGAGGGACCTCACTGGGTAAAGCTTGGGATGAGAGCGAGAATCATCTGATGAGGGTTCAACAAAGTGAACATCACGAAAAATCACCAAGGATCGTGACTCCGGATCCCATAATCTGTAAGCTTTGGAATGAGAGCTATATCCAAAGAATTTTCACTTCTTGGACTTAGGATAAAAATTGGATCTGTCAGAATCAGGGATATGAACAGAGGCATCACAACCAAAAACCTTCAAATGAGAGACAGAAGGTTTTTGTCCAATAAAATCCTCCTCTGGAATCATATAAGAAACCGTCTTTGTAGGAGAACGGTTGATAATGTAAACAATAGTGTTCACAGCTTCTCCCCACAAAGAGGGAGGAAGATCAAAAGAAGAAAGCATGGTATGGGCCATCTCCTAAAATCATGTTCTTGCATTCAACCACACCATTGTGCTGAGGAGCTTGAGGTGTGGAAAATTGACGGCTTATAACTTTCTGTGAGAAAAATTTATGGAAGTCTTTGGAGATGAATTCTCCTCCATTGTCGAAGCGGACTTGTCAAACGTTTTGTGGTTTCGCACTCTCGACCAAAGTCATCAACTCTTGGAAGCAGGAGAAAACTTGATATTTTTCAGCCAAGAGATAAACCCAGACTTTGTCCGAGTAATCATCAATAATAAGCATAAAGCATCTGGCTCCTCCTTAGGGAGTAGTCTGCATGGGGCCACACAAGTCTATATGAATGAGCTCCAGAATATGAGAAGCCCGATGAGTATCCTCATGAGAAAAGGCATCTCGGTGTTGCTTGCCCTAAAGACAAGCCACACAAGTGGAGTGGGAGGGTTCCATTGGTGGAAGATCCTTAACCATCTATTGAGAAAACAACAGCCACAAACAAGTATAATTCAGATGTGCGTAGCGAGCATGCCACAAATATTGATCCACATGAGCTACCAAGGCATGATAGATATAAAGAAGTTGTAGCAAATGAGATTGGGACTCGTTCAAATAGCCACCAAAGCCCTTCAACTGATAAATACCACCTTCCTAGATATGTGTGGCAACAATTTGCAAGGCTCTGATGTCGATGATCTCAAGAATGGAACTGTCAAAGTAGACACCACATCCTTTCTGATGGAACTGTCAAAGTAGACACCATATCCTTTCTCCACAATCCAAAAATCTAAGAGGAGATTGCTAGAGAGCTTGGGAGCATGAAGCACATTCCGAATGGTAGAAGACTGGCCCGGGGAAGAGTTAAGTTGCACATTACCAACTGAAGAGGTCTCCAAGCTAGCAGCATCACCAATGGACATCGTCGAGGAGCTAAGAAAAATGTCATGAAGAATGGTCATGTCAAGAGTCATGTGAGTAGTACACCCACTATCAACCACCCAATCCATTAGACGTGAGGTGGAAGGAACATGAGAGTCAAAGGGAAGCTCCTCAATACCAATGAAGACAGTCTCCTTGGTGGAAGAGGAGTTTTGAGTTTGGTTGGTGGATGAAGAGGTTTGATTGGGGGGCTAATTAGCAAAACCACCTTCGCTCTTCTTGGGATAATCAAGCTAAATGTGACCTTTGAGACCACAATAATGACAAGTAAGCTCCTTATTAGCAAGATTGTTGGCAGGTTTATGGTCACCTTTGTTGCTCATGGGAACCTTGGACTACCATTTGCTTTTCCCTTAGCCTGAAGAAGGGTCTCAGAAGTACCCTGGCTGGTCTTCTTTCTCATGGCCCTATCTTGAAGCATGCCAACAATGGTCTGTAGATCAAGAGTAGAAGAAAGAAGTGATATAGTATCACAAAAAGCAGAGTCTCGGGCAATTTAGCCAATTGACACAGTCCTTGGAGGACATTTCTCACCAGAGACACCACTGGCAAAAAGTTGTACTGGTAGGCTCCTAGTGGCCCACTTTGTTTGGTGATACGATCGAATATGTAAAAGGCTGCAATGAATATCAACCATTCGTTGGTGTTCACAACTGTGATAAAATTCCCATGCACCATGTAGTATCTCTTCAACCATTTGAGAACTGGAGCATTGACCTCGTTGGATAAATTAGTCCAATGGCTCGAGATCCTCAAGCACGATTTATCGTCGTTGTCTACGGACTATTGTACCAAGTGAATAGAGGCCATGTGACCCGAAAGGCTGATGCAAGGACAACAACCAAATTCCTTTCACGAAAACATAATTATTGATTTGGATGTCCATTCGAACTAGTAAGTGATAGGGAAACCCACTCATTAGTGATGTAATCAAGTTCTTGTTGAGTGAATTCATGGTCGTACATCGCAAATCCTCACTTTACTATCCCCAAGGCTCAAGCCAATGGTTAGGTGAAAAGCACCAATAAGATTATCAGTGGTATCTTGACCTTGATTGTGGAGCATAGTTACCAACTGCTCTTTTGGCTTTTACAAAACAACCTACAAAGTCGTCATCCACACAAAACCTTTTAACTTGACATACGAAATAAACACTATCATGCCCATGGAATTGGTACCTAGCTGAAGCATTGCCATCCAAGGAGAGGTTCACAGGGAATGTACTATAACTGATTGATTTTTTGAACTTGAACGCCTGGATGAAGCCCGACTATGCGTTGTCTATGGAATGATGCTCAAAAAAACTGAGGCATTAGGAATGGTTCGATGAAAAGCTCAAGGAAAAAGATATCGAAGTAAGGGACATGGTTCTCATGTATAGCACAAAAAACCAAAAATACAAGCTCAAGTACATCTTGGGTACATCAAGTACATCGAAATTGGGTATATCGAAGCCAAGGACATGGAACTTGTATCAAATTGGGATTACTACACCAAAAAAGATCTGGGATTTTCCCTTTGTTGCTCTCAATTGGGTTCTCTTTGCATTGGCCCCACGGACCTAAAATGATGGCATAGGTGTTCACTACCTAGCAATGCCGAGTAAAAGGGAAAATCATCATCTACATTCTACCCTAGAGAGTTGTTAAAACTTCTAAAATTTATCCTTTCCAGACTTACATCAAGTATGGCCACTGTGATCTTTTGCAATGGCCACTATGATCTTTTGCATCACATGGTGCCAATGAACCCAAATCACCTTAAGTGTAACATGCAGAAGCTTCGAGAAAGATCAGCAACTTCAATGCTCAAAATCAGCTCACTTGTCGTGACGAAATTATCGCACGTGCAAAGAGAGAGAGAGAGAGAGAGAGAGAGAGAGAGAGAGAGAGGACACAATATTGGGTCTCGAATACCCGAGAGAGAGAGAGAGAGAGAGAGAGAGAGAGAGAGAGAGAGAGAGGACACAATATTGGGTCTCGAATACCCTCTGTAGGGCCCCAACCACGAATGGTGTATTTGCTTTTATTAGAATGATGCAAAACTGAAAATAAAAGACTGAACCTGAACCTTCTTGGCTGCGCAAGACCCTCTGCCCTCGACCTTCAATTCTTCACCCTTTGCGCTAGCACTTTGTGAATTATGAGATGATTGAACTGAATTATACCTTGGGTATTTATACCCTTTTAGTATGCTGGTCGGTTGGCTAATATTCTCTCCACGACCTGTTTTATCAAGCATAAAATGTTCATGTGGATTCATACTGGGGCTGTCTGGCCACTTGCGCAAGCTGCTGAACAGCCTGTTGGGCTTTGGCCACCTGCAATCCAGGCTGCCCAATGGGCTAGCCAACTGAATGGGCTGGCCCAAGGCAAGTTGGTTGCCTAGCCATGCCCAACCCCTCCTGGGCTAGTGGGCAAGGACCATGGGCCCCTTGGGGTGGCCTAAGGCCCACCCACCTGCCCAAACATTGGGTATAATCCCCTTTTTGGGGTAGCACTAATGGATGCCCCCTTCTACCTACAAATCCTACCTATCTACACAAAGGTTTGGCATCCAATGTCATACCAGACACAGAGAACCACTGACATCATTCCAGAGGGAGACTCACAACGCGGACCACCACTGATTCATGTGCAAGACAATGCACACGTGACCTTGGACGAATGTGCAAGACGATGCACACCTGACCTTGGACGACTAGAGTGAGCTCACATGGGACTAATTTTCCACCCCAAGTCCTTCAACTTCTGTATAGATATGTCTACGTGGCATCCAAGTGAGGGATGCACGTGACATTAAGTATGAAGACTATTCCGCATAACACCACACTGACTCCAAAGGGAGGGATTGTTGGGAAAATTGGAGTTCATGTGTGAACACTCCCTGTGGGGGGAGGGGGGTGAGGGGGGTGTGTGTGAACTCACTCTTAGATTTAGATAATATCCAGATATTATGCCTACTTGACGTAAGCAATGGTGTCATCCAAGAGAGCAAGTGCGTTTAGGGCATCTTCATCAACATACACCACGTTGGCAGCATTTATCAGTATTTATGATGAAGAGTTTGACATTTGATGTCACATTTTATGTCAGAGGACAAATCAGTTGGCCTACACCAATTGAAGCTAGCCGACCAACATCTCAGCATCACATATAACAACACAGCATGTTAGCTCATTCCTCGTCACTTCTCTCATACATTTTGAGTTAATGTTCCAACAGGGCAGTAATTAACAGCATGAAGACTTCCACTATGTCACATCAGTATAGTCTAGATGCCCCCTTCCTCAAGCTCACGCACAAGGACATGAATTGGGTGATCTAAAATGATCTACTCAAACTTTACTTTCAGGCCACTAGATTACATTGAGCCATTGCACACAAAGATGTAATACAACAAGGATTGTTTCTTGAGGCTCACAGATGATGGCTTCATCCGAAGGTGGGGTTACCTTCAAATAGACATGTCACGCGCCATGCGTATTGCGGTTGGCCACCACCTATGAGGCCTTCGGATAGAGACAAGAAGAGTTGACAGGATACCACTATGGGAGGTGGGTCCACTGCTGGTGGCCTGTCCTCCTTTGGTCCAAAGAAACGGGTCATGGTTGGTTGGAGGGGGGGTGGGCGTTGTCTGGGGTTCGGGTCTCTGAGGAGTGACACTCTTTGTTGACGGGGCTCACGAAGGAAGAGTCCTAGGCAATGCTGATCTAGATTAGTCTGATCTGTCAAGAGGCCCTAAGCCCTTTCTAAAAAGGCAATGAAATCTCACTCGGATCTCATAGTATACTGGGCAATGGCACGCGTTGTGCTCCTCCGACTCAACCTCTTGCTCTGGCTCTTGTCCTCGCGAGGAGCCGAGAGCCTTGGTTGCACCATCCTCTACCAGGCCACACCCTGGAGTCATCTTGGATCGAGCCACGACACTCCAGCGGGCCCAACACCCTTGACCTCCGAGACACTGACCCCACCCCACCCACCAACTCCAAATTAAGGAGAACTTTTGAGCAACATAGGATCCCTTTCCCACACCCAAAGGATCTAGCAAGACTGTCAACTCTACCTCTCTCTCCCATGCTGGATATCCTGGTCGGGCTGCTCCCAGTACCACAAGTTATTCAGCTGATGTTGAGAGAGGCTCATGGATATTGATAGATTGATGCTTTAGATCAGGATCGGATATACATCACTCCATCTCCACACACAAAGGATCCAGCAAGACTGTCGACTCTACCTCTCTCCACTGCTGATATCCTGGCCGGGCTGCTCCCAATACCACAAGAGTGACTTATTCAGCTAATGTGAGAGGCTCATGGACTGCTGTGTATGCACCCAGGGGAGTGCTAGTGATCATCAGTAGGTTACTGGGGCACTTTTTACTTCAATTAGTGGAGGTTTTTTCCCTCGATTTTAGCTTAGTTTCAATTATAAAGATTTATAAGTGATTTGGTCCACATGGCACTATTTATGGCCGGACCATGTGAACACACTATTAGGTCACATCCTTTTATGTGGCTAATGCACTTCATTTTATCACCAATCAATACATGAGCAGTCGTGTTCCTCTCTCTGACTCTCACGCCTCTTGCTGAAGTGCCTTCTAAACCCTAACCCTAATAGCTCAAACCCTACATTTGGTAATCAGAGCAGGTTAGTCTAGCTGTCCGTACAAGCCATAGCCATCAGTTCCCCTGCTTTCAGTTCAACTGCAGCCACTCAGTCAGTCGCCATCAACTGCCCGTACAAGTTCCCCTGCAGCTGTCCGTACAGTTCGTCGCCCACAACTGTCCGATCTTTTGCTCATGGGATCAAATGATGACAAAATTGCAGCTTTTAAAGAGATACTGCAATACAGACATTTGACATGTCTGATTTGGGACTTGTACACTACTATTTGGACATACAGTTTGTGCAGGATAACAGAGGCATTGGGCTGTTGCAATCTAGGTATGTTGCTAAACTTCTGGAGAAGTTTAAATTTCAGGATTGCAAGCCTATTAGCACTCCTATGGAGCCTGGGATGAAACTGTCACCACAGGATGAGAGTATTTTATTTGACGCCACTACATATGCTCAGGCTGTTGGGTGCCTTATTTACTTGTGTACTACACGGCTAGATATTCAATATGCCGTATCTCAGTTGAGCAGATTCATGCACAACCCGCGATTGTCACATTGGCATGCTGTGAAGCGTGTATTTCGGTATTTGTAGGGTACCTTGTCTCTTGGATTGCTTTATCCCGAGGGGGGTAACATGCAATTATATGCTTACAGCGATTCAGATTGGACTGGTGATTTTGATACCAGACATTCCACTAGTGGAAATTGTTTCTTTCTTGGCTCTTCATATATTTCTTGGCTAAGCAAGAAACAGACCACAGTGGCCACTTCGTCTTGTGAGGCAGAGTACAGAGCAACTTACACTACTACCGTTGAGTGTGTTTGGCTGCGTCGTCTTATGACTGATATGGATATTTCAGTGGCCAAGAATCCTATGTTTCATACTCACACGAAACACATTGAGATTCACTATCACTTTGTTCGAGAGAGACTCCAGGCAGGTGATATCAGTCTGATTTACTGTCCTACAGATCAAAATGTGGCAGACATCTTCACCAAGGCATTACCACGTCCGAAATTTGAAGCATTCCACACTGCTTTGAATTTGTTTCCTTTTCGTGGATGATGTACAATGATCACATATCACTCTAGGGGGGTTTGTTGGGTTTTATGCTGTGTATGCACCCAAGGGAGTGCTAGTGATCATCAGTAGGTTACTGGGGCACTTTTTACTTCAATTAGTGGAGGTTTTTTCCCCAAGTTTTAGCTTAGTTTCACTTATAAAGGTTTATAATTGATTTGGTCCACCTGGCACTATTTATGGCCGGACCATGTGAACACACTATTAGATCACATCCTTTTATGTGGCTAATGTACTTCATTTTATCAACAATCAATACATGAGCAGTCGTGTTCCTCTCTCTGACTCTCACGCCTCTTGCTGAAGTGCCTTCTAAACCGTAATCCTAACAGCTCAAACCCTATAATAGATTGATGCTTTAGATCAAGATTGGATATACATCACTCTGTCTCCCAACATCATTGTATACATATTGTTGTTGTGTTTTTCTTTTTTTCCATAATGCTGAGATTCCATGGACATCATTGTACAATTATTGTTGTAACCTTTTTGGTCTCATAGGTCATTTTGACCTTTTGAAGACGTTAATATATCATTTCATTTCATTTCATTTCTCTCTTGCATACGTCTGAGTCTTTTTTCTCCACCTAATTTTGTAGACGACTCTCTCTCTCTCTCTCTCTCTCTCTCTCTCTTGCATATGTCTGAGTCTTTTTTTCTCCACCTAATGTTGCTGAGATTCCATGGACGTCATTGTACACTTCTTGGTGTCATAGACCCTTTGGGTCTTTTGTAGACGACTCACTCTCTCTCTCTCTCTCTCTCTCTCTTTTGCATACGTCTGAGTCTTTTTTCTCCACCTAATGTTGTTGAAACATACAATGCAACGAGAGAAATGCAAGGACCCTTTGTTCTTCCTCAGTGGTTATTAGAACAAGGGCCACAATATTGGCCAGCCTTGCAGCATCCCACGTTCGACCCATAATCTCAGATAAGAGACTTAACTTAGACACTCATGTTCCTGAGCCTGTTACAACCTCAACAAAAGAACTTTAAACATCGTACACTGACATCAAAAAAAGAGCATTGGTCAAAAAAAGTGATCCCAGAGATAACTTTGCTCAGACTCCATAGATATTAATATATATCCAGCCTACTTTTAGCCTTAACACTGGCCAAAGACTGGTAACTAAACTTTGCAAAAGTAATATGCTCTCACAGACAGAAAATCCATCAAACAGGGTCCCTGGACCTTAGGCTATGGAAAAAGTTGCTGGGCATAAACGGTCTTCAACAAACGGAAAAATATAATCCATTGCTTCCTTAAATTCTTCTCCTTCTAGCTACGATGGCCTACTTGCCAATGAAATCAATGAAAATTATAGTATATAAAATACCCAAAACAACCGTGGATAAGTGTTCTCTTGGCCCAGCCCGGCCCCTGCCACAGGGATACCACCACAAGTTCATGAAAATCTGATCGTACACAAACAGTTGGTAGAAAAAGGCAGCCTGGATTGAGCACAAGGCCTCCACCACTCTAGTGTACAGGTGCCCAAGGCTTCAGCCAAAAAGCATGCAAGGTCGTGCTACGAGGTTTCAAGCCAGAAACCTCCGTGACTGAAGACAGGAGCCTTAACCACCACTAAGCTAGGCCAACTTTGCCATCCACGGCTTAGCCCTTGACCAAAGCAACATACGCTTACTGGACTATTGCTGCTGATTTCCATACACAGACCCAATGAATTGCTACCCCTTCGTTCCACGCCGTCATTGCTGTCACCTACGACTGCTGCTGCTGCTGCTGCTACTTGCGTGTTGCCTCTATGCTCCGATCAATTGGTGTTTCACATCCTCTCCTCAGTACAAGCACGTCTTCAAATTACAAGGCTGCCATCTCTCCTCATAAACATGTACTAGATGGGTGTTTACATTCGCATCCAACCTTTTTTAGTGCTTCACTGCTCTTTCCATGCTGTAGCTTCAAATACACCCAAGCTTCAAGTAAATCAAACCTTGATCAAAGCATTGCATGATTAAAGCAACACACATGAGAGTTCTGCTAGGCAAACTATGATGAGCTTCATATTCTCTTCGATCTCTCCATCACACGAGCACCACCCTTAATAATCTCTTCGTTCAAGAGACTTACAAAAGAGAACTTTATATACAACAAAATTAAAGCTAAGTTTAGCTTTCACTAAAAAACTATACAAAGCATATGCATTCTATGGGCACTTGGACCATATATTTAGCTTTATGAAAATAAAGCTTTCAAAAATAGCCTGTAACCCATAAACAAACATAGTCCAGTAGTGACTCGATTGGCTCCAACAATATACGTGGGGGCGCAAACAAGCCGTCCATAAAGAGACCAAATGCAAGCAAAGGGCGCCTTTGTGCAAAAAACCTGGGAGCTCCAAAATTCCTAACATTACCATTACCTTCTGCCAACAATCAGCCAAGTAATTTAACATCCTTCAAGACTGGAATATACCTTGAGGCAAGCTTACCAGCTATTCACCACCCCCTACCAATATGCTCTTGCTCACAGTTGGGAAGGCTGAATCAGAAGAGGTGAGTGAGCTAGACTTCGCAACCCTTTATTTCAAAAGGGCTAACGCACGGAAAGAGGGTGTCATAATTCTGTCTGACTGGGAAAGTTGTTCCTAGATGTCAGATGTCCTTGCCACCTTGGGTTAATCAATCATCTGATGACTACAGTGGATGCCAGGTAAAACTCATAGTTTGGAATGTCGAATAGCTTGTAAATCAATCTGCTCTCCCATAAGTTAATCTAATCTTGCTAAGGATCACTTGTGTTAGCTCAATTGGCTATAGTTCTAGAGTGCTGTATAAGCCAAAGGCTGACAAGAATAGCACTTGTTTGCCTTAAAACTTAGAAGCCAAGGTTAAATATAAATGGCCTCAAAAAGTTACTGACAGCCTGACTACAAAAAGTTTGTAACTCAAGAGATCTAATTAGTCTACCTCAAATTTCTTTAACAAAATTTCTATAATATTATTTATCATACAGCATATTCAACAGTGCACATGCTATGCATAATAGATAATATGCATGCAGTACAGAATGCTAGGGACTAGGATTGGTCTCATCAATCCCCAATGCCCGAGTCACTACCCTAGCATCGGTTCATCTATCCAAAGTGAAAAACAATCCAAATTTTTTAAAGAGCGCATAGCTAGCCTTGTTCCTTTTTTCACAAGTGCACCCCTCGTGTTACATGCACCCCACGCTTGGGTGCCATGTGGACATACAAATCATATTTATATGCCAGACTGCCAGTTATGAGCATTGTGCTCCGTTAAGAGCCCTAGTCCATGGACACATCAAGCCAGTCGTCATCGTTGTAGGCTTGGGTAACTCCAAGCAGTTCTCCATGCACAAACCCCTCACAGTTTTGTAACCCACTTGGGATTGAGGCATGTACAGATGTTTGTCATCTTATTAGGCCAAGTGTTGAGCACCACACATCTCTAGATCATGCAAGAGGCGGGATGCCGTTGTTAGGACACTAGGGCGGTCTGTCGGGGCAGCCCACAGCCCATATGGACAGGAGGCCGTGCAGGTTAAGAAGCAGAAATCTGGTCAAGCAGGCTGACGAGGAGAAGGGTGCATTTCAGCCCTATGAATAGGCCCCTCCAATGCCCGCATTCCTCATCAGACTTCCCAGCACATACGCAAATCAGCAGAAGAGCATCAGCAGGAGCATCGAGGAGGAATCAAATACCGAGACAACAGCACTCCCCTTAGGCAGAGGACAAAGGCAAGGATCTTGCTACACCCAATTGCAAATTTATTTAAATGCTAAAGCACAAGTAAGGTTACAGTCCTCTGCTACCCTGTGAACATCAACCAAAAGCTACTTGCAAAAATCAACGCTCAATGTCGACATTGCGAGAGTGCCTTGGTCTTCTTAGCCACAAGAGAATTGTTGTAATGCAATAAGGACACTGCTTTAACATTCATTGGGGGTCTAGAGTCTCATAAACATTTGTCACAGGTCTAGAGTCTCATATTGTCACATGCACTCTACACGGTAGTGCATGGTGACAAGATGGCTCATCATCATCAGTGCAACATTGTACATTATTAGTACCTTTT
>NC_141073.1:53077609-53260109 GCF_041138505.1 Cibotium barometz
TCTGCCCTTACAGGCGGCTGCGCCTCCCTCAGGCGGTTGCGCACGCCTTCCACAGGCTGCTACTGGTGGCTGCGCTCCTCTCCATAGGCGGCTGCGCCTCCTCCTCCCCCACAGCAGGCAGCTGCGCCCTCCACAGCACGCGGCTGCGCTCTCCCAGCAGGCTGCGCTCCTCCCTTCCATAGGCGACTGTGTTCTCCACAACAGGCGGCTGCGCCTCCCCAAGGCGGCTGCGCCCTCTTCTATAGGTGGATGCGTGGGGCTATGCTCCCCTCTACAAGCGGCTGCGTGGGGTTGCGCCTCCCTTCCATAGGCGGCTACAAGCGGCTCTGCGCCTCCCCTCTTCAGGCGGCTACGCTTTCTACACAGGTGGCTGCTGCTGCTGCTCCTCGACAAGCTGCTGCGCCCTGGTGTCCATCTCTAGTAGCTGCACATAGACGCCTCAGGTATTTGTCTTCCACTAGCGAGCTACAAGTAAGTAGATTGAGATTAAAGTAAAGCACTTTGATGTGAATCTGCTAAGGGATACTCTCTACTGCTAACACCCGTTCGGTGCGGGGTAGTCCAAGCATCTGGAGAACCACGGTCCATGGGTGCCGAGATCGGGGAGAGCCAGGCGTTAGTACGGAAGCGCCTGTTTGTGCGTGGTCCTGGAACACCAATGGGGCGCTCTCCGCGGATTCCAGTGAAGGCACAGGACCGTAGAGACTAGACTACTCAAGTGGGCTGCTCTCCTTCGAACGTCTACTTCGAGTTTCTTGTTTGGTAACTGTATTCATCTCAGTTGTACATGGACATCATCTGGTTCTTTGAACCCATGGAGCATTGTATCTTTTAAATACTCCCAATAATATATCATATATTGAGGGGGGGGTCGGCCCGTTCTGGCCCCAGTGCTGGTGTCCATTGATCAACATTTCATTTCATTTCAATTTTCAGTTGTTATTAAGTTGTCCATTCAAATTGTGATATTTAAGTTGTGCTATTACGCGTGTGGGTGTCCAACGCAGTCTATTCCCACTTGACGGGATCGGTTTCATCATGACACTCCTTAAGAATCTTGGACCTAATGTCCGGGATCTGTGGTACACAAATTTTGTCATTACGGAATAATAAACCATTCCGAATCATCCACTGGCCTCCTGCAGCCTGAATGGTAGGCTGTTCAGATATTGAGTCTTGGTCAATCAATGAGCTCCCGTCCTGGATCTTCTACCAAAATGGACCAAAAAAACTATCAGTCCTACAAAGCCCTCTCAATGACTGAAATAAGTCAGTAGAAATCTCGGTGAATGACAAAGTATTCACCTCTCTAATTCGACTAAGCGCATCTACAACACTATTCATTGACCCTTTTCGATAACGAATCTCAAAATCAAAATCTTGCATTAACTCAGCCCAACGAGCTTTCCTTCCTCTCAAATCATACGTATCACACATACTTGATTGACTGATGATCACTCAATACCACAAACTTGGAGCCATATAAATAATGTCTCCAAACCTTGAGAGCGTGAATCACAACATAAAGCTCCTTCTCAAGGGTTGGCCAACGAGATTGAATGTCGTCTAAGCTTTTTATTTTCAAAAGCAACACGTCTATCATCTTGAAATAGATCAGCCCTGATGGCATGATCACTGGCATCAGTTTCAAGAACATAAGACCGACTAGGATCGGGTAATGCTAAGATAGGCGCTTCCTTGACTTTATCTTTCAAAAGTCTGAAGGCCATATCCAAATCGTTATTCCAAGTGATAAGCTGATTTGACTTACGTCCACGACCTTTCAAAAAGTCAGTCATCAGTAGTGTGAGCTGAGAGTACTCCCGCACAGATTTCCAAAGAAAAACAACAAAACCGAGAAAAGAACGAAGTTGTTTCACTGTTCGTGGTATAGGCCAGTCCATAACCTTCTGAACTCGGTCATAGTCAATGCTCAATCCATCTCTAGTGATCTTGTGTCCCAAGTAAATGATGTCTGTCATGAAAAACTCACATTTACTTAACTTAGCATATAGTTGATTCTGTCTTAAAATAGATAAGACAATCATGAGGTGTCTAACATGATCCTCAAGAGTACGACTATATATCAAAATATCATCCAGGAACACAACCACAAATTTTCCCAAATGTTCACGAAAAAAATCGTTCATCAGTTGCTGGAAAGTGACTGGAGCATTGGTCAACCCAAAAGGTAATACGAGAAACTCGTAATGGCCATACCTAGTCTGAAAGGCGGTTCTTTCGACATGCCTTTCATGAATACATATTTGGTGATAGCCAGCACATAAATCTATCTTCGTGAAATATTTCGCTCCTCCTAACCGGTCAGGTCATCTGATCCAGGGGAAACACACGTGCACCCCAAGGTGATTTACTTGGACGGATCTAGCCCATCCTCAGATAATCTTCGAGTTGTTTAGCCAACTCATCTTCCTCAGCTTGGCTCATCCTATAAGATAGAATACTAACAGGATGAGCACCAGGGATCAAGTCAATACGATGATCTACTGTCCCTTCAGGTGGTAAGCCCGATGGCAGTTCCTTAAGAAATACATCTTGAAAGGAATCAAGTATCTTCTGTAATTCTTTGCTTTCAAATACACTTATTTCATTGACATCCATAGAAGCTATGAGAAATGAAGAAAGTGGCATTAATACACAATGGAAAGCGGTATACAAAGAAGAATCCATTATATTTCCAAAATCCACTATATTTACAATCTGAACATGCACTAGGGCAAGAAAGTACAGTAACTGACGTACCTGTCAAAGACAACTGGTTAGATGCCTTTGGCTTGGGTCCTACGTTGATCTTTGCACCCTTTTGCTTCGGGCACTCGTTACGCATGTGTCCTTTTTCTTCATAGATGAAACAACGTCCCTCCTTCTTGAGCTTCAAAGCTCTACGGAGACGTTTCTTCTTCGCTGGTGTCGAACTTGAATTCTTTGAAGGTTGGTCCGAAGACTTTCCTTCAGTCATGTTAGCTATTGGTGCGGAGAACTTTCTTTTGTGCTTGTTCCCCTGCTCAGTAACGGGTTTAGACTTGAAAGAGACCATTGTATCATCATAGATACGAGCTGAATGAATGGCCTCGTCCAAAGTTTTGCATTTGTTATTTTTAACCTGTAAACGGTATGAGTCGGGTAAACCGGCTACGAAGAACCCCAAAAGAGTTCTGGGATCCATCTTTGTAGCTTTCATCTGCAAGTCCCGAAAATTCTGGAGGTAGACCTCATAAGTCAGGTGCTGCGAGATCATGGTCAAAGTTGTAAACCGGGCAACAACATCATAATCATCCTCTTTCTTGAGGAACTCCTTTTTGAAGACGTCTTCAAATTGTGCCCAAGTCGTTGGCTTAGGGGTTTTTTTTTTTTTGAGAAAAGATCCTTTCATTAGTTAAAAGAAACCGCCCACTGGGCTACAAAACCTCTCCTGCTCATAAGAGGGCAGAGCAGAGATCCAATCAAGGCAGCTAGGGAGACTCTCCCTAGGTGCAAAAAGGTACAAAGATCAGTACAAATAACTGAGAGCTATATCATACAATAGGAGGGGGGAAAAGCCAAACAGGTGGCCTGTAATGCCAGCGGGGGGTTCCCGCGTGTAGTGTATAGAAGGGGCCGCTGCGCCAAGTGGTGTGGAAGGCCTGGCGCCGCAAGATCGCCGCCCCGGATGCAGTCATACTATCCGCGCAGGGTGTGGATCAACTCCTGCCAAATCCCCCGAACAGTCTCTGCTGGTGGCTCCAGTCTCCCCTCAAAGGCCCTTAAACACCAGGCTCTCCAGGTGCACCAGATGGTGAGGCTGCTGAGGAGCTCCCATCGTAAATCCCTCTCCTGTGTCCAGACGGCGGACGAGAAATCCGGTGAAAGAATAAGACGAGGCTAGCCCCTAATGAATCTGATGGCCTGGCTGTCCTGCTTCCTCTCGTATCCCAGAGCAGGCCCTAACGATGTCGACCAAGCAGCGGCACCCCACGTATACATGCCCTCTGGAGAGAGGGGGACCAAAATGCGCAGCATCCTCAGCCAAATCTGCTGCGCCTGTGGACAGTCCCATAGGCAGTGTCTCTGTGTCTCCAAAGGGTGGCCGCATCGGACACAGGCCGCCGGAAGACCACTGTAGACAAGCCAGGTGCCAACTGCAGAGCCCCTGTGGGCAACCAACCACTGAAAAGTCGAGATCCTGCGTGTCGCAATCAGAATGAAACTTGGTTGAACACAATGCTATTCAATACACTTAAATACACTAAGATTTGAAGGACACTTGCTCAAATACAAGAAGTAAATTGCTGAATTGACAAGAGGCACACAATGAGCCGGAACGGCCGACCCCTCCCTTGAGTAAATTGTATTACTATTGGAGAAATTCAATACATAGTTTCACGGGCATCCATTGCCAAATCCTCCATGCCAATGCATATGAAATTCAGCATTTAGAAAACAATGGTATGTCGATGTAGATCACCAAGGAGCTGCCTTGATGCCCGGCCCGACTTCAGTGCCCATATTCTCGACCATTGGCTCTATGTTCTACCAAGCAAGGTAGCAACATCTTCAAGAGCACATAGGACAAGAGAAATACTACACATGGCGGCTAAACAAGGAGTCCTACCCTTCTACTGAGTAAGTAATGGCAATACATTGTCCAATTACCTTACCAGTCTTCATAGAAGTTGTTGCAAGCGGAAGCCTTCGCGTTGGAAGCTTTAGAAGTGTTGATATCTTCGATTTGCCGCAATCCTTCGCGACAAAAGTCTTCAAGAGGATGAAGGGAACCTTGGGAAAGCTTCCCCTATGGTTCAACTTGAGAAAGGAAGGCTGAAATTAGGGTTTTCAGCAAAAAGACCAGAAATTACAGCAAAAATGAGAGCTGTTTTGCTGAATTTCAGTCATTGGGAGTGAATAGGAGAGTGATTAGCACTTGGAAACACTCTTGGAAGCTTGGAAAACACCCTAGCAAGTTGGGTATGGCTATGGAGAGCTTGGAAATGGAGAGAAATGGTGGAAAAACAGAGTTTTCAGCCTCCAAAAATCCTCATGAAGAGAAAACACGAATTTCTCTTAATAAGTAAGTGAATTGGGGTCCAATCAGGTGAAGGGACATGGGGAGATGCCCATTTATGAGTAAAAGGGGAGGATCAGGTCCTGGACATTGAGTCTTGTCCGCCTCGGGACTTCAGTGAGTGTGAACTTGGAAGAGGTCATAATTTATAAGTGACTTTTGGACGCCCAAACTTTAATGAAATGGGAACGCACTCACTTATAAATATTGGCTAAGTCCTAAGGGCTATTTGAGCCTAGATCGGGAAATACTTACCACCTGTTCACATGCCACACAACCATGTCAGCAGACAGTTTCACACGCACGGTTCACGGGCGGGCGTCCCCTTACCCCGAACTACACATAGGTCATGCAGGCATGAAAACAGCATGCAATTTCATTTGCAGGCAAGCACATAAAGATGCTATGCAATGCAGCATTGGCATGAGCAATTTCCGTTCATGAAACCATATAAGACTAGGCGTTTCCAGGCAAGTATACGCAATACCAGACCCAGTGGAAAGCCAATCCTCCAGGCGTTTCCGGGCATGTACACAAAGGCACAAGTCCCAGCGGAAAGCCAAGTCCTCCAGGCGTTTCCGGGCATGTACACAAAGGCACAAGTCCCAGCGGAAAGCCAAGTCCTCCAGATATTCCGGGCATGATAACATCAAGTCCCAGCGGAATATCATATCCAACTATACAGCATGACACGTGTCAATCACCTGCATATGCATATTCCATAAGCCATGGACACCAATCCAATATGTACATAGTGTGAAAGCAAGAGTGAACCATTTGGGTGGCCAAATGGTAACATTCCCCCCCGCTTCTAAACAGTTGTCCGCAACTGAAATGCATCCAAATATGTCTGAAGCACATGCAGGCAATCTTTGAAGAACTCTTCATCTACCCATTTAGCATCAATGGGAAGATAGTTCTTAAACTTCACAAGGTAACGCCTCACAATTTTGCCTGCAGCAAGCTTGCGTTCCTTGTGATACACAATCTGCTCTGGTTGCAAGATCTCCTCAAGCTCATCCACTTGTGGTGGATCCTCAATGACCATTTCACTGGGCTCCGGCCCTACATACTTTCGAAGGAGACTCACATGAAAAGCATTGTGTATGTGCCAATGACTAGGTAATGCGAATCTGAAAGCCACTTCATTGATCTTCTCGATCACTCGAAAAGGTCCATAGTACCTGGTTGCAAGCTTAGGATATGCACCCTCTTTGCCAAGCCTCTTGCTTTCTCAAATTTCAGCAATACCCAATCATTCTCTTTAACATCCAATTGCCTTCTATGCTTGTCGGCAGCCTTTTTATGCTTGTCTTGTGACCTTGTCCGCACCTGAGCAAAAGCAATATCCAAGTCTCTTACATACTCATCAGCTGCAAATATCTCATCCTTTGTGCGAAGGATGGGTGGCAAAACCACCTTACCATAAACAATCTCAAACGGGGCCTTTCCCGTAGATGCATGCACCGTGTTGTTGTATGCAAATTCCACAAGCGGTAAGTACTTCTCCCAAGAAGACTTTTGATCCGCCACATAACATTTCAAGAGATCCAACACGGCTGAATTTGCAGCCTCACTTTGCCCATCCGTTTGAGGGTGATAAGCTGATGAGAAGTCCAATTTGGTACCCATATTATTAAATAAGGCCCGCCAAAAGAGACGTGTGGTCCTGGGATCTCTATCCCCCACAATGAACTTCGGCATTCCATGATGTTTGAACACTTGTGCAAGATATATTTTAACCATATGCTCAGCTTTGATGGTCTTTTTGACCGGCAAGAAATGAGCTTGCTTGCTAAACCTGTCCACAATTGTCCAAATTGCATCATTACCCTGTTGGGTACGTGGCAAGTCCATAATGAAATCCATTGTAATACTTTCCCATGGCTGCGTGGGAATAGGCAATGGCTGAAGCAAACCTGAAGCCTTTTGCCTATCAAATTTGACCTTTTGACAGGTGATACATGCACATACATGTGCCTCTATGTCCTTCCGCATACCTGGCCAAAAGAAATACCGCTCAATCATGTGCGTAGTAGGCATTATGCCTCTATGACCAGCATATGGAGGAGCATGGCACTCATCCAAAACCTTTTGCCTCATGTCAGACACCACACATAGGTAATTATCTTTCATGAGATAACCCTCTTTGATCACATATGAGGCATGTGCATGACCAGCCATCAAATCAGCCCAAATAGTGGCAAAATCAGCATCCGTATGATACAAATCACGCATGGTAGACCAGTCCCCATGAGAGGCAACCGAGATAGCTGCTACATACGGCTTTCGTGACAATGCATCGGCCACTACGTTCTTCTTTCCCGGGGTGTGCAAGATCTGAAAATGAAACATAGAGAGGAAATTGGCCATCCTCATATGCTTCTCTGACAATTTAGTTTGAGTAAGAAAATATCTCAAACTCTGGTGATCTGTTTTCACAGTGAAATCAGCCCCAAGAAGGTAATGTTTCCATATAGTAAGTGCATGAATTACAGCCAAGAGCTCTTTCTCATAAATGCCAAGAGATAGCTCTGCATCATGCAATCTACGACTCTCATAAGCCACGGCATGTCCCTCTTGATTAAGGATAGCCCCTATGCAATTTCCAGATGCATCACATTCCACACAAAAAGGCTTTTGCAGATCCGAAACGATCAACACTGGACCATGAGTAGTTGCATCTTTCAATGTGAGGAATGCATCTCTCTCTACATTAGTCCATTTGAACACGGCCTTCTTCTTTGTCAAATCATGCAAAGGAGAAGCAATCCATGCAAAGTGCCGAATGAACCTGCGGTAGTAAGAGCATAATCCAAGAAAACTACGGATCTCATGCACTGAACTCAATTCGGGCCAATTCCGAATTGCATCAATCTTTGCAGGATCCATCCGCACTCCATCTTTGGACACAATATGCCCAAGATAATGTATCTCTGACAAGAAGAACTCACTCTTCTTTGCATTTATGAAGAGTTTATGCTTATGGAGCTCTTCAAAAACAATAGCCAAATGAGCTTTATGCTCTTCTTCGGTCTTCGAGAAGACTAGTATGTCATCAAAGAAGACACCTGTAAATTTCCTGTACCCACGGAATATGCGATCCATCATTCTATTGAATGTAGCCGGGGCATTTGTAAGACCAAAAGGCATAACAAGATACTCATAAAGCCCAAATGCTGTCCTGAAAGCAGTTTTGTGTACATCCCCAGGCACTACACGCACTTGATGATATCCACTCTTGAGATCAATTCGGCTAAAGCATGCCGATCCATCCAACTTGTCAAGGATGTCGTCTATGCGTGGAATCGAAAACCGATTCTTGATGGTAAGCTTATTCAAAGCTCTATAATCCACACACATACGAAAGGATCCATCCTTCTTTTGAACCAAGAGGACAGGTGAACAATATGGGGAAGAGCTTGGCTGAACCAAACCCTTCTCAAGAAGCTCATTCACTTGCTTCATGATCTCCTCTTTTTGGGATGCACTTACACGATAGGCTGGCCTATTAGGTGGTGAGCTACCCGGCACAAGATCAATGCGATGATCTTCCGGTCGTACAGGTGGTAACTCATCAGCAAAACAATCATTGTGCTCTTGCAAAAATTTCAGCCTATCATTACAAAGAGTGTTTAGATGTACATTAGTTTTCTCAATAGGATCTCGTACAAAAATCAAGTACGCAAAAATACTCTTTTTCATTACTTTCTTAATTTGTACATGAGATACAAGGGGAATGGTATCACCCTCTTCACCAGCATCAATTACATGTTCTCGGCCTTTATGTATGAAGGTGATCCTGTTAGTCTTGTAAGCCTTGCACGGATCAATACGTGTATGCCAAGGCTTTCCAAGCAATACATCACAGCCATTCAAAGGCGCCACAAGAAAATCCTCATGATCCACATAGCCTTGAATGTGTATGCGCAACTTGCCAAAAATAGGCATGACTTGCACTTCTCTACCAACAAAGGCAGCCCTTGCTTCAATTTGAGGACCCATGTCCTCCACTTCAATACCCAAAGCAGCTGCCATCTGAGTGGATATGAAATTTTCAGATACACAATCATCAAACATGAACAAAGCGGGCTGATCTTTGAGCTGTCCCCAAGCTTTACATACAACCCTATCTTTGCTATCATGTGAAGTGTTGCCTTGCACATCCGGAACCATATGCACATTAGGCTTCGGTACATTAGCATTTTCAGCTTTGTTCTTCTTATTTGGGCATGCTCTTGCCATGTGCTCAGTGCTGCCACAAGTAAAGCATTTGCCTTCACGCATATATTGCTCCTTCTTCTCAGCACTAAGACCAAAGTTTGCCGGCTTATAAGGGCGCTTTTTAGTAAACTTATTTTCAGCTTTTGGACCTGATTTGGCTTGGTTTTGGTCCCTTTTAGGTGGCTGTCCATCATTTTGCAGGTTTTGGACAGCCCTCTCTTTGCCTTGAAATGAGGGTTTAGCCTTATTGGATCGACTCAATTTGAGTTCCAATTGCTCGGTGGCGGTGGCGGCTGCGATTAGTTGGTGTAAGGTATGACCAGGATACATTTGTAATCCCGCTTTGTACACGGGTTGCAATCCCGATTGAAACCTTCTCTTCCTTTCCGCCTCGGTGACATGCATAAATGGAGACACCTCCAAAAGCACTTTCCAAAACTTTTGTACATATGCATTTACTGATTCCCCCTCATTTTGCTTTACCCAATCCCACTTCATTGTTATCTCATTCAATGCATTGGGAGGCAAGAATTGAGCATAGAAGCTCTCCTTGAACTCTTTCCATGATCTAACAGGATTCGGTGAGAGCTTCTCCGTGAGCCACCAATGGGCAGCAGTGCCTTTCATGAACATGCTTACATGCCGGATCATGGATTTCTGAGTGAAATCCTCATCACTGAAAGCAATATCAAACTGGGCAATAAAAGCAAGTGCCTTTGATGCATCATATTCTCCATGATATGTGTCAAACTTCACAGATTTGTCTCCGGCTTTGAAGTCACGAGACTTTGATGCATGTGTGTGCATCTCAACATGTTTTCCCCCATGTTTGTCCATTGGGACAGCTCCTGTGTGACTGGCATCATTTTTGGACCAAAAGGTGATGCATAAGGCATAGATACATGTGCCCTGTAAGCATGAGGCATGGCTGGCCCCTCAACATGCATTGATACATTTTCAGCCATAACTTCTCCCTCACGAGCACACTCGAAGGCATGAGTGGCATGAGAGATACGCGGAATACCTGGACCAACAGAAAATTGCAGCCCATGTTGTATGTGTTGTGCATGTACATTTTCAGCCGGCAATGGCATTTGACATACATTTTGACCACTGCCATAAACATTGTATCCTTCACGGACTACATGAGGTATTCCTGCATGGCGTGAAGTCACTGATTGTTCCTCTCCCATCGCATGGAGGTTCATCCTCTTAGACATAAGTTCTTGTTCGGACACCAGTGGGGATTCCAAGACATGTGGGATGGTTGCCTTTTCTGCATAGGCATCCTCGGTACGAGCCAAGTATGCACGTGCTGCATCCCTCGGTTGCATGTGCAACTCTTGAGCAATCATTGCCATTGCATGATCCATATAAGATTCAGCTTTCTTGGCCTTCAAACGATCATGTACCAATGGATCCTCGCGGCGATAGAGATTCAATTCTTCTTGTTGTGCATGGAGAAGAGCCTGCATACGAGTGAGTAAGTTCAGCCCTCAAAACTATGGACTCTTCTTCTTGCATCTTCTCTTTGCCACGGGACGGCTGTCCCACATATTCATGTTCCCTATTGTGCACCACATGAGTTTGCTCATCCTGTAAAGCATTGGAGGCATCATTGTCCCTGCCTCTTGTATTAGCATCTCCAACATTCATTGTATGGCTGTCCATAATGTTCTAAGTGTAGAGATAGTTCGTGTTCACGGTGATCGTCTTTCACAATAGAAGTGAAAGAGAACCGTATGCTCTGATACCAATGAAACTTGGTTGAACACAATGCTAATCAATTAACTTAAATACACTAAGATTTGAAGGACACTTGCTCAAATACAAGAAGTAAATTGCTGAATTGACAAGAGGCACACAATGAGCCGGAACGGCCGACCCCTCCCTTGAGTAAATTGTATTACTATTGGAGAAATTCAATACATAGTTTCACAGGCATCCATTGCCAAATCCTCCATGCCAATGCATATGAAATTCAGCATTTAGAAAACAATGGTATGTCGATGTAGATCACCAAGGAGCTACCTTGATGCCCGGCCCGACTTCAGTGCCCATATTCTCTACCATTGGCTCTATGTTCTACCAAGCAAGGTAGCAACATCTTCAAGAGCACATAGGACAAGAGAAATACTACACATGGCGGCTAAACAAGGAGCACTGCCCTTCTACTGAGTAAGTAATGGCAATACATTGTCCAATTACCTTACAAGTCTTCATAGAAGTTGTTGCAAGCGGAAGCCTTTGCGTTGGAAGCTTTAGAAGTGTTGATATCTTCGATTTGCCGCAATCCTTCGCGACAAAAGTCTTCAAGAGGATGAAGGGAACCTTGAGAAAGCTTCCCCTATGGTTCAACTTGAGAAAGGAAGGCTGAAATTAGGGTTTTCAGCAAAAAGACCAGAAATTACAGCAAAAATGAGAGCTGTTTTGCTGAATTTCAGTCATTGGGAGTGAATAGGAGAGTGATTAGCACTTGGAAACACTCTTGGAAGCTTGGAAAACACCCTAGCAAGTTGGGTATGGCTACGGAGAGCTTGGAAATGGAGAGAAATGGTGGAAAAACAGAGTTTTCAGCCTCCAAAAATCCTCATGAAGAGAAAACACGAATTTCTCTTAATAAGTAAGTGAATTGGGGTCCAATCAGGTGAAGGGACATGGGGAGATGCCCATTTATGAGTAAAAGGGGAGGATCAGGTCCTGGACATTGAGTCTTGTCCACCTCGGGACTTCAGTGAGTGTGAACTTGGAAGAGGTCATAATTTATAAGTGACTTTTGGGCGCCCAAACTTTAATGAAATGGGAACGCACTCACTTATAAATATTGGCTAAGTCCTAAGGGCTATTTGAGCCTAGATCGGGAAATACTTACCACCTGTTCACATGCCACACAACCATGTCAGCAGACAGTTTCACACGCACGGTTCACGGGCGGGCGTCCCCTTACCCGGAACTACACATAGGTCATGCAGGCATGAAAACAGCATGCAATTTCATTTGCAGGCAAGCACATAAAGATGCTATGCAATGCAGCATTGGCATGAGCAATTTCCGTTCATGAAACCATATAAGACTAGGCGTTTCCAGGCAAGTATACGCAATACCAGACCCAGTGGAAAGCCAATCCTCCAGGCGTTTCCGGGCATGTACACAAAGGCACAAGTCCCAGCGGAAAGCCAAGTCCTCCAGGCGTTTCCGGGCATGTACACAAAGGCGCAAGTCCCAGCGGAAAGCCAAGTCCTCCAGATATTCCGGGCATGATAACATCAAGTCCCAGCGGAATATCATATCCAACTATACAGCATGACACGTGTCAATCACCTGCATAGGCATATTCCATAAGCCATGGACACCAATCCAATATGTACATAGTGTGAAAGCAAGAGTGAACCATTTGGGTGGCCAAATGGTGACACAGAATATGCCTCCCCAACCGAACAGTGTACTGGAAAAAGGTAATCTCTGTGGCCTCAGGGGACGCATAAGGATCATGCCACTCATACTCGCCAGGGTCCCACTGGAGCGGGGCCAAGGGGCGCGCAGCATATGCCCAAATGCGCCAATCAGAGTCCACATTTGCAGGGTCTGGATCAATATGCCACTTTCGAGAAGCGGCGGCCACTACCCGTATCCTCTGAAAGATGCACTCTGCAACCAAAGGCGACTCCGCCTCCACTTTCTGAAGTCTGCCCTCATCCTGGATCTCATAGTAGAGGCATCTACCATCCTCAGTGCAAGCTCTGATAGCAATCAGGATCTCCATCTGTTAAAGGCTCCCATCCACGGTGGGGCCGCTGGCTCGAAAGGCGTGAACCACTCCTCAGTGAGTGCCTCCTGAATGTCATCCCTCATAATCAGCCCCCCTCTGAAGTGACTCAGCCTCTCCACCT
The DNA here is from genome assembly GCF_041138505.1 of Cibotium barometz. Lineage (NCBI taxonomy): Eukaryota > Viridiplantae > Streptophyta > Polypodiopsida > Cyatheales > Cibotiaceae > Cibotium > Cibotium barometz. Next base: position 53,090,786 of record NC_141073.1, read on the forward strand.
GGACCTCCTCTGGGAGACTGCAGAAGGCCTGCCAGTCTCCAAAACTGCGTGCTGGGCCTGCCGCCAATGGTCCCCAGGCTAGACGAGGCCAAGAACCCAGCATATGACCCTGCTCATTGCGTACCGTGGGACTCCATATGAGCGACTGTCTGGCCCGCTCCTCATCACAAGTAGGTCTCTGAGAAAGCCCCGGTCTCAGCAGCTCCCAAGCTTGCAGGATGCTCAAGGCAAATCTGTCCTCCCATCCTCTACTGAGGCCTGTCCTCCTCATCTCTATGAAGATCCATTGTATCTCTGGTGCCCAAGTGCCCCCTGCTGGAGGAGCCCTAGCCTGCACTCGCTGAAAAAGAAGCTCCTTCCAAGGCTCAGCGCCTCGAAGCAGCCCCCGAACAATAAGCTTCCCCAATAAGGCTCTACTCTGATCAACTGGATCTATAATGCCCAAGCCTCCCTGGGCCAGCGGAAGAGTAATAACTGCCCAAGCAACCTTAGCCCGGGCTGGCTGATCGTCCCGTCCAGACCAAAGAAAGTTCCTGATCAGCCTCTGTACCTGGCTGATGCAAGAGCTCGAGAAGATCCAGCAAGACGTGATGTACCACATGGTCGCTAAAAGCACCTGATTTGTCACCACCACCCTCCCACCCAAGGATAGCCGAGCTGTACTCCAATACAAAAGCTTCTTTCGAATGCTCAGAAGAAGCGGGGCGATCTGCTGCTCAGGTGACAAATCAAGTCCAATCTGGCATCTCAAATACCGCACTGCTGTGTCTGGGCTCCATGCCGGAGTGGGAGCGCTACTGATCCAAAAGGCCACTCTCTTGCGCCAATTGATCAATGCTCCCGAAGCTGCACCAAAAACCTGTAAGCGACTGCTCTGCCCTCTGAAGATTGGCCTCCTGGACATGCAAAAATAATCCCGTGTCATCAGCAAACTCAGAATCAAGCAGGTTCTCTCCACGGATTGGGAGCTGGAGTCCTCTCAAACCAACTTCCTCTGCTGTCAGATACATGCTCATAGCCTCAACAAAGAAGAGAAAAAGAAACGGGGCGAGAGGGCACCCCTGATGGACTGATCTGGTCTACTCAAAACTCGGCCCCCGTCCTCCTGCCATCAGCACCTGGCTACGAGCTGTGGAATATAGAGCCGCCACCCCTCGAATCCAGACTGGCTCAAAACCCAGGCGAAGCATAGTGCCCTCTAGGAAACCCCAATCGACTCTATCGTATGTCTTCTCAAAATCGAGAAGCATAACGACCAGGTCCTCGCCGATAAATCTAGCTCGAGCCGTCGCCTCCCAGAAGGTGAAAATGTTGTCAAGGATACTGCGCTCCTTGACGAATCCTGTCTGGGTAGCATGAATCAACTCCCCAAGAAAGGGCTGGATCCTCAAACTCAAGGCCTTGGCCAGGACCTTGTAGACAGTATTGAGGATCGTAATAGGTCTCCACTGCCGAATATCATCAGACACTCCCTCTCCCTTGGGGATAAGAAAGATCAAGCCCTCTCAAAAGCTCTGGCATCACCCCAGTGTCCAAAACATACTGAAAGCCCCTGCGGAGGCCTGGCCCCAAAATGTCCCAATAGCACATAAAAAAGGCAACGTCAATCCGTCCTCCCCAGGGCAACTATGGCGCGGAAGGACCCTCAAAGCCTCAACAAGCTCATCCTCTGAAAGAGGCTCACCCAGAACTGTGCGCATACGATCTGTGACCCTCCTCTGTACATGGACCCACACAGTCTGTCTGCAAGCATCACGTGCCTCCGTGGCTGGCTCCGCTGAGAGCAGGTCTCTATAGAACTCAGTGGCAATGGCTCTAATCTCCCGGGGCTCAGTGGATAACGAGCCGTCCTATCTCCTGAGCTGGCGTACACCTGCTCGAGCATGGCGGGGTTCGGTAATCTCAAAGAACTCCACAGTCACTCTATCAGCAAGCTGCGTCCACTGTGAGGCCTGGCGATGATAGTAGAACTCATGTCTCTGCTCCTCTGGCTCTCTAACCTCTTGGCGTGCCTGGCTCAGCTAGGATGACATGTAGGCTATTGCTCCTGAAGGTGCTGGAGCGAAGCAAGGCTACGTCTCAAGCGGCGGTCCCGCTCTCGTGTCTCTCCCAGCCGTGTCAAGGCTACACCGTGCAAAAAAGAGCTGAGCTCGATGAGTCCCTGGGCACACTGGCCTGCTGCATCCAAGTCAGAGCTCTAGCTATCATGCCATATCCTCTCAATGTCCTCATAAAGACTGGAATCTGTAAGTATCCTCTCTGGGATCCTCAACTGCAAGTTGGTCTCCTGTGTCCCCTCCTCAAGTGTCAAAATAACTGGCGCATGGTCTGAAAAAGAAGTGCCAGCGAGAATGCCAACGGAGCCCCCATGCTCCCCGAACCTGTCGCCCACACAAAAGCGATCAATCCGTGATAGATTAGTCCCTCCTTGCCGGCGATCCGACCAAGAAAAACTAAGACTGTCCTGAGAGCGAGAGAAAGCCGCATGCTGCCATGCATCAGTGATCCGCAGTGTCATGCAAAATCACTCCCAAGCTGCAAGCTCCGTGCCGTGCACTGTAACATGACTGCCTCCCACCCTATCGGCCGGGTCCTCAAGCATGTTGAAGTCTCCTCCAACACACCAATGTGCGGCCTTGGGCAATGCATCTGTAACAAGGGTACAGAACTCTGCTCTGGCACTAACATGGTTAGGCGCTCGTTGGCTTAGGGTTGAGTTCCTTCCACCAAAGCAAAGCTTTGCTTGAGATGAAACCTGCTACTAACTGGATCTTTTTTCCATCGTCATATGGATGAAACTGAAAATGGACTTGCCACTTATGTAGCCAAGTGTCCACTATCTCCTTGGTACGCTGCTTTTGCTCGCCCCCGAACTGTTCCGGAGTAATGTTGGGGCCTAAGGCAGAGGCCAAGGTGTCCATACCCGAAAGAGTAGATAGGGTAGTGGTCCAAAGAGAGATGGAGTTCTGCAAAGCTTGCATCTGCCCGGCGATTTGTGCCTGACGTTCCAAAGAAGAAGCTTCAAGAGCAACTTTAAACTCTTGGAAATCTGATTTGGACACATAATTTTCAAAAAGATCGGCATCGGTATCTTCCGTAGCCGGCAAGCCTTCGCGTTCGATAAGGGGCTCCAACTCGGATTCTTGGGTCGACATCTTGAAGAGAGCAAGTGGAGAGAAAATTCGATCTTGCACAAGAAAGTGCTAGAGAACTTGAGAGCTTGAGAGCTTGAAAACTTGAGAGATGTGTAGCAAGAAGTCCACTTAAGGTTTTATATAAGCTTTCCCAAAAGCAACTTGAGCTTTTGCTTTTGTGTTTATATATATATATATATATATACTCTGTTTTCTTTAAAAAAAACACAATTAAACCTTAAGGGGACCTTTAAACTCTTTTTTTTTTAAATTTAATCTTTTAAAGAAAACAAAAGCAACTGAATTCGGCGTTTCAATGCTTTTACTGTTTTTTTTTTCTCCCCTCCTGGATTTAGCGCCGCCGGCCTGCCTTGCTGCCGTCGCTGGCCTTGCTACCGGCGCCGCCTTCGCCTGGGTGTCCATGGCTGCCTCCGCCAGCCTGCGTCTAGGCTTGGCCGCCTGTGCACGGCTACCTGCGTAGGCCTGGCCACATGCAGGTGTAGGCCTGGGCGCCTGCCAGCCTGGCCTAGGCGCCTGCCTGCGTGGCAACCTACGTAGGCCTAGCCACCTGCATAGCCAGCAGTACACGACCAGCAGTACCCGGCCAGCACCCGACGATGCATAGCCAGCGATCGCTTCTCTCTCTCTCTCTCTCTTGCGCTTTCAAACAAAAGCCAACGTGCTTTTTTTTCTCTCTCACACAACTGTTCATGCGACTGCACAAACACATCCAACCTTCTTCTTGCAAAGCAAACAACCCTGCTAAACCACCTACTCCCTCATTACGGGTTTCTTTGATGAAAAAGCAACATACTAATCTGAAAAAACAATAGTATGCATAAACAAAACAGCAAGCTTCTTGAACACATACCTTTCTTCGACCTCATCTTCTCTACCTCACGACTTGCTCGTTCACGAGGCACGCTCTGATACCACTGTCAAATCCCCATCGGATCTCCTCATGGAGCGTTCCTGGTACGAGACTCGAAACCTGCAAACAAACCAAACAAACAAGAAGGGGGTACAGGTCTGACTCACCTCCCAACCACGACAGCCGTGGGCAAGCCCACAAGACTTGGTTGTCCCCACCGAGCCACGAGCTAAGCTAACTAGATGGACGTACCAACCAATTTCTACCTCACGACGTCCCATACCGCCATGAAACTACCCTCGCGGGCTTCGAGACTGCTGTCGACCTCGGCTGCATAAAGCAGGTGCACGTCTGCACTAGATCCAGGCTCCAGACCATAGAGCTCTCACAAATCACGCGAGACTCTATATGACTAATGACTAACCTTGGCCACCCTTTTATAGGCTCTTGGCCGGTCATCGGGCATCCACACTTGGGCGCCCACCCATCCATACTTGGGTGCCCGCCTCTTAGTCTATCCCTAACTCAGCTCACCAATCAGCCTGCCTAGCTCCAAGCTTCCCCAAACCTCGAAGCTAGTCTTGCGTGCGTGTAGTACACGGTAGATACACACTGTGCACATGACAGCCTGCCTAGCTCCAAGCTTCCCCAAACCTCGAAGCTAGTCTTGCGTGCGTGTAGCACACGGTAGATACACACTGTGCACATGACAGGCATGTACAAACAAGCGACCAGCACTAAGGGAGGGGGGGTGTTATAAATGCTGAGAATTGCTGCAAACTACTATCACCTATAGAAAAAACGCAGCAAACTATGTGCTGCTGCCTTGAAAACAGTGCAAAAAACAGGTGTGAAAGGGATTCTCAAAGGTCAAACTGATAAAGAAGGACCATGGGATGCTGAGAAGAAACGCCTGGAAGAGGCAGGCGACCAGCAGCACTTCTGAGAAAAAAAAACGCAGATCTGTCCACCTTGCTGAAAATGCAAAAACGTAGGAGGGAGAGGAGGGAGCATCCAACACTGAAGATCATCGGCGCTCTGATACCATGATAGAATGTGCAACGGAAGAAGGGAAAGTGAAAACACATGAGAGAGAGTGAGAGAGAGAGATGGAGAGGAAACCCAGGTGAGAACCTGCTCTCAATATCATCACCAAAAGGAAAATACATGTCCTGAGCAAGAGGGGAGAAAACCTCGTATGTGAGGGACTGCAACAAACGAAACTAAGCAAGCAGTGAGAAATGAGGGAGGCAAGCCAGCTATATATATGCCCATGAGTAGGCAGCCGACTGGTGATAAAAAACCTCCACGATTGGGAAAATACCCAAGACTCCATAATATAAGGAATACTGTGGGAAAATATATGTGAGGGGTGACCAGCCCCTCTAACTAACCTGGTCAGCCCTAGAGGCTAAAATAGGACACCAAACAGAAAGCAAGGTCACCACGAAACGTTTCATTACTAAACGTTTCGCTGTCGAAACGATCTTTTTTGGAATGAAATGTTTCAAATGTGGATAGGTGCACAATGAAACGGTAGATCGAAACAATATATGCATGACAATATGAAAATATATTGCTATAATGTCACCATTGAAGAAAGGAGAGCAAAAGAGACATAAAAGAAGGGAAGTGAAAGGCTTAAAAATATAGAGAGAGGCTAAACCATAGAAAAAATCACAACTTTTTGTTCCACATGAAACGAAATGGTTTCAGCGATGCGCACGAAACGTTTCAACACCGAAATGTGAAACGAGTTTCAAGGCCACCGAAACAAGTTTCATGGTGACCATGACGGGAAGCCAACAAGAAGGAGATGATGTCTAACAGAGACAACGGCGGAGAGCAATAAGTGGGATCACGAGGTTGTCGAGGGCGAAAATCGCCGAGCGAAGAGCGAAAACGGGCTAACCCAACAAGGGGCCTAGGTGCCCAGTGTCGCCTAGGCGGGCGGGCAGCTAAGCCGAGGTTCTTGCCCCCTCAGTCTGCTAAGCTAGCTGAGCGGTGCTGCTCAGCTCAACCTGGCCGGCACCCTATCATGGGGTCTGCCAAGCGGGCGGCACGAATTGGCAAAGCAGCGGCACGAACTCACAGGCCCAGAAATTTTAACAGTAGCGCAAGGCACAATGGCCACCAGGCGAGCACGACACCAGGGCGGGTGAGAACCAACGCTTTGATACCAATTGAAGGCTGCACCACCTAGGTTTGTTGTTGCTAGACTATGGAGGGTAGAGCTCCATTGTTGAGTGTGCACAAAGATAGAAAGAAGAGAAAACAATGCTCAAGTGTTCTCAACGAGTATTGGATTGCTTGATATGATTTGAAGTACACCACGTACACGCTTTTATAGGTTGCAAACCTTATCTTTAGACTCACAGATGGGGACACGACACTTATCTTATCCAGATAAGAGAGTGTTCACACTTATAGGTACACTTACACATACATGAGGAGTTCACACCTATATAAACACATATAGATGGATACACATATACTGGTGGACATACAAGACACGAGACTCTGAAACAAAACACACACAAAGCTTTTTCTTTCATAGACATATGGTCTCCAGAAAACTGGTCTCCAAACACATCAAACCACCCTGTTCTCCAACCATCGTCCGCCACTGCATCCCATACCACCGGGCCTTGAATGAGAACAGCCCACAAAATTTGATTCAGAAGAAATCTGGCAATGGATTTCCTCCTCTCAACTTGTTCCAAGCATAACCATGCAAGTCTGGCTCTGAACCAATGTAAAGTCCTCCAACCATCAAACCCCTGCAGTCAAGCATAAACATAGAGCACATAGAGACTGGCATCTAACTCACCGCCCAACCACAGAGCCATTCACGCTCACTCCCGACCACAGGGGGATAGTAGCATTAGAGACATGGCTCCACGTGCAAAGTCCCTGGCATCCCATACCACCACAACACACCCATCAGATATAAGTACGGAGTAGTCTCAAGGCCTAAAGTCCAAGTTTGAAGAGCTCTCTCTCAAACTAACTCATAAAGTCACTTAAATAGGCCGCCTATAAACTAGGGGCCAAATATAGCACATGTCTCATAATAGCTACTTACCCCGACTTAAGATGCCTTTCCCATAGCCTAAAGGTCTTAACCCTAGTTAGCCTTGAGACATAACAGTACCAACCCTGCAAACATGAAGCAGACATCCCGAGCACAAGAAATAAGGCAAAATACACGGAAATTTCAGCACATGGCGAGAGGATGTACAACCGGCACTGTTTATGCACGTTTTTTTTTTGGGTTGAACAATTTCAATGTAAGTCTTATTTTTCTTTTTAATGTTGAAGAGAACTTTGTTTCAAGCGTTTCGTACAAGTATGAAACGTTTGAAACGTGTTTTTTTTGCAATTATACTTATGAAGAATGATTATGAATCATTTAGCTAGCCTCCCAAGCAAAGCTACATACCCGAGGAGACTATGAGTGTACAATGCTTAAAATGGATGGATTATCCAAAGTACAATTGCATTGTGCTAAGCATGCTGTTTGGCATATGCTTAGCACGTGTGAACTTGTTTTCTTGGCATGGACATTGCCTTGATTTAATGCATGTGCTTGAATGTCCACAACACCGGGGACACCTAAAAACCTGTTGATACGTGTGCATATTCCTGTTTGAGTCTAATATAGTGTATCTTATGTGCCCCATAATAAAATTCAACTGCTTATAACTAATGTGAACATCGCAAATCACGCTAAAAACCCGAGGACAAATAATAAACAAAGCGGACAACTAATAAGTTGGATGCCCCTTCATTAATGAAGTGTGGATTGTCCCAAACGGTGGCCATGTATGTAAGTGTGGGCAGCCCACATGTCAACTAGCATGTTTGGACAAACAAGGGGGGAACACTTGTCAAGTGGCCACTCAACTATTTTCTTCCCTCTCCTACACATGAAATTTTCAGCTCATATGGATTCTACTTCTTGCCTCTTTGTCAAAACCCCATAGGATCTCCTCGTAGAACGTTCCTGGTACCAAACTCGAAACCTGCAAACAAACCAAACAAACAAGAAGGGGGTGCAAGCTTGACTCACCTCCCAACCACAACAGCCGTGGGCAAGCCCACAAGACTTGGCTGTCCCCACCGAGCCACGAGCTGAGCTAACTAGATGGACGTACCGACCATTCTCTACCTCGTGACGTCCCAAACCGCCACGAAGCTACCCTTGCGGGCTTGGAGACTACTGCCGGCCTCGACTGCATGAAGCAGGTGCACGTCTGCACTAGATCTAGGCTCCTGACCATGGAGCTCTCACAAAGACACACGAGACTCTATATCACTAATGACTAACCTTGGCCACCCTTTTATGGGCTCTTGGCCGGTCATCAGGCGTCCACACTTGAGCGGCCGCCCGTCCATACTTGGGTGCCCGCCCGTTAGTCTATCTCTAACTCAGCTCGCCAATCAGCCTGCCTAGCTCCAAGCTTCCCCAAACCTCGAAGCTGGTCTTGTGTGCGTGTAGCACACGGTAGATACACACTGTGCACATGACATACTCCCCTTCCTCTAAGAGCTCACTCCTGAGCTCACTAAGAAGCCAGGGTAATCTCTCTGAAGAATAGTTAATGTCTCCCATGTAGCGTCCTCCTCAGCACGATCCTTCCACTTGATCTTGTATTCCGTGATAAGCGTATTACGCAAACTTCTTTCACGCAATCCAAGAATCTTTTCAGGTTCGTGTGGAACAAATGTCATGTCCTCGACATCTATGATTTCTTGAGGAGTAACTAACTGATCTGTTCCACCCAGTACTTCCTTAAGTCTACTGACATGAAATACAGGATGAACTTTCACATGAGAAGGCAAATCCAATTAATATGCAACTGAACCAATCCGTCGTGTAATACGAAATGGTCCACAGTATCTAGAGGATAATTTCAGAGATCGACTTGTCCATAAAGTCTCAGAATCTTTCAAAACTCGCAAATACACCATCGTTCCTTCAGATAACTCTCTGGGTGAACGATGTCTATTAGAATAAAATCTATCTCGGTCATGAGCACTTCTAATAGATTCTTTCGCAACTTATAACATTTCTTGCATATCTTTCAAAAAATTACGTGCTGCATCATGTTGAAGTCCTGAGAATCCTACTGTAACAGGTGATCTAGGTTGAAAACCATACATAAGCATGAAAGGACTAAAACCTGTACTCGTATGCTTAGTACTGTTATATGCAAATTCTAACATAGGAAGATAATCCTCCCATGAACTCTGTCTTTTGGATACATATGCTCGAAGCATATCCTCCAAAATCTGATTCACTCTTTCAGTCTGGCCATCAAATTGAGGATGATCTGAGAAACTCAAATTCAAAGTTGTTTCCAACTTCTCAAAAACAAGTTTCCAAAAACTTAGAGTCCCTATAATGACTATGTTCTGCGATAACCCGTACAGTCTAAAAAATTGCTCGATAAACTGCCGTGCTAATTGCGTAGCTGTAATAGTCTTCCGGGTCGATAAAAATCTAGCCATTTTTGTCAAGCGATCTACCACAACCCAAATAGAATCGTAGCCTTGATGTGTTCTTGGCAATCCGGTAATAAAATCCATGGAAATACTTTCCCATTTATTACCTGGGATTTGCAAATGATGCAACAATCCAGCCTGTCTAAAGCGTTCAGCTTTATTTGCTTGACAAACTTGACACTTGAGAACATAATCTTCTACATGCCCTTTTATCTTTGGCCAATATGTGTTTCACTAACGATAATGTCCTGTGTACCCCAGGGTGTCCAGCAGAAGGGGCATCGTGACACTCCTTAAGAATCTTGGACCTAATGTCCGGGAGCTGTGGTACACAAATTTTGTCATTACGGAATAGTAAACCATTCCGAATCATCCACTGGCCTCCTGCAGCCTGACTGGTAGACTGTTTAGTCATCAAGTCTTGGTCAATCAATGAGCTCCCGTCCTAGATCTTCTGCCAAAATGGACGAAAATAACTATCAGTCCTGCAAAGCCCTCTATGATTGAAATAAGTCAGTAGAAATCTTGGTGAACGACAAAGTATTCACCTCTCTAATTCGACTAAGCGCATCTGCAACACTATTCGTGGATCCTTTTCGATAACGAATCTCAAAATCAAAATCTTACATTAACTCAACCCAACGAGCTTTCCTTCCTCTCAAATCATCCGCATCACACACATACTTGATTGATTGATGATCACTCAATACCACAAACTTGGAGCCATATAAATAATGTCTCCAAACCTTGAGAGCGTAAATCACAGCATAAAGCTCCTTCTCAAGAGTTGGCCAACGAGATTGAGTGTCGTCTAGCTTTTTACTTTCAAAAGCAGCACGTCTACCATCTTGAAATAGTGCAGCCCCGATGGCATAGTCACTGGCATCAGTTTCAAGAACATAAGGCCGACTAGGATCGGGTAATTCTAAGATAGGTGCTTCCTTGACTTTATCTTTCAAAAGTTTAAAGGCCATATCCAGACCGTTATTCCAAGTGATAAGATGATTTGACTTACGTCCACGACCTTTCAACAAGTCGATCATCGGTAGTGTGAGCTGAGAGTACTCCCACACAGATTTCCGAAGAAAGACGACAAAACCGAGAAAAGAACGAAGTTGTTTCACTGTTCGCGGTATAGGCTCGTCCAGAACCTTCTGAACTCGGTCATAGTCAATGCTCAATCCATCTCTAGTGATCTTGTGTCCCAAGTAAATGATGTCTGTCATGAAAAACTCACATTTACTTAATTTAGCATATAGTCTATTCTGTCTTAAAATAGATAAGACAATCGTGAGGTGTCTAACGTGATCCTTAAGAGTACGACTATATATCAAAATATCATCCAAGAACACAACCACAAATTTCCCCAAATGTCAACGAAAAAGATCGTTCATCATTTGCTGGAAAGTGACTGGAACATTGGTTAACCCGAAAGGTAATACGAGAAACTCGTAATGGCCATACCTAGTCCGAAAGGCGGTTCTTTCGACATGCCTTTCATGAATACGTATCTGGTGATAGCCAGTACATAAATCTAGCTTCGTGAAATATTCCGCTCCTGTTAACCGGTCAATTAGGTCATCTGATCTAGGGAGAGGATAACAGTTCTTAATTGTCAGCTTGTTCAATCTCTTAATTGTCTCCTGTGCAACACACGTGCGCCCCAAGGTGATTTACTTGGACAGATCTGTCCCATCCTCAAATAATCTTCGAGTTGTTTAACCAACTCATCTTCCTCAGTTTAGCTCATCTTGTAAGGTGGAATACTAACAGGATGAGCACCAGGAATCAAGTCAATACGATGATCTACTGTCCCTTCAGGTGGTAAGCCCGATGGCAGTTCCTTAAGAAATACATCTTGAAAGGAATCAAGTATCTTCTGTAATTCTTTGCTTTCATATACACTTAAATCATTGACATCCATAGAAGGTATGAGAAATGAAGAAAGTGGGATAAATACACAATAGAAAGCGGTATACAAAGAAGAATCCATTATATTTCCAAAATCAACTGTATTTACAAGAGGTCCCTGAGAGGGATGTATACAATCACCTAAAATACTATACTGGGTGTTCCTATGTTGAAAAGAAAAAATATTACTAGACCAATCTATCTGGACTTGAAGAGTCTTAAACCACTCAATCCCTAATAACAAGTCTACATGTTCTAGGTGCATAATATAGCATTCCAGAGTATCTTTGTAGTCCTGAATCCGAATTGGTAGCATCTCCACCTTTCGATCCCATACTTGCCGACCCGCAGGTAGGCGTACCTCAGATATGATCGCTGGGTGTCGTATCAAGACCCAATTTTTGCACAAGTTTATAGTTAACAAAGTTGTGTGAGCTGCCAGGGTCTAGAAGAATGTGGATTCTATGGCCATTCACTTCTCCATAAACTCAGAGAAGATCATGCAAGCCAAAAACTTTAGAGTTGAACAAACAATCAGAACATGTACTAGAGCGAGAAAGTACAGTAACTGACGTACCTGTCAAATACAACTGGTTAGATGCCTTTGGCTTGGGTCTGAAGGGAATGGGTGTTAGGATTAGGGTTTACAGAAGGTACAAACAAGCGTGGAAACCAACACACAGAGAGAACACGACTTCAGTATGCTTGATTGATAAAAAAGTGAAGTACAATGGCCACATGATAGTGACCCTAAAGATAAGTGTTCACATGTCCGGCCATAAATGTGCCGGGTGGACCAAAACACTTATAAACTGCATATAAGTGAAACTGAGCTAAACTGGGAGAAAAAACCTCCACTAACTGAAGTAAAAAGTGCCCCAGTAATCTACTGATGATCACTAGCACTCCTCTGGGTGCATACACAGCATAAAACCCAACAAACCCCCCTGGAGTGATATGTGATCACTGTACATCATCCACCAAAAGGAAACAAATTCAAAGCATTGCAGAATGCTTCAAATTTCGGACGTGGTAATGCCTTGGTGAAGATGTCTGCCACATTCTGATATGTAGGACAGTAGATCAGACTGATATCTCCTGCCTGGAGTCTCTCCCGAACAAAATGATAGTGAATCTCAATGTGTTTCGTGCGAGCATGAAACACAGGATTCCTGGCCACAGCAATGGCACTCTGACTATCAGTATAGATAGGTGTAGGCTCCTCCACTGAAATATCCATATCAGTCATGAGACAACGCAGCCAAACACACTCAACAGTAGTAGTGCAGGCTGCTCTGTACTCTGCCTCACAAGACGAAGTGGCCACTGTGGTCTGTTTCTTGCCTAGCCAAGAAATGCATGAAGAGCCAAGGAAGAAACAATTTCCACTAGTGGAATGTCTGGTATCAAAATCACCAGCCCAATCTGAATCACTGTAAGCGTGTAACTGCATGTCACCCCCCTCAGGATAAAGCAATCCAAGAGACAAGGTACCCTGCAAATAACGGAATACACGCTTCACAGCTTGCCAATGTGACAACCGTGGGCTGTGCATGAATCTGCTCAACTGAGAGACTGCGTACTGAATATCTGGCCTTGTATTACACAAGTAAATAAGGCACCCAACAGCCTGAGCATATGTAGTGGCATCAAAGGAAACACTGTCATCTTGTAGTGACAGTTTCATCCCAGGCTCCATAGGAGTACTAATAAGCTTGCAATCCTGCAATTTAAACTTCTCCAAAAGTTTAGCAACATAGCGTGATTGCAACAACCCAATGCCTCTGTTATCCTGCACAAACTGTATGCCCAAATAGTAATGTACAAGGCCCAAGTCAAACATGTCAAATGTCTGTTGCAGTATCTCCTTAAAAGCTGCAATTTTGTCATCATTTGATCCCATGAGCAAGAGATCATCCACATAAAGACTGATGACCAGCAGATTTGTCTCTTCTTTCTTTACATACAGAGTGGCCTCTGATGGACTGTTCACAAATCCCTGAGTGAGTAGAAAAGCATCTATTTTTGCATACCAAGCTCGTGGATCTTGTTTCAAACCATACAAGGCCTTTTTCAGCCTGCAAACTTTCCCCTCATGACCATGTTCTGCAAAACCCATGGGCTGAAATACATAAACTTCCTCCTCGAGGTCCCCATGTAGAAATGCAGTCTTTATGTCCAACTGGTGAACAACCCAACCACGATGTGCAGCCAAGGCAATGACACACCTAAGTGTCGACATATGGGATGTAGGAGCAAATGTCTCCTCATAATCAATGCCCTTCTTTTGTGCATAGCCCTTTGCAACTAGACGGGCTTTGTACCTGTCAATGGATCCATCTGCATGTCTTTTCAGCTTATAGACCCATTTAGTACCAATTGCTTTCTTGCCTTTGGGCAAATCAACCAAATCCCATGTTTGATTCTTTTTAATAGAATCAAGCTCATCCTGCATGGCTTTGTTCCAATGCACATTATCTCGTGCATCCACAAATGAATCAGGCTCATCATCATCCTGTAAACTGGCTGCCATAACCAGATTCAAATCCATGATGTGTGCATAATGGACAACAAATTCTTCTTTATCCCTGGTACATATAAGGCATCTGTAAGGCGGAGAATGGAGCCATCAATGGCTGTAAGCTGAATCTCCCCAATGCCACGAACTCGATATGAAGCATTGTTGGCACACTGAATAGTTTTGCCAACAGGGGTAGGGCCAACATGACTAAACAAATCCCTGCGAGATGTGAGATGCTTTGAGGCACCACTATCAAAATACCAAGTACATGCATGCTCTGTCAAACTGAAATTTTGCAGTCATCATTCCTCTTCCTTGTGCCGTGTTTGTTGAAATGTCCACATTTTGGCTTGTGTTTGTGTGAAGACCAAGAGGCATCATAGCTGCATGTATAAAAACAGTAATCCCTGTCCTCAACAAAAGAAGCAGTCTCTGGAGGAGCTTTAGAAGCATCATTAACAGACATCCCAGCTTCCTTTGCCTTCTCTTTGGCAATCCTCTTCCTACATTCAGTGATGTAGTGACCTGGCTTCTTACAGTAATGACATTTGCCCTTCTTCTTGGGCTGTCCATCACTTTTCTTGGTATCCTGTGAAGAACCACCATCACCAGAATTTTGATTTGCACTCTTTGGCTGAGTTTTTCCTTTCCCCTTTTGACCTGTAGTAAATGCTTGTTCAGCATTTGTGTTCATATTCATATTCTTCCTCATTTGCTCCTCTTGTAGTAAGAGAGCAACAAGGCAAAGGAAGCATCATTAACAGACATCCCAGCTTCCTTTGCCTTCTCTTTGGCAATCCTCTTCCTACATTCAGTGATGTAGTGACCTGGCTTCTTACAGTAATGACATTTGCCCTTCTTCTTGGGCTGTCCATCACTTTTCTTGGTATCCTGTGAAGAACCACCATCACCTGAATTTTGATTTGCACTCTTTGGCTGAGTTTTTCCTTTCCCCTTTTGACCTGTAGTAAATGCTTGTTCAGCATTTGTGTTCATATTCATATTCTTCCTCATTTGCTCCTCTTGTAGTAAGAGAGCAACAAGTTCCTTATACTTGAGGGGTTCAACAGCATTCCTCATGCTGAGGTTCAAAGAGGTATGAAAAGCCAAGTAAGATCTTGGCAAAGAGTGCAAGATGGTGGACACAAGCTGTGTCTCAGGAATAATCTCATCCACATTGATGAGTTGCTCTCTCAAATCCTGCAGCTTGTTTAAGTGGCTAGACATATCATCTCCTTCATTCATTTTCTGATTTTCCAGCTCTCTTTTCAAAAATGAGATCCTAGCCTCATTACGAGCAGCATACATCTGCTCCAAAGTCACCCATGCATTCTGTGAGAGCCAGCTGAACGAATATGAGGTATAATGGACCTCTGAACTGACAATGCAATGAGTGACAAAGCTTGTGCATCCCTGGCATCCCATGTCTTTTGAGCATTTGTTCTTTGAACAGGCAATGGCTGTCCTGGAGCCTGTACCTGTTGTCCTCGTCCACGAGCACCCCCTTGGGGAGGCGTCTCTGGAGCCAATGGACCTGGACGTGGTTCATCACCACTAACAAAATCCCAAAGACCTTTTGCCACAAGCACATTTTGCAGCATAAAACTCCACAAGGAGTAGTTCGTGCCATCCAATTTGTCTTCGGGCAGCAGCAACAAAAGCTTGACAGTGTACGGGCAGGGCAATGCAGAGCTTCAATGCTCTGATACCAAATGAAGGGAATGGGTGTTAGGGTTAGGGTTTACAGAAGGTACAAACAGGCGTGGAAACCAACACACAGAGAGAACACGACTTCAGTATGCTTGATTGATAAAAAAGTGAAGTACAATGGCCACATGATAGTGACCCTAAAGATAAGTGTTCACATGTCCGGCCATAAATGTGCCGGGTGGACCAAAACACTTATAAACTGCATATAAGTGAAACTGAGCTAAACTGGGAAAAAAACCTCCACTAACTGAAGTAAAAAGTGCCCCAGTAATCTACTGATGATCACTAGCACTCCTCTGGGTGCATACACAGCATAAAACCCAACAGGGTCTTGCGTTGGTCTTTGCACCCTTTTGCTTCGGGCACTCGTTACACATGTGTCCTTTTTCTTCGCAGATGAAACAACGTCCCTGCTGGTGTCGAACTTGAATTCTTCGAAGGTTGGTCCGAAGACTTTCCTTCAGTCATGTTAGCCATTGGTGCGGAGAACTTTCTTTTGTGCTTGTTCCCCTGCTCGGTAACGGGTTTACACTTGGAAGAGACCATTGTGTCATCATAGATACGAGCTGAATGAATGGCCTCATCCAAAGTTTTGCATTTGTTATTTTTAACCTGTAAACGGTATGAGTCGGGTAAACCGGCTACAAAGAACCCCAAAAGAGTTGTGGGATCCATCTTCGTAGCTTTCATTTGCAAGTCCCTAAATTTCTGGAGGTAGACCTCATAAGTGAGGTGCTGCAAGGTCATGGTCAAAGCTGTAAACTAGGCAACAACATCATAATCATCCTCTTTCTTGAGGAATTCTTTCTTGAAGACATCTTCAAATTGTGCCCAAGTCGTTGGCTTAGGGTTGAGTTCCTTTCACCAAAGCAAAGCTTTGCCTGCTAAGAGGAAACCTGCTGCTAATTGGATCTCTTTCCCATCGTCATATGGATGGAACTGAAAATGGATTTGCCACTTATGTAGCCAAGTGTCCACTATCTCCTTGGTACGCTGCTTTTGCTCGCCCCCGAACTGTTCTGGAGTAATGTTGGGGCCTAAAGCAGAGGCCAAGGTATCCATACCCGAAAGAGTAGATAGGGTAGTGGTCAACAAAGAGATGGAGTTCTGCAAAGCCTGCATCTGCGCGGCGATTTGTGCTTGACGTTCCGAAGAAGAAGCTTCGAGAGCCACTTTAAACTCTTGGAAATCTGATTTTGACACATAATCGTCGAAAAGATCGGCATTGGTGTCTTCCGTAGCCGACAAGCCTTCGCGTTCGATAAGGGGTTCCAACTCGGATTCTTGGGTCGACATCTTGAAGAGGGCTAGGGGAGAGATAATTCGTTTTTGCACAAGAAAAGTGCTAGAGAACTTGAGAGCTTGAGAGCTTGAGAACTTGAGAGATGTGTGGCAAGAAGCCCACTTAAGGGGTTTATATAAGCTTCCCCAAAAGCAATCTTGAGCTTTTGCTTTTGTGTTTTTGTATATATATATATATATATATATATATATATATATATTCTATTTTCTTTTTAAAAAAACACCTTTAAGCTTTAAATGGGACTTTAAACTCTTTAATAAGGTTTAATCCATTAAAAAAAACGAAAGCAAGCGACCACCCGCGCACGGCTACCTACGCCTAGGCTTGGGTGCATGCCTTCCTAGGCTTAGGCGCATGTCGGCCTATGCTGCTACGTTGATAGTCCATGCATGCTTGCGCCGCCTGTACACCTGCGCCCACAGCCTGTGCAAGACCTGGCCAACAGTACCCTACGCAGACAACAGCCAGCGATCCTTTCTCTCTCTCTCTCTCTCTCTCTCTCTCTCTTTCTCTTACAACAATAGCCGACTGGCTTTTTTGCTTTTTTTTTTCTCTCTCAACAGTTCATACGACTGCAAAACACATCTAACCTTCTTCTTGTTAAGCAAAACAACCCTACTCAACCACCTACTCCCTCATCACGGGTTTCTTCGATGAAAAAGCAACCTACCTACCGACTTGCTCGTTCACGAGGCACGCTCTGATACCACTGTCAAAACCCCATAGGATCTCCTCGTAGAACGTTCTGTCAGAATATGCAACGGAGATGATGACCAAATCTGGGAACACGAGAGCAAAACGTAATGCAAAAAATCACAGCACGAGAGAGAGAGAGAGAGAGAGAGAGAGAGAGAGAGGCATGTAACTCTGCTCTATATACACAAAAGAATCCCGAAATCGGTACAACAATCACAAGGGGACTGGGGGCCATATTATATGGCCCCCCAACTGCAGTCGGCCTGCTGTAGGGAAGCCGATAGGACACAAAAATCCCCACGACTGTAAAATACACAGTTGGCCAACAACAAAGGGGATCGGCCAGCATCAGGGAAGTCCACGACTCATGCAAATCAGTCGGCCACCTCCAGAGTCTCCACAGCATAGTTGCCAGGTGTTTCAGAAACGGCAAGTATGAAACGGGTTTCATACGTATGAAACGGGTTTCATACGTTTTGAAACGTTTCATAAAAGGTAAGAAACGGGTAAAAAAAGGTTTCATACAAAACAGAAAAAACATGTATATTTTTTACTTGAAATATACAAAAGAAAAAACTGTTGACATAACTTATAAGAGACCACATTGAATTCATTTCAATAAAAACAAAATGCATGTAAGATATGATGATATCACAAATCACGTGGGTGATCACTGATGACTAAACAAAAATCAAAAGCATCACCACGTGGGTGATGATTCATGACTCAAAATCCAAGATCAAAATAAATAACATGTCCAAAGTTCAAACTAAATAACAAGTCCAAATAAAATGATACTGGCAGCTGCTAGCTACTATCTGCATCCTCATCTGCATCCTCATGCTCATCCTCATCTGCATCTTCTGCCTCTGCAGCCTCACTCTCAAGGTCACTGCCGGTAGCCGAGTCCTCAAAGGCCTCATCCTCTAGAGGTGCAGGTGCACCACTAGTACTAGCCTCTCGAGAAGATCGTGTAGTGCGAGCCGGAGCTGTCACCAATTGGCCGACCATTTGGTCCATTCCCACATTTTTGCGTCTCGTTCACTTGAGGCCAGGCCGGTGTCTCATGTGAAGAGGCCAGTATTTTGCTGACATGGACGGGAGCCAGATTAGTGCCACCCGTGTGTTAGCAGGATGGTGTCGTATGGACGGGAGCCAGATCAGTGCCACCCGTGTATGACCTGGACTGTGTTCGATCCATGGGACTGTCACGCCATGGAAGAGCCAGTATTCGTGCCGTGTTTTACCTATGGGACTGTCACACCTAGGGAAACTCGTGCCTGGAACTGTGTCTTACCTATGGGACTGTCACTCCATAGGAAGACCAGGTTTTTATGTTTTTATGTCGTGCCAGTTTTGTGCCGACGGATATTTTGTACATGTTCCATGAACGGGAGATATGTCCATGTTACTTTTTGCACATGCACACATATTTTGCATGTTTGAAACTGTTTTCGCATGACATGTATTTGTGTGTTTGCCTGCTTGACGTGTTACTTACTGAGCGGGGACGCCTGCCAGTGAGTCGTGAAGTCTGCCCTGTATTCTGACAAGTTTCAGTGCATGTGAACAGGTGGTAAGTATATAGTACATGTTGTTTTAATATTTTATCTCTAACCCCTTTGTTTTATAAGGTGAAGTGTTCACATTCATTTAAATGTGGGCACCACTTTGGGCACCCACTTTGGGGCCAAGGTGGGGAGCCCCATTTAAGTGAGTGTGGGGGTGGGCAAGGGCACCTACCCAAACTCCCCCACCCTCATGCATGCGTGGGTATTATCAATAGTTAACTCCACCTTAATTTATTAAAAAGAAATCTCTCCATCAAGCGTAAAAGAACATCGCTTTCTCCCTGGCGTGGCTTCATCACCCTTCGTAAGCTATCAGGCGGCTGGAGTTCTGCTGCGCTTGCTGCTGGGGGTGCTTATGCTGCTGCCTGCGCCAAACTCTCTACAGGCGGTCAGCACAGATTGCAGGAGGTGCTACACACAGGCTGCGCATGCTTCCTTGAGGCTGGCTGCGCCTGATTCATTACAGGCGGCTGACTCTGTGCTGGCTGCGCATAATCCTCTACAGGCGCCTATCCCATCACCTCTCCTACTGGTGGGCTGCGCAGATTTGTAACCAGGCAATTCCAGGTGACACTGAAGTGCTGCAGCTGCTCTCACAGGTGGCTCCCTCTGTGCAGCTGTACCACCTACAGCAGGCGACTCTCCTTCTGTGCAGCTGTACCACCTACAGCAGGCGACTCTCCCTCTGTACGGCTGTACCCTTCGTGGTGATGCTTGTCTTGATGCTACTACTTGAGGCAACTCTTCCTTCGACAAGGGTGGCTTCATAGTCTACACAAACACCACAAGTTTTGGTTTTCTATCAACCATATTCAAGTAAGTGATTTTCAGATTTGAGTAAAGTAATATATATTTAAATCTGGTAAAAGATTCGTCCCGCTCGGCCTACACCCGTTCGGTGCCGGGTTGTCCAAGCTATATGGGCGAACCTCGGTCCAAAGGTGCTGAGATCGGGAGAGCCAGGCGTTAGTACGAGAGCGCCTGTCTGTGCGTGGTCTCGGAACACCAGTGTGGTGCTCTCCGCGGAGTCCAGTGAAAGCACAGGACCGTAGCGATTGGACCACACTAGTGGTCAATCTGCTTCGAGCTTCTACATCGAAATTCGAGCTATTTGTTTAGTACTGTTTTCATATGTACATGGACATCATCTGGTTCTCAGAACCCATGGAGCATTGTATTCTTTAAATACTCCCAATAAATATATCATATATTGAGGGGGGGGTCGGCCCGTTCCGGCCCCAGTGCTGGTGTCCATCTTTCCATTTCTGTTCATTTAAATTTCAAGTTGTTTTAAGTTGTCCATTTCATATTTGTGGTTTTAAAGTTGTGCTATTAAACGTGTAGGTGTCCAACTGAGTCTTTCCCACTTGACGGGATCGGTTTCATTGGTATCAGAGCACGGTTGTTTCCCTCTTCCTAGTGGGGAAACGAACCTGTGTATTGGACATCCCGCTTTTAGCAAACTTTGAACACAATGGACAGCCAAGGCAACCCTTTGGAAGTACCAAATTCGAGGGGTCCCTCTAGTGCTTCTCGTGGGTCTGATGCCCTGCGAGGTAGACACAAGCCTCTTGAAAGGGTTCTGGATAGTGAATCCAAAGGTCAACTGTCTCCAGGAAAGACAGTTATGCTTGAACAAGACCCTGATGCTATGAGGGCTGAAATGGAACATATGAGAAAACTTTTGCAGGCTCAAGAGCAAGAATTGAAGTTTTTGCATGAAGATCCTCATCTGCAAAGTGCTATTGAAGCCAGGAAGGCAGATGCTATGGTTGATGTAACCTTTGAATCTATGGCTTGTGAAGTGGGCAAGAAACCAAGGGAGTTGGCACTTGCCTATCTCCTTCGCAAAGGTGATATCAAAGAGGGGGATGACGGAGAGCTAAAATTCAGAAATCCACCTCGTTTAAAGCATGGAGATCCTGCATCCCAGAGGCTGAAATCTTATATGCAAAAGGAAGAGGTGACTGTCACCTCTCGTCATGCATCCTCTCCCCAAGGCACTAAGCCTGACAGAAATATGTATGCCAGTGTCACCAGGAGGTGAAACTTTTTGCAGTTGTTTTCCTTATTTACATTTCTTTATAAATATATATTTTTCTTTTCTTTCTCTTTGGTTGCTGTTGCTTTCCCCCGGGATCTCTTGGAAGGGCTTGGGCCATTGCAATGTTAGAATGGGTCAGCCAGTGGGACTTTGGACCAGTGGTTGGCTAAGCCTGAGAACTACACTGAAAGATGAAGGACAGTGTCCAGGACATGGGCATTGAAAAATGAAGGACAGTGTCCAGGACATGGGCATTGAAAAATGAAGGACAGTGTCCAGGACATGGGCACTGAAAGATGAATGACAGTGTCCAGGACATGGCCACTTAATGAGGGTATAGGCCAGTTTACACTAGTAAGTGGCCGCCACCGAAATGTGAATGTATCTTGAATTCTAAGCAAATTCTGAAGTGACCATAGTGGTCAAAGATGGTCAGGAGACCAAAAGGAATGCAGATGACATCATCCCTAAAATTTAGGGAACTGCTATTTTTGGCAGTGTCGGAATTGAAAAGTGTTCGCGTCAGTTTGTGCGGAATGTCAAGGGGACCAAAAGCTGACAAAGGACTGTTGTGAAAATGTGAACCAGTCAGGAGATTTTTAGCCTGGAAGATTGCATGTGGAAAAGGCTTAAAAATGTGCCAAGTGTCAAATTTTGGTGCATTTTCCTCATAAAGAAGAGGGAAGCGTGGGAATTTGGGGAAGGAGGCTCAATTTGCAGCCATCGTGGTGTTTTGTGGCAAGAAAAACAGCTATGGTGGTGCACTCCCTTGCCCTACAACTCAGGAATTGAGGGTTGAGCTTGCTCCCCACAGTCTCTCTCTCTCTTTCTCTCTCTTGCAGACTATGGAAATGCTTTCATCAGATAAAATCAGGTACAATTGTGTGAATTTCATGCTTATATGCAAAGGATAGTTGCCTCCTTGAACAGGAACAGGTGTAGTTGGTTCCTACACCAAAGCAGGGACAGAAGAGGGTAATAACCTCTTTAAAACAATGCTGTTTCAGCACTGTTTAGGTGCTGTTTTTGGGCTGTTATGTTGCCCGGTTGATGCCAAAATGCAGTAGGACTTTGCTAAAGTCCTCCGGGACAGTACAAGGGTTATTTTGGGCTGAAAACAGAGCTGAAAACAGGCCTGTGCAGAAAATTACAGCAAGCTGAATTGTGATGTTTTGGACTCCATTGGGTAGCTTGATGCCTATGGAAGTGTGCCTGTCAGTTGGGATTCATTCTGAGATGTTATGGAACAGTTTTACTGCAGTTATGCTGGCAAATTTCTCCTAGAATTTGTAAAATTCAGCTGATGCAAGTAGAGTGCTTTGTTGCACTTGTGCTTTGTAATTTCCAACCTTTTAACAATAAAGAAATACCGCAAGGGGCGCCGGACTTCGGGGCCAATGTGTTGTTGAGCGAGGGAGCGAGGATTCTGTGAATGTGTGTCTCAGTAAGTCCAGGTTATTTGTGAATGAATTACCGCTTTATGTGTCCATAAACCGGTTTTATGGTTCCATTGCCGGGATAGGGTCCTCTTTTCTGCAAGAGCCCGGACACGGATTGGATTGGGTGAACAAGAGACACACATAGTGAGGTACAACTGATTACAGGTGAGAAAGAGTACGGTCTCTTTCTTTGGATACAGGTTCCCTTAAACTTTCAGTTGACAGTATGACAGACAAAGGGAAAGGCAAGCTCCCTGCCGAAGAGAGTTCCTCTTCTACTCGCAGACAGCGTATGGAGGTGACAGGTGCTCAGGTGTCAGCCTCTGCTCGGATGGAGCCAGTAGTACAGCCAGTCTTGTTAGAGGAAGAACAGGAACAAGAGGATTTATTTCATGCGCAGCTCCTGAGCATGGTTGGTACCTTTGAACAATTGGTGAAGAATCCCAGGATGAAGAGGTATTTGCAGTCAAGGACAGGGGATTCCCAGGCTGAATCATCTCAGCATGCAGTTGAGAGGGCACAGGAACAAATGCCAAGGATGCCACAGCATGTAGAGCAGACACCAGCAGTGGCAGCTGATCCAGTGCAGCATGTTACACAGGCACAGGTACATGCATTTAATGGTCAGGAAAGTAATGTGCAAAGGGTCATGCCGACCATTCCTCCATTCGTTGCTTTCCAGCCTGGCTATTTTGGTGGTGGGTCTGTTTTCCAGGCCATGGCTAGACCGCCCACACTTTTGCCAGGATTGATGTCAAGAGGGTCACCAGGAATGATGCCTATGGAAGCTGTGAACCCTCTTTATGCCAATATAGGTGTGCAGCCCGGATTTCAAACTTATTTTAGTCCACCTTTGGGGCCCGCAGCACCTGTCAGTGTGGCTGAATTTTCTCAACCTAGTGGACAAAAAGCAGTAAGGACTGATGCAGAAAAGGTGCAAAAGGATTACAAAGAAGGAGGTCAAGCAGTAAAGTTTGAGACTTTCAGTGGGATGCAGGACAAATTGAAAGCGCTGACTTTTATTCAGCAGTTTGATGCAGCATACACTGGGGGTAACTTTACAGAGTCTTCTAAGGTGCGGAAGGCTGCTACTTTCTTGAAAGGTAATGCATTACAGTGGTGGACCTCATTGTTGATGCAAGGACAAGCACCTGCTACATGGGTTCAGTTTAAGCAGCAGTTCTCTTTTGCCTGGCTTACAAATACTTTTGAAGTGGATGTTATGACAGCATGGCACAAACTTGATGCAGCCAACTGTGTAAATTTGGAAGAGTATAATAAGAAGTTTTGGGATGCACTCTTGCCAGTAACTTCTTACAGGACAGTGCCATTGTCAGAGCAAATAGAAAAGTATTGCTGTGGTTTGCCCAAAGAAATCAGGGATTATTGCATTAAGACCAATGTTTCTAATATGACTCAGCTCATTGAGAATGCAAATATGGCTAATGCATTGTTACAGGGAGGTTCACGTGGCTTTAAGAGCACAGTAAATAAGGAACCTCAGGGCAAACAGGAACCACTTGTGAAGAGGGATTTCCCACCTAGACCATTCTATAGAAAGAAGCCATTTGAGAAGAAGACTTGGCCGTCACAACCTCAGAAAAGTGTTGGTCAAGGCAAAGGACAGAAGAGGCCATTCTATGGCAAGTCATTTGAAGAGAGAAAGGCATTAATGCAAGCTGGGAAATGTTTCATCTGTGAACAAAAAGGGCATATGGCTGCAAAATGTCCACAACAGCCAGCAAAAGATGCCGAGGATAAAGAAGGGCCACTCAAGAAGAAGACAATGCCGAGTGCAGGATTGGTACCTGACATGGTTGGTGACCAGCCATGTGATAATGCTACAGAATTGTGCAGAGCATGGGGTAAAATCAGA
Source organism: Cibotium barometz (assembly GCF_041138505.1). Classification (NCBI taxonomy): domain Eukaryota; kingdom Viridiplantae; phylum Streptophyta; class Polypodiopsida; order Cyatheales; family Cibotiaceae; genus Cibotium; species Cibotium barometz. The sequence continues at coordinate 53,115,370 of NC_141073.1, forward strand.
GATGCTACAGTGCTGATTTTCTTTGACCCTGGTGCTCGAGCCAACTTTATTTCACCGGCGTTGGCAGCCAAGTTGGGAATTCGTGCTGAAGAGATGGGACCAGTTGGACAGGCTGATTTGGCATGCCCTGGGCATTCAGTTCCTGTCACTCCTATACTTGGCAAACTTCGCATGCATATACAGAGTTATGTGGACACAGAGGAGTTTCTTATCATGCCCTTGGAAGGATGTGATGTCTTGTTGGGAATTCCATGGTGTCATAGGAAACATGCAGTGTTGGATGCTTTCAACAAGAAAATCACAATTGTACATAGGGACAAGACTCATGTTTTGGATGTGAAGCTGAAAGGAGAGTCTGTCCCAGTTATTTCTGCTTCTGCTATAACTTCAGTAATGAAAAATCATCTTTCTGCGTACTTGGTTTTTGCAAAGCAAGTGAATGAACTTGAAACTGATTTGTCTACACTAGACAAAGGTAGAAAAGCTTTCTTGGATACGTTCAGAGACTGTTTTTCAGAGTCTTTACCAGGAGAGTTACCCCCTGAGAGGCCAGAGGATCATGCCATTGATCTTATTCCAGGGTCTAGTCCGCCCAATAGGCCACCGTACAGGGTTAGTGCCGCCCAGCAGAAAGAGATTATGACACAGGTTAATGAGCTGTTAGAGAAGGGACTAATTCAGCCCAGTAGTTCCCCGTTTTGTTCTCCTGTGTTACTAGTACAAAAGAAAGACGGTTCATGGCGAATGTGTATTGACTACAGAGCCTTGAACAAGAACACGATCAAGAATAGATTTCCGATTCCGCGCATAGATGATATTCTTGATCGTTTGCAAGGAGCAGAAATGTTTAGCAGGATAGATTTGAAGAGTGGGTACCATCAGATTAGAATCAGACCCGAGGATGTGCACAAGACCGCATTTCGCACTACATTTGGTCTCTATGAGTTCTTAGTCATGCCTTTTGGATTGACAAATGCTCCTGCCACATTTAACAGAATGATGGACAGAATTTTCCGTCCTTACAGAAGCTTTGTGGGCACATTCTTTGATGACATGATAGTCTATTCAAAGAGTGAAGAGGAGCACAGAGACCATCTGACAGCAGTCTTTAATGAGCTGAAACACAACAGATTGCTCATTAATGGCAAGAAGAGTGAATTCTTTCTGAAAGAAATTCACTTCCTTGGGCACATTGTATCAAAGGATGGTGTCACAATGGATCCTGCTAAGATTGAAGCAATCGTTTCATGGCCAGATTTACAGACTGTGCATGATGTTCGCAGTTTTCTTGGCCTATGTTCTTACTACCGCAGATTTGTAAGGCATTTTGCAGAGATTGCTTCACCGTTACATGCGCTTGAAAAGAAGGCCATTAAATGGCAATGGACAGATAAAGAGAAATCAGCATTTAGATGCCTGAAACAGAAAATGACTACAGATCCTGTGTTGACATTGCCAGATTTGTCTAAATCATTTGTTGTGCAGTGTGATGCATGTGGGAACAGCATTGGTGCTGTCTTGATGCAGAATGGCCGAGTCGTGGCATATGAGAGTAGAATACTCTCTGACATTGAGAAGAACTATCAGATTTATGAGAAAGAGCTGTTAGCTGTGATCCATGCACTTACCAGTTGGAAACACTATTTGCTTGGTGCTGATTTTGTTGTGCAAACAGATCATCAGACGCTCAGATACTTTCTCACACAGGCAAAGTTATCAGAGAAACACATGCGCTGGGCAAATTTTCTGTCAATGTTCCATTTTCAGATAGTGCATGTGGAAGGCAAGAAGAATGTGGTTGCAGATGCATTGTCTCGCAAACCACAAGTGTCAGCTGTTTCTATTTCTTATCACCAGGAATTGGATGATATGAAAGAACAATATGCCATTGATGAAGATTTTTCCAGAATCTATGAACAGCTAATGAATAATCAACATCATGATCACTATGTTCTGAAAGACGGCTTTCTCATGATGCATGGAAAGCTATGTGTGACTAAGCAGTTAAGGCCGAAAGTAATGCTAGAAAGTCATGCTCCACCGTATGCTGGACATCGAGGCATTGATGCTACAGTGAAAGCGGTTGAGACTTTCTTTTATTGGCCAGCTTTGAGACGTGATCTTGATGCTTATGTCAGATCTTGCCTAGTATGTCAGAAGGTCAAGTTTGATAGACAGAAGGCACCTGGGTTATTGCAACCACTGCCTATTCCAGAGAGACCATGGGAAAGTATTGCCATGGACTTCATTTTTGATCTTCCAAGGACAACGACAGGGAATGATGGAATCTGGACTATAATATGTAGATTCAGTAAGCAAGCACACTTCATTCCTGTTAGAAAGAAGATAAAGCCCGAGCACATGGTTAAGATTTTCATGCAGAATATCTTTAAATACCATGGTATGCCACAGTCTATTGTCAGTGACAGAGACCCAAGGATGACTAGCTTGTTTTGGAAAGCATTGTTTGAGAATATGGGCACGAGCTTGAAATTCTCATCTTCTTTTCATCCTCAAACTGATGGGCAGTCTGAAGAGGCTAACTCTACTGTTTTGGATCTGCTGAAATGTTATGTGTCAGAACATAAGGCAGCCTGGGAGCATTATTTGCCATTAGTAGAGTATGCTTATAACAATACAGTGCATTCCTCTACTGGCAAGGCGCCTTTTGAAATTGTTGAAGGTGGCAAGAAAGTACCTCCCATTCTGCAGACAAAGGATAAGATATTTGAAGCAGATCGGTATATTGAGGGATGGCAAGAAGCGTATAAGAAGGTCAAATATGCCTTGGAAAAGTCACAAGCTAAGCAGAAAAGAGCTGCTGCCATGCATCGTCGAGAGCTCTTGTTTAAAGAGAATGACTGGGTCTTATTGCGCTTTGAAAAGGCACGACTGAGAAAAAGAAAGGGCAAGGAACGTCTGTTTCCTAAGCTAAGTATGCGATATTATGGTCCTTTCCAAGTCTCAGAGAAGATAAGTGATGTAGCATACAGGCTGAAATTGCCAGAAACCTGGAAAATACATAATGCATTTCATGTGAGCCTTTTGAGGCCTTTTATTGGCAACGTGCCAGAAGATATAGTGCCAGAGGAACAACCTGAAGTGGAGGAATTGGATGAAATTCTGGTTCCTGAGCAGATTCTGGCCCATAAAGATAGAAAAGTGAAAGGACAAGTTGCAAGAAGATACTTGGTGAAATTCAGAAATTATTCACCAATGGATGCTAAATGGATGGATGAGGTTGAACTGGCTGATTCACCTCAGTTGATGCAACTTTACAAGGAAGCCTTCCTGTTAGAACCTGCAATGGCTTAATATGCTTTTTGAACTTGAATTTTGAATGACCTGTACATTTGTATTATATGTTTGGCAATGTACAGTTTTGACATTTGTTGTCAATGACTTAATCTATGAATGAACTTTCAGTGCTTTGAAGTTGTATCTGTTACGCTTCAAATGAATGATTTACATGTTGTGACACTAATAGTACAACATATGCTATCGCCCTGTGTTGCATCCGGAAACATGTATTTAAAAGGCTTGAACCTGCGATGGCACAAATGGTAGTGGGGAATTCCTATCATCGCCCCGTGTCATCCGTTGGCAGGAGATACATGCGATGACACTAATCACCTGGGGAATCTTGTGATCGTCCTGTGTCATCCGTTTGCATGTGGACTTGCAATCGAGGTCGCTTGCTTCTTTCAAGAGGGGGGTATGTCACCAGGAGGTGAAACTTTTTGCAGTTGTTTTCCTTATTTACATTTCTTTATAAATATATATTTTTCTTTTCTTTCTCTTTGGTTGCTGTTGCTTTCCCCCGGGATCTCTTGGAAGGGCTTGGGCCATTGCAATGTTAGAATGGGTCAGCCAGTGGGACTTTGGACCAGTGGTTGGCTAAGCCTGAGAACTACACTGAAAGATGAAGGACAGTGTCCAGGACATGGGCATTGAAAAATGAAGGACAGTGTCCAGGACATGGGCATTGAAAAATGAAGGACAGTGTCCAGGACATGGGCACTGAAAGATGAATGACAGTGTCCAGGACATGGCCACTTAATGAGGGTATAGGCCAGTTTACACTAGTAAGTGGCCGCCACCGAAATGTGAATGTATCTTGAATTCTAAGCAAATTCTGAAGTGACCATAGTGGTCAAAGATGGTCAGGAGACCAAAAGGAATGCAGATGACATCATCCCTAAAATTTAGGGAACTGCTATTTTTGGCAGTGTCGGAATTGAAAAGTGTTCGCGTCAGTTTGTGCGGAATGTCAAGGGGACCAAAAGCTGACAAAGGACTGTTGTGAAAATGTGAACCAGTCAGGAGATTTTTAGCCTGGAAGATTGCATGTGGAAAAGGCTTAAAAATGTGCCAAGTGTCAAATTTTGGTGCATTTTCCTCATAAAGAAGAGGGAAGCGTGGGAATTTGGGGAAGGAGGCTCAATTTGCAGCCATCGTGGTGTTTTGTGGCAAGAAAAACAGCTATGGTGGTGCACTCCCTTGCCCTACAACTCAGGAATTGAGGGTTGAGCTTGCTCCCCACAGTCTCTCTCTCTCTTTCTCTCTCTTGCAGACTATGGAAATGCTTTCATCAGATAAAATCAGGTACAATTGTGTGAATTTCATGCTTATATGCAAAGGATAGTTGCCTCCTTGAACAGGAACAGGTGTAGTTGGTTCCTACACCAAAGCAGGGACAGAAGAGGGTAATAACCTCTTTAAAACAATGCTGTTTCAGCACTGTTTAGGTGCTGTTTTTGGGCTGTTATGTTGCCCGGTTGATGCCAAAATGCAGTAGGACTTTGCTAAAGTCCTCCGGGACAGTACAAGGGTTATTTTGGGCTGAAAACAGAGCTGAAAACAGGCCTGTGCAGAAAATTACAGCAAGCTGAATTGTGATGTTTTGGACTCCATTGGGTAGCTTGATGCCTATGGAAGTGTGCCTGTCAGTTGGGATTCATTCTGAGATGTTATGGAACAGTTTTACTGCAGTTATGCTGGCAAATTTCTCCTAGAATTTGTAAAATTCAGCTGATGCAAGTAGAGTGCTTTGTTGCACTTGTGCTTTGTAATTTCCAACCTTTTAACAATAAAGAAATACCGCAAGGGGCGCCGGACTTCGGGGCCAATGTGTTGTTGAGCGAGGGAGCGAGGATTCTGTGAATGTGTGTCTCAGTAAGTCCAGGTTATTTGTGAATGAATTACCGCTTTATGTGTCCATAAACCGGTTTTAGCCAGTGCTCATGGAGGGCACGAAAGTCACATGCATGCAAGATATGTATCTCATGGTGACAGGTCTGCTTCCAGGAAAATTTTGCCTTCTGAGTTGTCTCATGGAGAGACCATGCCATATGCAGGTAAGTCACATGCATCTGAGCTTCGAGTTCGTGGAGCACATGCCACCGTGCCCCATGAAGCTTCTATGACGGCCCATGGAGCCCATGCAGACAGGGCTACCCCGTTGGATAAAGGGAAAAGAAAAAGAGAGGACCATGAGCCTCATGCCAGGAAGCTCAAGGAGTTCAAAGCAGGTGATAAATCTGTCAAATTTGATGTCTTTCATGGTGAACATGATGCCTCTAAGGTGCTAGCGTTTGTGGCACAGTTCGACATTGCTTTTAGCGATGAAGACTTTACAGAAAAGTCGAAGGTGCGCCATGCTAGTATGTTTCTGAAAGGCACTGCTGCCCATTGGTGGATCACCGAAAAGATCACCAAGGATCCCATCTCTACTTGGAAGGAATTCAAAGACAGATTTTATGCTCAGTTCTTGCCACCCAATGCAGAGCAAACTCTCACTCAAAAGTGGGACAGGCTGGAACAAAAAGATAATGAGAGTGTGCAACAGTATGTGAACAAATTCTGGAAAGTGTTGCTGGAAGTGACTCCCTTCATGCTAATCTCAGAGGATGAAAGAAAGAGGAAGTTTCGTTCTGGATTGCAACCTGCATATAGATCGGGTATTGAATTGCACCCACAACATACGTTGCAACAACTCACAGCTTCTGCCCTTGCTACAGAGCAATTGGTGCTCAAGATCAAGCAGGATCAAGGAGGTTCCAAGGCGAAGGACAAGGCTGTCCCAAATCAGCAAAAGGGTGGACAGCCACCTAAAAAGAACTTCCGGGAGCCTTACAAGGGTGGTAAAGCTGAAAATAAAGAACAGGGCCCAAGGAAAAACAAATTTGGATTAACCCCGGAGCAAAGAGAGCAATATGCTAAGGATGGAAAATGCTTTTCTTGTGGTAGCAAAGACCACATGTTTCGGCAATGCCCAGATCGCAAACCAAAGCACGAGGACAAGCATACCAAAGCAAATGTTCATGCAGTTCCTGATGTGCAAGGTAATACAGGTCATGATGCAAAAGAGCGTATGGTTTGCAAGGCTTGGGGGCAAATCAAGGATCAGCCCGCATTATTTATGTTTGATGACTGTGCAACTGACAATTTCATCTCTATGCAAATGGCAGCTGCATTGGGTATTGAGGTTGAAAACATGGGACCTCAGATTGAAGCTGAAGCTGCATTTATTGGCAAAGAGGTGCAGGTTACCCCTTTGATTGGGAAGTTGCGTATTCATATACAGGGCTATCTTGATAATGAGCATTTCTTAGTTGCTCCTTTGAATGGATGTGATGTATTGTTGGGCAAGCCGTGGCATCATAGGCTTGAGCCCCGCAAAGACTACAAGTCCAATATGATTTCTTTTATGCATAAAGGCCGCATGCACTTTATTGATGCTGGCAAAGAAGGGGATTCTATCCCAGTTGTATCACACATCCAAATTAATAAAGCAATGAAAAAGAGTCTTTCAGCGTACTTGATTTTTGTGCGTGATAGTCTTGTGCCAAATCATCAAAGTGTGGATGCTATGTCTAATGATAGGCTGAATTTTCTTAATGCATTCAAAGACTGTTTTGCTGACTCGTTGCCAGGTGAATTACCTCCCCAAAGGCCCGAAGATCATTGCATAGATCTTGTGCCAGGTAGTTCTCCACCTAACAAACCCGCATACCGAGTGAGTGCTGCACAACAAGAAGAAATTATGAAGCAGGTAAACGAGCTTTTAGAGAAAGGTTTGGTTCAGCCCAGTTCCTCACCTTACTGCTCTCCTGTGCTTCTTGTTCAAAAGAAGGACGGATCATTCCGTATGTGTGTAGACTATAGAGCTTTGAACAAGCTTACCATCAAGAACAGATTTCCTATTCCACGTATTGATGATATCTTGGATAAGCTTGATGGCTCAGCTTGCTTTAGCAGACTTGATTTGAAGAGTGGTTATCACCAGATACGTGTGGTGCCACAAGATGTCCATAAGACTGCATTCAGGACAGCCTTCGGATTATATGAATTCTTGGTAATGCCTTTTGGTCTCACAAATGCTCCTGCTACTTTTAATCGTATGATGGATAGGATATTCCGATCCCATCGTAAGTTTACAGGAGTCTTCTTTGATGATATCTTGGTTTTCTCCAAGAATGAGCAGGAACACAGAACTCATTTGGTCACAGTATTCGAAGAGTTGCGAAAGCACAAACTTTTCGTCAATGCCAAGAAAAGTGAGTTTTTCCTTTCAGAGATTCATTATCTGGGACATATTGTATCCAAGGATGGAGTTACAATGGATCCTGCAAAGATAGAGACTATTCGGAATTGGCCCGAATTGCAAAACGTACATCAAGTACGTAGTTTTCTGGGATTATGTTCATACTACAGGCGTTTCATAAGGCACTTTGCTATGATTGCAACTCCTCTACATGATCTCACGAAGAAGAAAACTGTTTTCAAATGGACTTCAAAGGAACAGGATGCTTTCTTGCAGCTCAAGCATGCGATCATATGTGGTCCAGTATTGATTGTTCCTGACTTGCACAAGTCATTCGTGGTTGAATGTGATGCTTGTGGTGATTGCATAGGAGCTGTCCTAAATCAAGAAGGGCATGCAGTTGCATACGAGAGTCGTCGTTTGCATGATGCTGAGCTTCATATGGATATCTATGAGAAAGAGCTCTTGGCTGTAATTCACGCCTTAAAGATTTGGAAACACTACCTTCTTGGGGCTGAATTTGTGGTCAAGACAGATCATCAAAGCTTGAGATACTTTCTATCTCAAACCAAGCTTTCAGAGAAGCAAATGAGAATGGCGAATTTTCTTTCCATGTTTCATTTTCAGATTGTGCATACTCCAGGAAAGAAAAATGTAGTGGCCGATGCACTATCTAGGAGGCCTTATATTGCTGCAGTCTCAGTGGCCTCTCATGGAGATCTATCTGCTATGAGAGATTTGTATCATTTGGATGCTGATTTTTGCCATATATGGACTGATTTGATGGCTGGTCATTCACATGCCTCTTATGTTATCAATGAGGGTTATCTCATGAAGGATAATTGCCTATGTGTGGTGAAGGATTTGCGTCCAAAGGTTATGGACGAATGTCATGCTCCACCTTATGCTGGTCATAGAGGTATTATGCCTACTACTCGCATGATCCAGAGGTATTTCTTTTGGCCAAGCATGCGTAAAGATATTGAGGCTTATGTGCGTGCATGTATTACTTGCCAAAAGGTGAAATTTGACAGGCAAAAGCCTCCAGGTTTGCTTCAGCCATTGCCTATTCCCTCGCAACCTTGGGAAAGTATCACGATGGATTTTATTATGGATTTGCCTAGATCCCAGCATGGGAATGATGCTATTTGGACTATTGTGGACAGGTTTAGCAAGCAAGCTCACTTCTTGCCCGTCAAGAAAACCATTAAAGCTGATCATATGGTAAAGCTTTTTCTTGCTAATATTTTCAAGCATCATGGTATGCCTAAATCCATTGTTGGGGATAGAGATCCCAAGACTACAAGCCTATTTTGGAGGGCTTTATTTGATAATATGGGTACTAAGCTTGAGTTTTCATCAGCTTATCATCCCCAAACGGATGGCCAAAGTGAAGCTGCAAATTCAGCTGTGTTGGATTTATTGAAGTGTTATGTGGCAGATCAAAAGACTGCATGGGAGAAGTATCTTCCACTTGTTGAATTTGCCTACAACAATACAATCCATGCTTCCACAGGAAAGGCTCCGTTTGAGATTGTTTATGGCAGAGTGGTCTTGCCACCCATCCTTCGTACCAAGGATGAGATTTTTGCTGCTGATGAATATGTTCGTGACTTGGATGTTGCCTTTGGTCAGGTGCGGACAGCCATTGCAAGATCTCAGGATAAGCATAAAATGGCTGCTGACAAGCATAGAAGGGACATGGAAGTCAAAGAAGGTGATTGGGTATTGCTGAAATTTGAGAAGGCTAGGCTTCGGAAGAGGCCAGGACGAGAAGGATCATATCCTAAGCTTTCTCCTCGCTATTATGGACCCTTCAAGGTGATTCACAAAATCAATGAAGTGTCCTACAGGCTTGCTCTACCTAGTCATTGGAAGATTCACAATGCTTTTCATGTGAGTCTATTTCGGAAATATGTGGGGCCAGATCCTGATGAGCCTGTCACAGAAGATCCGCCAGAGATTGAAGAGCTTGAGGAGATCCTCCAGCCAGAACAGATTGTTTTTCACAAGGAGAGAAAGCTACCTGCAGGAAAGCTTTCCAGGAGATACCTTGTGAAGTTTAAAAATTATTTGCCTATTGATGCCAAGTGGGTAAATGAGGATTATTTTGCAGATTATCCACAATTGTTGCAGGCATATCTTGAGGCTTTTAAGTTGAGGTCAACTCTTTAGAAGCCCGGGGGGATGTCACCAATTGGCCGACCATTTGGTCCATTCCCACATTTTTGCGTCTCGTTCACTTGAGGCCAGGCCGGTGTCTCATGTGAAGAGGCCAGTATTTTGCTGACATGGACGGGAGCCAGATTAGTGCCACCCGTGTGTTAGCAGGATGGTGTCGTATGGACGGGAGCCAGATCAGTGCCACCCGTGTATGACCTGGACTGTGTTCGATCCATGGGACTGTCACGCCATGGAAGAGCCAGTATTCGTGCCGTGTTTTACCTATGGGACTGTCACACCTAGGGAAACTCGTGCCTGGAACTGTGTCTTACCTATGGGACTGTCACTCCATAGGAAGACCAGGTTTTTATGTTTTTATGTCGTGCCAGTTTTGTGCCGACGGATATTTTGTACATGTTCCATGAACGGGAGATATGTCCATGTTACTTTTTGCACATGCACACATATTTTGCATGTTTGAAACTGTTTTCGCATGACATGTATTTGTGTGTTTGCCTGCTTGACGTGTTACTTACTGAGCGGGGACGCCTGCCAGTGAGTCGTGAAGTCTGCCCTGTATTCTGACAAGTTTCAGTGCATGTGAACAGGTGGTAAGTATATAGTACATGTTGTTTTAATATTTTATCTCTAACCCCTTTGTTTTATAAGGTGAAGTGTTCACATTCATTTAAATGTGGGCACCACTTTGGGCACCCACTTTGGGGCCAAGGTGGGGAGCCCCATTTAAGTGAGTGTGGGGGTGGGCAAGGGCACCTACCCAAACTCCCCCACCCTCATGCATGCGTGGGTATTATCAATAGTTAACTCCACCTTAATTTATTAAAAAGAAATCTCTCCATCAAGCGTAAAAGAACATCGCTTTCTCCCTGGCGTGGCTTCATCACCCTTCGTAAGCTATCAGGCGGCTGGAGTTCTGCTGCGCTTGCTGCTGGGGGTGCTTATGCTGCTGCCTGCGCCAAACTCTCTACAGGCGGTCAGCACAGATTGCAGGAGGTGCTACACACAGGCTGCGCATGCTTCCTTGAGGCTGGCTGCGCCTGATTCATTACAGGCGGCTGACTCTGTGCTGGCTGCGCATAATCCTCTACAGGCGCCTATCCCATCACCTCTCCTACTGGTGGGCTGCGCAGATTTGTAACCAGGCAATTCCAGGTGACACTGAAGTGCTGCAGCTGCTCTCACAGGTGGCTCCCTCTGTGCAGCTGTACCACCTACAGCAGGCGACTCTCCTTCTGTGCAGCTGTACCACCTACAGCAGGCGACTCTCCCTCTGTACGGCTGTACCCTTCGTGGTGATGCTTGTCTTGATGCTACTACTTGAGGCAACTCTTCCTTCGACAAGGGTGGCTTCATAGTCTACACAAACACCACAAGTTTTGGTTTTCTATCAACCATATTCAAGTAAGTGATTTTCAGATTTGAGTAAAGTAATATATATTTAAATCTGGTAAAAGATTCGTCCCGCTCGGCCTACACCCGTTCGGTGCCGGGTTGTCCAAGCTATATGGGCGAACCTCGGTCCAAAGGTGCTGAGATCGGGAGAGCCAGGCGTTAGTACGAGAGCGCCTGTCTGTGCGTGGTCTCGGAACACCAGTGTGGTGCTCTCCGCGGAGTCCAGTGAAAGCACAGGACCGTAGCGATTGGACCACACTAGTGGTCAATCTGCTTCGAGCTTCTACATCGAAATTCGAGCTATTTGTTTAGTACTGTTTTCATATGTACATGGACATCATCTGGTTCTCAGAACCCATGGAGCATTGTATTCTTTAAATACTCCCAATAAATATATCATATATTGAGGGGGGGGTCGGCCCGTTCCGGCCCCAGTGCTGGTGTCCATCTTTCCATTTCTGTTCATTTAAATTTCAAGTTGTTTTAAGTTGTCCATTTCATATTTGTGGTTTTAAAGTTGTGCTATTAAACGTGTAGGTGTCCAACTGAGTCTTTCCCACTTGACGGGATCGGTTTCAGGAGCCATGATCTCCTCATAGAGCATAGAATAGATGTCTCTCTCCTCCTGAGGAATGTCGGGAATCTCCTTGCACTTCATGATATCAATCTTATCTGGATTCACTTGGCGAGGCTCAATGGGATGACCCTTTTGTTCTAGCAATTGGAGATTGCAATGACAAAAGACAAGCCTCTCCAATTGTGCTGAGGAGAGTCTTTCTCTTTTTCGTGTGAAAAAGAGCCCATGTACTCCAGTTTCTCTCACAAGGCCCTGAACTGCAATCCTGGGAGAGAACTCTCAGTGCAATCCGTCTCTACATTGTACAAAAAGAATGTTAAGTTAGAGTCAAAAAGAGAGTAGCATTTGAATGTAGATTTTGAAAGAGTAGGACTCACGAGACAAAGATACAAGATTCAAGAATCAAGAAACCTTACCAAGTTGGGTGTCCCAATACCGTATTTCTCCCACCAAGACACTGGCTCCAACTGTGTCTCCCTGAGCAATGCAGTAGCTCGCCCAAACATATGGCTACCGTTGCGGTAAATGAGAAGCTCATCCTCGAGCTTTCTCATCAGCTGTATATCACCTCCCACTCCCACCAACTTGGTAATGTACTCGATCCATCCTGACTCTAGCTCCTCATTGAGGTATTGCTCCTCATTCCTCCAAAGGGGATGCAAAATGTGAGCAACAGCATGGATTGGCCTATGAAACCAATCCCAACGCCGATTCCAGATCTCCTTAATATCTTGAACTCTACATGTAACATGTGACATACATAAGAGATCAAGATTTATAAAATAACTCAAAGACTAAAGTTAAAGCCCAAGGGTGAGCACCTGTCACGCGACAAGGTAGTGAAATCATTGAGAGTTTCACCAATTCTGTCCATGAACTCATAAAGCAGCCCAATGGTACTTCCCTCCATGTCTGTGAGCCGAAGGACACTATACATGGGCTGAAGTGCCTTCACAAGTCCCTCTGCATCCTGCCACCAAGTATCTCTCATGACCATACGAGAGAATGCTATAGACTTGGGCTCATCCTTGTCCTCCCATGCTGTCCATTCACGACACACAACACTGCGTAATAAGCCATGTCGCACTCTCACTAGTCTCTCCACCACAATAAACATATATGCCAACCGAGTTTTGGAGGGCTTTAGAAGCTCAAGATCACTATTGGCCCTGTACATGCTCAAAACCTTTGGCCTCTTTGTGACAAAGTTCACCATGGTAGATGCAGCTGAAAATACATGGCTCACCCAATCAAGCTTTCCCACATCCTCAATCATCAAGTCAAGGCTGTGTGCTGCACAAGGTGTCCACACAATCTTGGGGAACTCCTCCTCTAACATCCTGCCCATGGATACACAATTGGACCCATTGTCCGTGATCACCTGCACAATGTTATCAGGCCCAATTTCATTGATTGCCTGGCGCATGTGGGACATAATGAACTCCCCTGTAACCACTATCCCTGGCACCGATGCATCTATGGCACGAATGAACATTGTGCCTTTGCAGGAGGACACAAGAATGTTGTACACATTTCTCTTCCGCGCATCTGTCCATCCATCACAAAGCAAAGTACAACCATACTTTGCCCAAGTGGCCTTGAGAGGCTCCATCTCCATCTCCACAGCCAGTTGCTCCTTGCGAAGCTCAGTAGTGCGCAATGTCTCGTAGGAGGGGCCATCCCACTCACACCCAATGCAGGAGATAGCTCTCATTGCCTTCTTCCATCGAGGAGTCCTGACAATGTGGAAGGATAATCCACATTGAATAAACAACTTCATCAACTCCCTCGTTGCCACTTTCATGGCAGCCTTTTGCATCCCTGCCTGTACATGTCCTTTCTTGAACACTGGAAGACTATTTCTTTTGGCTCGAGGTGCCGAGCTAGAACCACCTGCAACACCACCTGCAACCTCACCACTGGTATCTTCCTCTCTGATACTGCGAGTCCTCTTGGAGACACTTTGACGTGCTTCAGGCTCTCCCAGATTGGGGATATCCTCAAGGGGGATACCTAGCTGCATGGCCTTCCAAGCCTTGAGGCTATCATAGATTTCTTGTGGCACATGCTTACATGGCCCAATGCCGAAACCCTTTGTTTGTGAGAAATGTGCCTTCAACCTGGTGACACTGCCATGGTGCTTATCAGCACAAAAGTTGCATTTCCACTTTCCGGAGCCTGAGCCACCATATCTAGACTCGAAGGTGACATTGTTCCAAAGAGAATCACCTGTTCGAGGCATCCTACAAGACGAGGATAAATGCAGATTGTTGGCCGTGCAAGTGCGACACATAACATAAACTAATCTCAATAGAGCAAGGGTGGACCGTGGAAGATATGCCATAAATATTGATGGAAGAGAAAAAAGTGTGCTGTTTTGTGAGTTGTGCAGAGAAAACCAACTTAAAGCAAAACATGACATTACCCCTTTGGAAGACCTCCACAAGGCCCAAGGACACCAAGGAGCAGGGGGTCGACACAAGCGATGGAAGGAATCGAAGGATGGCACACAAATCGGCGAACTCACATGCGGTGGCCACTGGGAAGCGTGATAAACTGCGCCGTACGAATCCACGAAAGAAAACGTTTTTTAAGGTTTTCAAAACTGCATGATGTATGAAACGCGTTTCATACTGTACGAAACGTTTCGAAACGTTTCGTACGTTTTGAAACTGTATGAAACGCGTTTCTATGCAACACTGCTCCACAGATGCAGTCGGCCAGGTTCAAGGTCCTCCTGCCACTACAAGACTGCCTCCCATGCCACAGAAAAATAGGGAAAAATGGGGGAGAAATACGGAGAGTGGGGAAAAATGAGAAAACACCTAATAAGGGCGGGCACACCCACAACAAAGGCCCTGGTGTATATGTATAGACAGGAGATGACTTCTAACACCCCCTCTCAGCTCTTGGCTATGAAACCAACCACAGGGAGCTGGGGTGCCACCTGAGCAAATCCTGAGATAGCGACTTCGTGAAGAGGTCCACCGTACTGTCCTCCGTCGAACAGAACTCTAGCAAGATGTCATCAACAACGATCTGTTCACGAACAAAAGTGCCTCTGGATGACCATGGGTTCATAGTGACATGGGACGGGGGGAACGGACCCTAGGGACGGGGAACGCCTGGGACGGGGGCGGGACGTCCGCGGGACGGAGGGACGGGGACGGCAGCCAGACAGCGGAACGGGGACGCCGGGAACGCGTCCCGGGAACGTTCCGGGAACGACGTTCCCTGTCCGTACGGGGACGGTCAAACTGACCGTTGGCGCAGTTTTTGACCGTTGGGCGGGGCTTCAACGGCTGTCTCTCCTAGCCGTTTGGTGATGCGCAACTCCTCCTCAAGGCTGAAGCTCTCCCACATGGCTCCCCATCTTCTATATAAGAGACCTCCATGCTCTCCTCAAGCCATCTCCTCTCCAAGCTCTCCCTCTCCAAGACCCAAGGCTCAAGGCTCAAGCTCTCCCTCTCCAAGCTCTCCTTCTCCAACATCCAAGCTCTCTCTCTCCAAGCTCACCCTCTTCAAGCTCTCCTTCTCCAACATCCAAGCTCTCCCTCTCCAAGCTCACCCTCTCCATTGTCCAAGCTCTCCTTCTCCAACATCTCCATCCCAATTCTCCATCTTGACTCTTTCTCAAGCTCTACCATCCATCTCAAGCTCTACTCTAGTCTCTATCACTATGGCATCCTCTTCTCAAACCCCTTCCTCTCCTCAACCCGGGTCCGCCGCCGCCTCCACCACTTCAACACCCGCTCCATCACGAAGAAGGAGGCCCGCCGTACATCGATGGAGTTGGTGGGATGAGGTAGAGTGCTCACAATACGGTCAAGGGGGTGGTTCAAGACCATGGGTATGTAAGCTTTGCGGCTACAAGCGAACCGGCGGTGCCCACAAAGTGCGTGCTCACTTCTTGCATGAGCCCGGCAACGAAGTGCAATTTTGCAAGGAGGTTTCGGCCGAGAAGAAGAAGGAGCTCCTTGAAAAGCTTGTGGTTTATGAGGCGGCCGAGTTGGCAAAACGCAATCCTCAAGTGGCCGTCGACCCCACATCCTTTGTGAGGACATCAACGCCGCATGTACCTCGTTCATCAAGAGAGGCATCCGCTTCCCGGGGACGCCAAAGTACTCTTGATGAGAATTGGAACCCTCAATTGAAAGAGGAGGTGGACATGGCGGTGGCACGATTCTTCTTTCATGACCACATAGCATTTCGGGCGGCACGGTAAGTCCTTGGCACTATGCTCATGTACTATTCAAAATTCAAATATCATGCTCTAAACTTTAAACTTTAAAGACTAAAACTTAAAAGACTAAATGATGGTAAAATCTGAATTTTGTTTGTGTTTTGCATATGGTGTTTTGGATAGATCTCCATACTTTCGGGCCATGTGCAAATTGATAGCGGAGTATGGACCCTCTTATGTTCCCCCCTCTTCAGAGACCATCCGCACCTCTCTCCTTGACAAGGAGAAGGCAAGCATGGAGGTGGCGGCCAACCACATGAAAGAGCAATGGGCTGAAAATGGTGTTACCCTCGTCGTTGATGGGTGGAGTGACACTAGAAAGCGCTCCATCCATGGAGTTGTTGCCTACTCACGAGGGGAGACATACTTTGTCGACTCCCATGATGCTTCCGGGACGGGGAAGAGTGCCGAGATACTTGCTGCGGAGTGGGCAACAACACTAGAGACGGTGGGGGCGGAGAATGTCATTGCCATATGTGCGGATGGAGAACCGGCAAATAGGGCGGCGGGGACAATTCTCGAAGCAACTTATCCTCGCATCACCGTGTGCTTTTGCATGGCCCATTGCCTCAACAACCTTATCAAAGACATAGGGGCCTTGGATTGGGTTGCACCTGTCATTGAGGGTGCCAACAAAATAGTGACCTTTGTCCTCAACCATCACAGGGTGCAGCACGAGTTTTCCAAGAAGTCAAGCCTCTCTCTTCTTAAGTATTCCGAGACGAGGTTTGCATTCAACTTTCTCATGCTAGGCCGCTTGTGTACATGTAGCGGGGCATTGAGGGGACTCTTCCTCAGTGATGAGTTTGCACGCACTTCAGAGGCTTCCACGACAGTCGGCAAATTTTGCAGGGAAAGGGCGGATGATGCGGATGGTGGGAGGAGGCCAAGGCGCTTGTGGAGATGGTGCAACCGATTATTGATCTCCTTAGGGTGGTGGATTCCACTCAACCATGCATTGGCAAAGTGTACGAGGCAATGGATCGCATGACAGAGAAGCTAAAAGCAATGTTCAAAGTCAAGCCTCACTATAAACAGGTCAAATCCCTATGTTTGAAAAGGTGGCAAGCCTACCACTCTCCCCTCCATGCTGCTGCCTACATTGTTGATCCTGAGTTTCAAGGCAAAGGGCAACACAAGGACAAAGAGGTGAGCAAAGGCCTTCGACAAACCTTGGATCGCCTTTACACTAGTGAGGAGGATCGCCGCACAATCAAGGACCAATTGCAGATTTATAGAGAGAAGCGGGGGGCTTTTGGTTTGGCAGATGCACAGGCGGACCGCTTCAAGGTAGGGTCTGCACTTTGGTGGGAGGATTATGGTGCGGAAACTCCAAAGTTGTAGGAATTTGCTGTGCGCGTACTCTCACAGGCTTGCAGTAGAGCAGTTGCCTAGAGCAACTCTGGTCAGTTTATAGCCACATTGCCTCTAAGAAGAGGAACCGCCTTGGTGTACAACGTGCAAATGATTTGGTGTTTGTCAGTGCCAACTTGCGAATGCTTTGCAAGGGCTTGACAAAGAAGGCAGATCCTTTCACCGAATGGGAGCAGGCACAGCAGGACCCACATCTCTCTGATCAGCAGAGGGCCGAGATTTTAGAGGAGCTTGAGGTTGTGCCCGAGGCATTGTCCCCCCCACTTCCCCTTCCCCTCCCACTTGAGGACCAGCCTATGGAGGACTTCACCGAGGAGGTCACGATTGATCTTCACCCTTTTCAGCCTCTTGCCTAGTCTCTTAAGTCTTGTATCTTGGCACTTAGTCATTTTGCCTTGAGTGTACACCCTCCTTGGGCCTTTCATTATGCCATTTGGCATTTTTGTTTAGATTGATCATTGTACACTCACTTTTGTTTATCACGCCATCGGCGCCCCATTATAGTTTTTTGCTAATACGACTATGCATTTCTCCTCTTTTTGGTGCAATTTTGTGCTTAATGTCTTGGTTTCTAAGTGTAAATCAAGTGTGTTAAAAAAAATTGCAAAAAAACAATCGTTTTCAGATTGCCGTTTTTTCCACCGTCCCCGGGACGGCCTTTTGCCCCGTTCCCGTCCCGTTCCCCGTCCCCGTCCCCGTTCCCGTTCCCCGTCCCATGTTTCTATGCATGGGTTCCTCCAGTGGAAGCCCAATCCTGCAATGCAACCTCTGCAACCTCACCACCTCACAAGCAGCATCACAAGCAGCCCGGTACTCTGCCTCTGTCGTCGACGACAAGGCAAAAGATGATTACCTCTTACTGCTCCATAAAACTGCTCCTGGGCCTGAAGTAGATCTCCTCGTGTCCGGATCTCCTCCCCAAACTGAGTCACTCCCACCGTGGAGTCGGACTCCATCAATCAATCCTCCTTCTGTGTACAAGAGTCCATGATCCTTCGCATGCCGCAGAAACCACAAGATACGCAATCCTGCCTCCCAAAGAGTCATCTGCAACCATGAGCTCAACAGCCTCATCAAGAATGTTACGTCCAATCTGGTGTCCATCAACAAGATCAATGAACCATTCTGCTTCTGAGTCAAAGAGGCATCACACTGCTCACAAGGATCAACACCTGTTACGGTGAAAAACCAAGTCTTGGAAACCTGCTGAAGACCACGCAAGGCCTTCTGAAACCTGTCAACCACCCCCTCTAAATCCGGAACCACAAAGCCTGGGGTATGCACCTCCTTCTGCAAGTAATCAACTGCCACCTACCTGGCTTTCCGAAAGGTCCCCGTGGAAAGAACCTCCTCATCTACAGGAGGTTCTTTGTCCCGAATACTACGAGACATCAGAGCATAAGTGACCTGTTCAGTTTCCTCTGACTGACGAACACAAGAACTACCAACATTAGTACTAGAGAGTTCCTGCCAAGTGCTGCCATCTACTGGCAAGCTATCCACCATCTGGTCTCGGAAAGCCTGTAGCTGCAGCGTATCCACACTTAAGTGGCCATTACGAGACTGCCACTCATCACAAACCTGAGAACCAGGGAGATAGAGTGCTGAAAGCTTGTAAACTCCATTCTCCACTCCGCCTTCCCAAACCACCTGGCCTGTTGCTTTGTCCCGGAGAGCAACAAAATGCTCATCAAACTCCACCCGTACGCCAGTCTTGCAAACCTGATGCACTGACAACAGATGAAAACCAAGTGACGGAACATACAACACCTGGGAGGAATGCTCCCCCCCTCTGACATCGAGAACTATCTCCAACCTGCCCTCACTGTGAACTAGGATAGTGGATGTATCCCCAGTAAGAATGTGACCAGAATACCT
Source organism: Cibotium barometz (assembly GCF_041138505.1). Taxonomy (NCBI): domain Eukaryota; kingdom Viridiplantae; phylum Streptophyta; class Polypodiopsida; order Cyatheales; family Cibotiaceae; genus Cibotium; species Cibotium barometz. Next base: position 53,134,564 of record NC_141073.1, read on the forward strand.
ACAGAGATCTTGTGAATCTGAACAGGAAGGAGTCATGTGCCTGGAAGCACCACCGTCTAGAATCCACTCCCGAGTATCCATTGCGGAGAATCCTCCAATCTCCTCCCTGCCTGAAGAAAATGAAACATCGGTGTCCATCACCTCCAGGTGCACAAAAGCCGGAGTTTTCATGATTGCTGCTGAGGAATCTTCACCCTTCACGGTCTTCCGCTTGGGACACTGCCTCCAATAGTGGCCTTTCTCGCCACAATCATTACAGGTCCTCTCTACCTTTAGTTTCTTGCGGTCAACGTCGGACTTCTTCTCAGAAGACTTCTCCGAGAAAGCCTTCCCTTTGCCCGTGTTACGGCCTTTCGACCGTTGGCCAGTTAAGGCCTCCGAACCTCCACCCTGAGGAGGGTTCGTGAATCGTTCCTCCTGGTCCAAGACCATGGGCACAAGCTCCTCCCACGTGATGGTGCTGAGCCTGCCACTGGTAATCAAAGACGAGTAAAATGTTGAGTACTGAGATGGCAAGTGCGACAACAACGTTATGGCCATGTCCTCTGACGATATCTCCTTCCCAGCTTGAAGAACTTCCTGCTGAAGAGCTTGCAGCTTGTTAATATACTCCCGCATCGTCAACGACTTTGCAGGGCTCATAACCCGCATCTGTACTTCCAAGGAAATCCTCTTCATGGGCGATACCCTGTTGTAAAGAGAGGCCAAATGCTGCCATATACCTCTGGCCAGCGTCATATGCTTTGCATGATTGATTACCTGTGGTGTGCAGTTGAGAAAGATAAACTAACGGACCCTGGCGTTGACACGATCCCACATCTGTGTCTGAGCCTCCCGGTCCTTTCGGATCGACGGTAACTCCACTTCCGACCGTGGAACCCCAACAATGACGAAATCAGCGAGGTCGTAAGACTCCAAACAGATTCCATCATAACCTTCCATATGCCGTAGTTGTTCCCGTCCAACTGACGGTCCACTGGGAACGTGGGGAGTGTCGGGATCTTCACATGCCTATCGGCCATCTCAAACAGATCTACCATTGCGGGGATGTACTCTGAAAAGGGTGGGTGGATGGGAACAAAGAAGAACTAACACCTGCAACAAGTGGTTGTCCAGCAAATCAGCCCGCCGTCCTCTTGCTTCTCCTCTTCCCAAACAGTCCCTAACAGTCCACCGATCAGCAACACAACAGTCCCCCTCTTGCTCACACAAATCCTAAGAACTATCTAGAGCCTAGGCTCTGATACCATGTCAGAATACGCAACGGAGATGATGACCAAATCTGGGAACACGAGCAAAACGCAATGCAGAAAATCACAGCACGAGAGAGAGAGAGAGAGAGATAGAGGCGTGTAACTCTGCTCTATATACACAAAAGAATCCCAGAATTGGTACAACAATGACAAGGGGGCTGGGGGGCCATTTTATATGGCCCCCCAACAGCAGTTGGCCTGCAGTAGGGTAGCCGACAGGACACAAAAATCCCCACGACTGTAAAATACACAATCGGCCAGCAGCAAAGGGGGTCGGCCAGCATCAGGGAAGTCCACGACTCATGCTAATCAGTCGGCCACCTCCAGAGTCTCCATAGATGCAGTCAGCCAGGTTCAAGGTCCTCTTGCCACTACAAGACTGCCTCCCATGCCACAAAAAAAATAGGGAAAAATGGGGGAAAAATACGGAGAGTGGGAAAAAATGAGAAAACACCTAATAAGGGCGGGCATACCCACAACAAAGGCCGTGGTGTATATGTATAGACAGGAGATGACTTCTAACACGTTCCTTGTACGAGACTCGAAACCTGCAAACAAACCAAACAAACAAGAAGGGGATGCATGCCTGACTCACCTCCCAACCACGACAACCGTGAGCAAGTCCACAAGACTTGGTTGTCCCCACCGAGCCACGAGCTAAGCTAACTAGATGGACGTACCGACCAATCTCTACCTCATGACGTCCCATACCACCACGAAGCCACCCTTGCAGGCCTCGAGACTGCTGCCGGCTTCGGCTGCATGAAGCATGTGCACATCTGCACTAGATCCAAGCTCCTAACCATAGAGCTCTCACAAAGACACGCGAGACTCTATATCACTAATGACTAACCTTAGCCACCCTTTTATAGGCTCTTGGCCGGTCATCCGGCGTCCACACTTGAGCGCCCGCCCGTCCATACTTGGGTGCCCGCCCGTTAGTCTATCCCTAACTCAGCTCGCCAATCAGCCTGCCTAGCTCCAAGCTTCCCCAAACCTCGAAGCTAGTCTTGTGTGCGTGTAGCACACGGTAGATACACACTGTACACATGACACTCTTGCTCTCTACCTCATTACCTAGTTGTTGGGACTAGGGTTACCACAGAATGTTGTTCCGCCCATTTATAATATGGAAACAACATTTCCTGCGAATGAATTGTACAAAACACCCTGGAACGTTCCGTGGTATGGAGCTGCCAGGTGGAACGTATCAACTCCTTACCTGTATGGGAATCGAATGTCAACACTTGTCAAGTGGCTGCTCAACCACTTTCTTCTCTCTCCTACACATTCAGCTCATATGGATTCTACTTCTTGCCTCTTGCTCTCTACCTCAATACCTAGCTGTTGGGACTAGGGCTACCATGGAACGTTGTTCCGCCCACCTGGAATGTGGGAATGGCGTTCCTTGCGAATGAATTGTACAGAACACTCCGGAACGCCCTGGAACATTCTGTTGTATGGAACGGCCAGGTGGAACGTATCAACTCCTTACCTGTATGGGAGTCGACCCACATACTGGAGCTGAGAGGAGGTGTTGGTCATGTCATCTCCAGCTCTCTTTTAATCCATTTTATGCCTTGCTTTATCCAAATATTTATCTGATGCCACCAAGGATTTTTCCCATATTTTTTCACTATTATATAGCTTATTTTTAGGCATTTATCACTTTTGCTACAGTTGTGTGCCTTTGCTATTGGTTGACTGCTCTCCATGAGATGTATATAAGCATAGCCATTATGCCTTCATATTTATTCAATACTTTTCAATTTCTAGCTCAGGTGTTGGATCTCTCTTGGCTCTCTACTCTCTCTTGTGTGATCTCCATTTGCTTCCGCTTCATATTCACATGTTCTCACAAGGTTTTGGATGATGTGCTTCTTGCATACGTCTCCAAGAGACCATCAGACTAGGAGAGGTACATCCCGATAGCCATGACAGTGCTAAGCATGCGCGGCCACCGGTTACAGTCCATTTATGCTGATGTACGATTACCAACCTAGATCTCCAATAACTATGGGACTTAAGAGTATTCATAATGATGCAACTAGGAATTTCTTGGCAAATATGTAGGAGATGTTAGCGAGAGGTAGAGATTCTATCAGGAGTGCTCAAGATAGAGCACGGTTTTATGCTGACAGACAGCATTTGCCAAGAGAGTTATTCGAGGGAATGCTGGTGTATTCACGAATATCGAAGGGTTAATAGACGTTATGAACGAAAAGGTTGGGAAGTTACCCTCTAGGTACTATGGACCTTTTCGGATCCTTTAAAAGATCAGAGAGGTAGCCTATAGACTAGAACTACCTCAGAATGTGAAAGTTTATCCAGTCTTTCATGTCAGTACACTAAAGGAGATACTGGGAACCAAGGATAGCATTGTGACTCCTCGAGAACTTGTTGAGGTTGAGGACTTGTCCTATGTTCCACATGAATCAGAAGTTGTGATTGATTTCTTGGGAATAAGTTGATCCCTGAGTATAAAATTAAGTGGAAAGATAGGGCAGAGGAAGTTCATGACTGTTTGTAACACATGTGATCCCATTATGACATGAATTTTATGGTTTATAAGAATAAAATGGATATGAGTTGTTGTAGTGTGTCATTTTCTTACTAGTTCATGTTGATTTGGGTGGAAAGATCTCTGAAATGTGTGGTCGGCAAGCTAAAACGTTTCCAATGTTAGCTGAAACGTTTCGGGCAGCCATTTCAAGGTTACTAAAACGTTTCAATGACCGAAACGCGTTTCAATCCCCTACCTACCCCGAAACGTGTTTCAGCCCTCAAAAACAGCCGTTTCGGGCCTTTTGTTGTAACTATGGTAGGCACTCGTGGTATGGGACACTCCTGCTGACCGGCATGTATCTGTGGAGTGGAACCTTAGCCCCTAGCTCGGGGGTGGATCGAAGTACTGATCCTATGATTGGGTGGCGAGCTTGCCTGCACCCCTTTTATTTGGTTTCTTTAATCTTGTGTTGGACTGTGTTTTAAGAGATTTGGTTAGACATGTCTAGGAGGCCTCTTAGATGTAGAAAGCTAAATATGGTCGCTTTAAGTGGGTAGAGCACGTAAGCTTCAGCTACGAAGTCTCCTTGAACTAAACCAATACTTGACTTAGAACCACTGGACCTCCCCTTTAGATGCCTTATCCCAGTAACCACGTTAACTTGAAAATGAAACGCCTTAAGGCAACTTGGCAAAAACTATGGTGCTCGGCACATTAGCAAAGCTGCATGAGTATGGCAAGGTAAAAATTTAAAATGACAAACACACGGACGAGTGAAGAAGATGTGAGGGCCCTGCACTTGAGGAGGTGACTTGGTGCCTGCTCGCTCGTCAGCTGCTCAGCCACCTCACAAGCAGTGAACCAGCTTCCACAAGTTTCTTACTTTCATAGGAAATAAGAGACGCATGGTCAAGCTAACACAATTGACAAAAAGTTGCCACATTAGTTATGTACTGAATCTTTGAAACCTGCTCTACCGGGCATCGACGATGCCTTAGCCTGAGGGCTCTACAAGGTCCAGAATATCATAGAAAGAAGAACCTGCAACAAACCTGGCTCCTCTTGAAACCATATACTCAAACTAAGGCCCAATTCATTTCCATCGTACCAAAATGGTAAACCCCCATCTCAAAGGAATCTTGAAATTCTACGATTTTGCATACTCAAACATGTCAAGCTACGACCCATAATCCTAGGAACATCTAAAGTCAACTTTTACAAAGCAGTACTGAAAACAGATGGAAGGAGAGCATTCTTGACTTGATTAACTTTCAGAGTCCAGACAGACTTCAGCCTTTCAACCACAGTGTGCACAGATGGAATGTTGATTGGTCACCACGATTGCACCTATGACACTACCATACTTTAATGACAAAATTGAACAAGGTTTTTATAAAAAACAGATAACGAACTCATTTAGAACAAGGATTTGTGGGAGACCGAGGAGTGCACTTCAATATATACCCTTTACACAGTGTACAGTTACTATAAGTCAATGGATAAGCCTTGGAACTCTCATATGCAAGGGTACAAACATGGTTACATACACCACGATGGATCCTGACATCCAATGTGGGAGACCAGACATCTCAAGCGACAAGAAACAGTAATCAATTTCTAGTTGCTCCAAGTGACTCCAAGTGATGGATCTTTCAGGAAAGAAAGTTACTTATGCAGATACAATGGCACAATTGAGAACAAATGGGCTGAATGGACATAATAACCTTGATAAAAAGTTCCATTGTGAATGACCACCTTCGGGGTCAGGCCTGCAGACATACATGCCATCTGGGTGGTCCGAAGTTCTTGCTCCACCTATGAGAAGGAGGTGGTCACCAAGGGACTTGAAAGCAACACCCCAGCCGCTCACCAAATCTGTTCTGACAGGAACTTCTCCGAGCGCTTTCCATGAATGGGTGGACTTGATATAAAGTTTAAGTTGATTTGATTCTGTCTCCAAGATATAAAGCTGATTGTTCACAATAGCAGTAAGAGGAGGAGCACCTGGAAAAGAGCGTGAGTCTCCCCAAGGAAGCATGTTGGGAAGCAGTGTCCAGGTTTTGGTGGCAGGATCATAAACCTCTGCAGAGGTGAGAGGTGCAGAGGCTTCATTTTCTCCTCCTAGGACGTAGAATTTGCCATCTAAGAGACAGCCTGAACAAAGCCTTCTACGCTCATGCATCGGCGGGAGAATCTCCCACTTTTCAGTCTCTGGATCGTACCTCTCTGCGAATTGCAGGATCTCACCCTTGAGAGTAATGCCTCCCGCCACATAAGCATAGCTCCCACAGCTTGCCCAAGCATAGAGGCAGCGGGGGGTGAGCATCATGGATCCTCTGGCCCACTGGTTGCTCACTAGGTCATATCTCCAGGTAACCAATCCATTGGCGCTGCGCCCAACCACAAGCAGTTGAGTGCCTACAGTGAAGGATTCTTTGTCAGAATTGCAGTAGCAGTAGTCAGCCTCAAAGGGGGGCAAACTGTTCCATCTTCGGGCTTTGGGGTCATAGGCTTGCCAAACACGCTGGCCACTGGAAAACATGTAGATCCACTGCTCCGTAATGCCATGTCTGCGGCGGATTTTGAACAGATCCCCGCTGTTGAAGATGGCACAGAACTTACGGTTGAGCTGCATGCATTTACTATGCTCGGATCGAGGCACGCGGGCAAGGCAGAGGAGGGCGAGATCATCATCAAGGCCGGGAATGTACTGGTACTCTTCAGTGGGTGCTATGTCCTGAATCTTCACCTTAGGCTTCAGCCCCTGCGCCCCCTCCTCCAAGGCCGGGAGGGCTGGAGGCCAGTCGTGTGCCCGACCGTCCGATTGGGCCCTTGCCCTGCGTTTCTTCTGAGCCCGAGGCCGCTTCTGGCCGTTGGATTGAACCGGATTGCCGCTGCCGCTGCCCCTGCCGTTGCTACAAGCCCTTCCGACACTGCCTGTTGAACATGAAACAGAGGGGCTCTTCCTGACGTCGCTGGTGCTCCTGGCGCGCTTCCTACTGCCGTTTGCTTCACTGCCATCATGACTTGCGTTACCATTCGAATCGGCCACTTCCCTAGCGCTTCTGGTGCTGCAACGGACCGGCCGTAAGCCACCGCCGGCGCCTTTCTGCCGCCCGACGGCGAACAAACCTTCGCGGCTGCTCTTCCCCATAACCTGAGAAACAGCAAGGAATAGCACGAAGCGAGAGCAGGAGCGGGAAGGCAGCAGCTGAAGAGAAGGGGGAAGCAGGGACGACAGGGGGCAACAGCTGAAAGCAGGGGAAGCTGTAAATCCTAAAAGTCACTCACATCATCGGATGTCACGAGATTAACAAGTCCGCTCTCAAGGGAAGATGGTGCAAACTGCAGTCACCGCACAGACCAGAGGAGAGGCATGATCTCAGAAGCGTGCATTCACAAGACTGCAGGTTTGACAGCGGGCACCAACTGTCCACTGCACTCCGCTCCACTCCAGTCCCCAGTGGGCGGCGAGAGAGAAGAACCCTGCCGTTTACTGCTCCCGAGTCCCGAGACTCTAACAGAACTCTCAATCGGCCCCCACCGGCTCTCCCGGTCGCCCTGGCACAGCGCACCGGACCAGGGCGATGGCTTCCGCTCCCACGTGTCGGTCCCGCAAGCATGGTACTCTCCAGACAAAGATACCTTGGTCCTTTAAAGTTTAGCCTTAAAATAAATTGAGCTAACCATACGAAAATGTTTATTTTTAACCTTTTCGCCAACTAGATACAGTAACTTTAATTAAAGGCCATGAAAGATTTCTGAGCCGCCGTTGCGTCACGACCATGTCACAGGTCTGTATGCGCTCTGCTGGGCGCTCGGCAGTGGGCACCCTATGGAGTTGCCCTCAGTCGTCCAGGCCGCCCGCAGTTTGTTGGCCACCTTTTATGCTTACTAGCAGTTTGTCTACTTTTTTATGAAAATTTTAAAATAGTATGCCTCCTCTCTACCCCTCTCTCTCTCTCTCTCTCTCTCACACTAACTCCTATTAAAATATGGTCTTTTTTTTTTCATTGTGATACATCAAAATATTATGTCTAGCATTTTTTAAACTCTTGTGTACAAAATATTTTTATTTAAATAATATACTTTTTTTATTTAATTATAATCAAAGTAACAACTATAATTACTCAAATTTATGTAAATACTTATATGTATTTATATGATATTAAGAATCTCGCTCTCTCTCTATCCCGACAAAGACGCGTCCATTGTGTTTCCATCATTTCCTTGCATGTCTTAATTTACATTACCTATAATACTTTTGGTGGTGGTGGGGCTAGTATCGAGTTTCGTTGAAGTTAAGGAGGATATAAAAGTACACAAACACAACATTTATAAAAGAAAAGATCCCACTATAATATATTTATTACTTTGTATATCTAGTATATATTATATAATCTAGTATATCTTATATATAATATATACTATATATTTGAAAGATATACAAGCATATATCATATAGATGTGTGTAATTGTTATGTAATATCAATAATTTAAATAATGTAATATTCATGTTTATTTTGTTGATTCATATATACTATGATAAAATATTAGAAAAATACAATTCATTATTCTAATATATATTAGCTTTTGTTTTCTTAATACAAATTTTACATACTCTACTAGTATAAAATATATGTAAAAATATATAGTTTCTACTCTTTTATACTTACTATTATGCATTTTCAAATCATAATATTTGAATACAATAATTTGATTACAATCTACATAAATCTAATAGGCTTTTGACTCATTTCATTTTAATTTATAAATTTATTATCTAAATCTTAAAAATGTTACTTTTTTTATTTAAGTATGATCCCCATTAATCTACATATACATCTTTATGGTATTCACACAACAAAATCACTTTTTTACAAAAATTATGCCACTGGGCTCTTTCTTACAAACCTAAACATTTGAGTTATAGCTTTTTTTCCTAATAACAAAAAATAACCTATCCCCTTCCCTACCACCTTTGAACAAAACCTTAGCCTAAACCTTAGCCTACACATTCTATTTATATTTCAACTAGGGCTTACCCTACTTCCCCAAGCTAACCTTCCTTACAAAACTAAACCTCTAAGGGTTCTTCTTCAAAATAATAAGCTTCCCAATCACCACCCATATATTTCAGGATGGAATGTGATATGGGCTATTTAGATTTCCCAAACACTATAGTTTTTTTAATAGAAAAAAACATAAACTCTCTCTCTCTCTCTCTCTCTCTCTCTCTCTCTCTCTCTCTCTCTCTCTCTCTCTCTCTCTCTCTCTCTCTCTCTCTCTCTCTTCACAATAGAATATATATCACCAAAATTTACTTTACAAATGGCCACATGGCCGCCATGTGATGTACTAGCTTTCCCTCACTAATTACTCCAAACCACAAATGTAGCTTGGAGTACCCTCATCCAATATATAGCCGTCTCTCTCTCTCTCTCTCTCTCTCTCTCTCTCTCTCTCTCTCTCTCTCTCTCTCTCTCTCTCTCTCTCTCTCTCTCACACACACACACACACACACAAAGGCACCATGGCAAGTAGTACTATAGTTCTTCAAGACTGGCTTATGAAGGCCAAGAGAATGTGTTCTTCATATTACTCCAATAATGTATGAATATCAAAATTTGTATGCCTTATTTTTGTGGACTTGGACCTCATAGATATGGGTTGGGGGAGTTGTTTTCTTTTGGTGGTAGTGGGGGGGGAGGGGGGTGGGGGGATTTGTCGTCCGCACATAGTGACTTATTTGAATCATGTGCTGTTATCGAGCATGAGAGCACCTCCCATAACATTAAAAAACATTTAGCCTTTGAAGGATGATAACTAGGGGGCTTAAAGTGCCGTTGAGCATGAGAGAACCCCAAGTAACATTAAAAATCAATCATCCATTGAAGAATGCTAACCACATCAAATCAATTACCCATTAAAGAATGTTAAACCATGTGTATGTTTGATCCTTGCTTGCTTACACAGCATCTATTTTAACATCAAACAAAATGGAATCTCAAAAAATAGCCTTTTTTCCTGAATCAGGTTTGTGAGGCTTAAATTCACTTTTGTCTACATTGTGAAGATAATTCATAGTACAAGAGTAGGTAAGACTACGCATCACAATACCATGCCAAAGGCTTTTGATATTGTTATTCTTGTTGAAATTGATCATTAAAGGCTACAAAAGCCCTTGAAGAAAAGAACCAACAAACAAACTTGTGCCATCTCAGTTTTAAAAAGAGTTTTCTTATTCTTTGTGTTTTATGGATGACATGTCTAATACAAAACCTATTGAATATTTGTATTCAATGAACTAACTACCATCGATAATGCCTTTCATTTCCAAGCCCCTTTTTTTTCCAAACGTATGGCACTTATTAATTTTCAAACATTAACTTACTTTTCAAAACCCTTTAGGTCATCCATTTAGTAAAAGAAGTACTCATGAGTGTGGTTAGAATCGCTAGCATAAACACTATTGCAACCTGCCATGTTGTGTGCCTAAAAGGAGAAAAGACTAACAATTGGGATGCGACCTCTTTGATATTTATTTACCAGTTAGTTGCATTGAAATCTCAAATCCAAATGTAAAATTTCAACATCTCTCTCTCTCTCTCTCTCTCTCTCTCTCTCTCTCTCTCTCTCTCTCTCTCTCTCTCTCTCTCTATTGTAGTGGAAGCCACATAGCCACTTCCTTTAAATAGTTTTAACTTTATAAATTTTGTAGATTTTATTTTGCCTTTTTAAATCTACAATAGACAAAGTGGAAAAGAGCATAATTTTTTTATGATCGTGTGATTGCATGCTCTTCCATAGCATGACAAAAAAGAATCTTCAAATGATTTTGTGATCATGAAAGCAACCATTCCTCATGTACAAGTAAAAGTAAAATCTCTCTCTCTCTCTCTCTCTCTCTCTCTCTCTCTCTCTCTCTCTCAACACTAAATGCTATATTTTTTCCTCTGAGGATTTATTTTGTTAATAATTCTTTTATTCTTTTGCCACCTTTATCAATTGCCTTAACTATATTATGCTAGAGGTTGCTTCTTAAAATTTTGATGGGCTAGCATTCTTTTATTATTTTGCCACCTTTATCAATTGCCTTAACGATATTATGCTAGAGCTTGCTTCTTAAAATTTTGATGGGCTAGCATTCATGCCATCTCCCTCTGCCATAACTTATTTGCCCTTGAGCGCTTAGTTTAGTGTGCACATTACGCTCATGTTCCTCCTTTGCTCTATTCCATACACCTTTGTCTAAAACCTCGATGATTATTGAATCATTTAGTAGTGATTTGTCTACTTTAACCTCTCTATGCTCTTAGTCATTTCAATGATTTTAGTACTACCTATGAGATCGTATGCTGTATAGATAAGTATGTAACTACCATTTCAACATGTCACTTCCCTAGGTGCAGTATCAATCAATGCTATCTCGTACATTTGAACATGTCACTTCCCTAGGTGCAGTATCAATCAATGCTATCTGGTACATTTGAACATGTCACTTCAATACCATGGTAGTTGACAGGTGCAGTATCAATCAATGCTATCTGGTACATTTGAACATGTCACTTCAATACCATGGTAGTTGACAGGTGTAGTATCAATAAATGCTATCTCGTACATCCAATAATTAATGTGCTCATTACTAAGAATGTCACCTTATAAATCATTAGCACTACCTTGGGTCCTCTCCATCAATTTAGAAGTCACATTGTTGGCTTTATGGTTGTAACCACAAAAAGACTATATTTATTCTCAATATTTATGTCATGCTCGCACTTAAGGAGGTATTACTATCAAAATTTCAATAGAGTAAAAAATCATGATGCTTAAAATTGCACGTATAGATAAAGGAGCCAACCAACATGATCTCTCTAGGAACCAAAAAAGGTGGGCTCAATTTCAAGAGCATATACCACTAGCTAATGGACTATATGTGCCAAGAGTACTAATTTCATAACCACTAATACTTAGACATAGTTTAGTGATAGTGGTAAACATTACTGGAGCTAATGGACTATATGTGCCAAGAGTACTAATTTCATAACCACTAATACTTTGACACAGTTTAGTGATAGAGACAAACATTACTGGAGCTAATGAAATATATGTACAAGCGGTCCATAATTTGAACACGTTAAATAGATAAGCCAAACTCGGTTGGACTAGGTAGGTGTAGTCCAGTTGTAGAATCACTAGCGAAGATCCATTGTGTCAACTGCCAACAAACACACCAATGGTGTGTAAAGGTGGAACAGTCACCCAGGCACGTTATGAGTGTCAACTCATGGTTGAGCTTGACATCTCAAAACTCCCTCTCAAGCTTAACTCCATGTCCAAGACTCCAAGCATAGTGTGGAATCTGTGAAGCTTCTCTACTCCCAAGGCCTTGGTAAAATGTCAACTACCTACTCCTCTGTGTTGATGTAAATGAGATCAACATCTCATGTAAAGACCTTCTCTCTGATAAAGTGATAATGGACCTCTATGTGTTTGGTATGCGTATAAAACACTCAGTTCCTAGCCAACTGTATGCTATTCAGGTTGTCACAATAGGATGACAACCTTGCTATCCACATGCATCCTCAAATCTCCAAGTACCTTACATAACTAAGTTAACTCATATGCTGCCCCATCGCAGCACTCCTGTACTTTGCCTCTATACTTGATAAGGCAACTGTTGGCTGCCTTCTACATCTGTAACTATATACCAGCCTCCTCATAGAAGAGGCAATAAACCACTATGGACCTCACGTGGTGTAGTGTGCATCTCACACTACACGTGGTGTAGTGTGCATCTCACACTAACGAATCGAGGCTTCTGAGAAACTTGCATAAACTGGCTTTCCAACCTAATTATATACTTCATGTCTAGCCTGATGATCGTCATGTAGATCAAGCTACCCACTATCTTCCTATGCATAGTGGCATTATCTAGAATCTCACTTGCATTTGCACTTAACTTGCCATTCTAATCAAGCAGTACAAAAATGGGCTTACAACCAGCCATACCATATTTGGACAACATGTCCAATGCATATTGTCTCTGTGACAACCATATGCCCTTAGGCATCTTGATGTTCTCAATGCCAAGAAAGTATCTTAGCTCACCTAAATCCTTCATGTCAACCTTCTTCTTGAGGAGACCCTTTTGCATTCTCAACTTCCTCTTCATTATCACCTAAATCCTTCATGTCAACCTTCTTCTTGAGGAGACCCTTTTGCATTCTCAACTTCCTCTTCATTATCACCCCCAACAAGCAAGTCATCCACATAAATGCTGATGACCACAATCCCCTTATCACTCTTTCGCACATAGAGTGAATGATGCCAATGGTGAGAAGATACTGTGCAATCTTATCATGCCATGCTCTCGGTGTGCCTGCTTCAAGCCATACAAGGCTTTACATAGCCTGTACACATAATTTGGGTGACTTAAATTCTCATAACCAAGTGTTGTTCCAAATAAACTTCTTCTTGTAACTCACCATGCAAGAATTAATCAATGCCGTAGGTTTGAGCATAAGATTTGGCACAACCAATCTTGCCTTATACATGCTAATGCTTCCACCTGAGTTGTGCTTCACTTTATAGACCCACTTACTTCACTTTATAGACCCACTAACATCCAATAGCCTTTTTATCCTCAGGCAAAGGCACCAATTCCCATGTCTTATTTGCATCCACCAATGTAGCCATTTCTTCATCCGTAGCTTTCTCCCAATGTACATTGCCAACAACATCCTCAAAACATACAAGTTCAACCTCCTACCCAACCTTTGATATATATACATAATTGTGAGTTACATAATTGTCATATATCAATCTCTGAACAAGGTTTTTGACCCTACTCGACCTGGTCTTGGATCTCTCCTTGGTGTCCTTGCAGCTACCTTAGCCTTCCTTGCACACCAACTGTCCTAATAGTTGGACTCCTAAACTCCTCATTAAGGCTCTGCTTTGAGCCACTAGACTCTCATCAACATATGAATTCCATGTGAAATGTCAGGCATACCAAGAGACTCATCAACCTTCTCTTTACCTTTAGATGATGCTAAACTTGTAGGACTAATTTTATAATGCAGTCTGCCACTCCATGGTCTATCAATAGATCCACTGCTAGAGGACTCTCTCGGTCCACTCAATGATTATGATTGTTGCTAACCTGTATTCTGAGCAACCCCAATCGAGTCTTTTACATTAACCCCCTGCATAGCCCCAATCGAGTCTTTTACATTAACCCCCCTGCATAGCCCCAATCGAGTCTTTTACATTAACATACCAACTGCTCATCTCATTAAAGTCAACATCCTGCTCACCCTAATCTCATGTATGACAAGGTTATAACATCTGTATCCCTTTTTCTCAAGGGAGTAAACAATGAACACACATTTTTCAGCCTTTGGGTCCAATTTACTGTGTAGCTCATCAAGAATGTGAAACACTTTTAAGTGTGAGAAATATGGTTTTCTACCAGTATACTTCTCCTCTGGAATCACACCATGTACTGCTGCCGCTGTTGTGGGGGTGTTGTTCATAATGTAAATTGTAGTCGCAGCCCAATACACTGCAAGCGATTTAGTCAGTTGGCAGCCATCCAGGGTTGCATTCAGTGAATACTAAGTACTTGCAGTGTGTTGAAAGATTTTGCATTTGGTAGACAAGCATGGCTGGCAGTAGTGATGTCAATATGTTGTTTGTAGAGGACAAACTTGATGGGACTCACTACCCATTGTGGTCCTATACGATGAGGCATGTACACGTTGCTAAAGGCCTTTAGAATGTGGTTAGTGGTAGTGAAACTCATCCTGTTTCACAACTACCAGTGCAACCAAGTGCTGTAGGTACATTTGAAGTAGAATCTTATATAGATGTGGCTCCTCCACATGTACCACCAGTACCTCTCATTGCTATTCCAACAAGATGGGAGGGAAGAGATGCTCAGGCACATGCATTGCTTGCACTTTCAGTGAAGCGAAGCATTATGCCTCATATTTGGTCATGTAAGACTTCAAAACAGGCATGGGATGCACTTGCTACATTATACCATATACGCAATGAAGCACGTGTTGCATTTCTGCGCAAACAATTGGAGTCTGAGCACATGAATGAGGGAGACTCAATGGATAGCTTCTTGACCAAGATCAAAGATAGTGTGGATAAGATATATCCTGATAGTACATTGGTGCCCATAGTTCTCAATGCATTGCCGGATTCTTATTAGATTTTTGCCTCTACCCTTAGACTCATGAGATGAAGGGAAATCCAAATGCCCTTACATTTGATGAGCTGGTTTCAGTACCCTTGCAAGAAGAGCAGTCTAGGCAAAACAGATCTGTTATGTGAGTTGTGGTGGCCAAGCTTTTGTTGCCAGTCAGAAAGATAAAGGTAAAGCTTCTTTGCATGGTGGCTATAAGCCAAAATCAGAATCCTCAGGTAAAGATGCAGAGAAGGAAGGTGATAAGCCTAAAAAGAAGGGCAAGTGTCACTATTGCAGGAAACCAGGGCACTACATAAATGAGTGCAAGAAAAGGCTAGAGAAGGAGAAAGAATTGGGCATGGCTGTGGCTAATGCATCTGCACCAAGTGTAGAGAAGAAAGAATCTGCAAGTTTTCCTCAAGATGATTGGGCATGTACATTGCAATGACCCTTCTATTCATGATCTATTCATGATGTACATTGCAGTAATGACCCTTCTATTCATGATGTATGCATGTCAGTGGTAGAATCGGATGCTTGGTACTTTAATAGTGGTGTTAGTAAGCACATTACTTCACAAAAAAATTTATTCTCGTCTCTGAAATCTGTCCCAAGTGCAGGAACCATCACGTGTGCAAATGGTTCCTCATATCCTGTCAAAGGAGTTGGTAGAGTTGTGCTCACTGCTATAAATGGGGGCGCATTTACTCTTTCTAAAGTTTTATGTGCTAGGCATTGAGAAGAACTTGCTGTCAGTTTTCAGCCTTAGCCTTGGTAGGCTCGAAGGTGAAATTTGTGGATGACAAATGTACAGTTCAAGATAGAAATGATGGTTATTCTATCACTACCTCAGGTACCTTGTTTCATGGTGGCCTATACAAGATGGATGTATTTGAGAAGTTGCAGCATGATGCTTGCTCAGTATCTATGACTCGTGCTATGAGTGATGCAGAGTTATGGCATGCATGATTTGGCCATGTGAATTATAGCAGTTTGTTATGTCTTCAAAGGCATGATATGGTGTCTGAGTTGCCAACTCTTCTGCTAGACATGTATGTAAGGGGTGTATTCTTGGTAAAATACATCGGGCATCATTTCCAAAGGATGGATCTATGAGAGCTGTTAAGAAATTACAGCTTATACATAGTGATGAACGTGGTCCTATGAGGACACCATCTATTGGGGGATATCTCTACTTCGTTACTTTTATTGTTGATTACTCTAGATATAGTTGGGTGTATTAAAGTAGAAGTCAGAGGTTTTTATGTGCTTTAGGCACTTTGTATCCATGGCTGAAAATGCATGTAAATGTAAAGTTGGCACCCTTCATTCAAATCGAGTGCGGGGAGTATATGTCCAAGGAATTTCATGCATATATGGTTGAAAATGGCATAAGGCATCAATGTACAATGCCATACACACCTCAGCAAAATGGTGTGGCTAAGAGGAAGAACATGTCTCTCATGGATGGAGATGGCACGATGTATGGTGAAAGCCCAAGATTTACCTCATGGTTTTTGGTTAGAGGCAACTGCGTGTGCAAATTATGTGTTGAACAAATGTCCTACCAAGGCCTTGCAGTCTAAAACTCCTTATGAAGCTTGGCATGGCAAGAAGCCTTCTATGGCTCATTTGCGTGTTTTTGGTTATCCTGCTTATGCTCTTGTACCTGAGCAACAACACAATAAGCTTGATGTAAGGTAGGGATACAGTTCAAAGCAATGGATATAGACTCTACCATCCGGCCTCAAAGCGAATTTTGGTAAGTAGAGATGTTTTTGTCAAAAACTCAGTTCAGCCCATGCTTTCGTGTAAAAAACAATAGAATGTATGCTCATAGGACATGTTTAAGTTACTCCTACCTTTGTTTAATGGAGGGTAGCCATATGTAGAGCAATTGAATGCTCCACTAAGTAGTGCTGAAATTTAGCCTTTGCAGGTGCAAAATTAGCTTGCAAATCAACCTTTTGATGAGGCAATTATTGAGGATGTCATGGATGAGGAGAGAGCAGCCATAGAAGAATCCAGGCGTATGCCAAAATGGCTTGTGCCAGACATTGAGGGATAGCAAGTTAGCAGGTCCTTTACCTAGTAGATCTCGTGCAGGTTCTCATCATGCAGATTATTCTCATGTGGATCATGTTCTCATTTCTACTTTATGTAATGAGAAGGAACCTATTTCCTTTGAGGAAGCACAAGATGATGATCAGATGCATGCTATGCAGGATGAGTATAACTCTATACTCAAGAATGACACCTGGTATTTGACAAATCTATATCATGGTGGCAAGAAAGCCATTGGTACTAAGTGGGTCTACCAGTTAAAAGGCAAAGCAGATGGTAGCATTGATCGCTCTACAAGGCCAGACTCGTTGCAAAGGGGTATGCCCAGCAAAAGGGCATTGATTATGATGAAACCTTTGCACCCACATCTCGTATGACCACCATTAGGTGTCTCATTGCTTTGGTAGCACATCATGGGTAGAATGTACATCAATTGGACATTAAGACTGCATTCTTGATTGGTGATTTACATGAGGAGGTGTATGCATCGTAGCCTCCTAGTTTTGTAGTGGATGAGGAGAAGAGTCTAAAGTATGTAGGTTGAAAAAGGCTTTTTACGGCCTTAAGCAAGCTCCTAGAGCGTGGTATGAGAAGATTCATGCATTCTTGGTTGCAAATAATTTTTGCAACACTCCAACAGAGAGTACCCTCTATGTGACGAGGAGTAAGGACACATTTTTTTTTGTCATCGTTCTATACGTGACATGCTGCTCACATGGAACCCGATATAGATTAGATTTCAACCTTTAAGGCTGATTTGCAGTCATCGTTTGAGATGTCGGATTTGGGACCCTTACATTACTATTTGGGGATTCAGTTTATGTAGCGCAATGATGACATTGTTATGTTGTAGTCTAAATATATATACAAGCTATTAAAGAGGTTTAATCTTGAAGACTGTAAACCTCTGGCTACACCTATGGAGACAGGTACTCAACTTAGTCTTCAAGATGCAAGAGACTCTTTTGATGCTAGTTTGTATCAGCAGGCTGTTGGATCCCTTCTTTATGTGTGCAACACGAGGCCAGATATACAATATGCAGTCTCACAGTTGAGCAGATTTATGCATCACCCAGGTACAAAGCATTAGCAGGCTGTTAAGTGGGTTTTCTGCTATTTATAGGGTACTCAATATTGTGGATTATTTTATCCAAAGGGGGGTGAGTCACAGCTGTATGCTTTTAGTGATTCAAATTGGGCTGGATGTTATGACACACGAGTGTCCACTAGTGGATTTTGCTTTCGCCTTGGTGATTCATGTGTATCACAAGAAGTAGATGGTAAATTTAGCTCCTAGATTTTACAAACCTTTCAAAATAATTGCAAAGATAAATGATAATGCCACTTCCAGCTGTGAAGATGAGTACAAGGCTGCTTTTACAGCTACAGTTGAGTGTGTGTGGCTCCAATGTCTTATGGTTGATTTGGGTGTTGGACAGTCGTCTAGCACTACGATTTTCACTGACAGCCAGAGCGCATTAGCAGTTGCAAGGAACCCAGTGTTTCATGCTCGCACTAAGCACATTGAGGTGCATTACCACTATGTCAGGGAAAGACTCTCTGCAGAAGCACAGATCAACTTGGTCTATGTGCCTACACATGACAACATGGCAAATTTATTCACGAAGGCTCTTCCTCGTGAAAAGTTTGAAGCTTTTCGTAAAGCTTTGGGCTTACTACCTTTTCAGGATTGATTGGCCATACCTTGTACATGTTCACATCATCACTCTAGGGGGGATTTGTAGCATTATATGGTAGTGACGTGTGTGAACACACCTAGGACTGTTGGGATACTTTTTCCCTCACTAGGAGGTTTTTTTCCCCCATGTGTATGTACACCCTCTTATCTACTCATTTTGGGTTGTGTACTTATCTTTTGTATCTCACACACATTTGTCTAGTCTAATCTAGTGAGTTTGTGTGCTCTCAAGCTTCTCTATTCTTGTGTGTGTGCATTGTTGCAACCCTAACCCTAATTCCAACATTAATGCCTATAAAAGAATATTGTACTTGGTGGTTTGTTCATCTCTCATATCATTCATAATACAATCACCTTGTGTTGTGCCCAACTTTCTCTCTCTTCTTCTTCCTCCTCAACCATGGAGAGATTTCATCCTCCATAGCTCCATGGTTGAACCCATGATTGCCAACAGAAGAATAGGCACATTACAGAGGTTGCTCATACATTGATGGCTAAGAAACACATGTCTCTGTAGATGCTGCTGCACACCAAATCTTTGCCCCCCGCCCGCTGCATAGCCAAACACCCCAAAAAATTGAGCATAACCAATCCACCAGAACGTATGCAGAAACCTTACGATGCCCAAAACATGCTTGAAATGCGCCCGAATCACGCCGTGGACCCCAAAAAATGTTGTACACATTGTATACAACATACTACAATATATACCTTCTTCACTTAAGAGGGTATCTCAATCGGAGATAGAAAAACAGGGTCGTGAGGAGGGAGGCAGACTACTAGATCGTGTCAAGGAAGCTAGCTTTGATACCAATTGTTGGAATTAGGGTTAGGGTTGCAACAATGCACACACACAAGATAGAGAAGCTTGAGAGCGCACAAACTCACTAGATTAGAATAAACAAATGTGTGCCATATATAAAAGATAAGTACACACCCCAAAATGAGTAGATAAGAGGGTGTACATACGCACATGGGAAAAAACCTCCTAGTAGTGAGAGAAAAAGTGCCCCGACGATCCTAAGTGTGTTCACACACTATCATATAATGCTACAATTAAACCATATCTTTTGACTCTAACTAAGGGGTTGTTTATACCTAGAGTGCTCACACCAAGTTGGCTATAAACCTAATGATCGGATGCCCGTATCCCCAATGTCACATGATATTTTGGTGTATTTCTAACACCCTCCCTCAACAAAATATCCATGACTACTATGATGTAATGCTAGCTCTAGTTACTGCTTACAAATCTGTTTTATGATGACCATCCAAGTGCCTATAGGTCTTACTCATGGTGGTTTACAATGCTAGTCAATGATGATAGATGCTAGACATCTAGTTATAATTACATTTCACTTAGGATAGAGGGGTGACTACAGGTGGGTTGGCCTTGGCTGGTTTAGGAAACCACCTATGATTTTTATAACATCAAGGCTATATAACAAACCCAAAAAGTCTAAAAGATTCAGATTTTGGGGGATGACTTGGGCAAAGAACCCTTGACTCAACATAAAATAGGAATCAGAAATAAAGGGAGAGTCTCCCCTTGATGACCAATATGCTAATGACGATCTCCTTGATGTAGCTCGTAATGTCGATGTTGCTCTTGATCTTCTTCATGTTGATCTGGATCTTGATGTTGATGTAGCCCTTGGTCTTCTTCATCCTTGATTTCATTGTGTAATGAAATCCATGTAGGCAAAGATGGATCATATTCTCAATGTGTTCATAAAGCCTGACATGATGATGATGCATGTCCCTTTCAGATGATAATGTATTAAATCCGCTTAAGGAGGTCTTAGCCTTATCAATGGCCAGTGTCTTGCCATTTTATAATTGATTTATGAGGATGATAGATGAGGTACATGAAGCATATAAGCTCAGAAATCCCATTATCCTAAACAATGCTGATGTAGATTTATACCTGATATTGGATTAACAAATTGACCACTCAAATCAAGGAAAAATCTGATTTGATGCATTACAGAGGTTTAGCAACACTTGAATGTGAGGTATGTACCACTAATGGCCCTAAAACCCTCAGATTATTATTAGCACTAATCAAGGTATTAGTGAAATAAATTTTATACATTTGAGTAGAAAATACCTTGATTTGGAGAGCACCATCGGAGGGGAAAATCAAAGGGCTTTCTTGATATGAACCTGACATAAGAGTATGTCTCAATCTCACAATAGGATGTGAAGAGATGAGTCTTTTTTGTGTGGAAAATACATAAGCTAGGGTGAGGTTGTGTTGCTGATGAAGTGGAGTTAAAGCAAAGGTTACATGTATTAAAGCTCGTTGGAGGTACCTCCCCCCATCCAAATATTTACCTAAAGATGTAAGAAGTGAAAAAAGTATGATGCCCATAGTGACATATGCAAATGGCTTGTATGGGTAATGGGACGAAGGTGTGCTTATATGTGCACTTCTCCAACACAAAGGCTTCTCCAACTCAACTGTTTTTTTCCACATTTACTTGACATCGCTTTCTTGGGGAGTCAAGATCATTTTCTTGACATCGCTTTCTTGGGGAGTCAAGATCATTAGATTGTTTGATGCATTGTAGTGGAATTTATATATAGATGTTCCCATAGCTACAATAGATCTGGACGACCTGTGGCTTGTTGGATCTAGCAATAGTGAGCATTTGGGTAGAGGTAGTGTGGATCTGTAGGTGGTGTGGTCAAAGATGAGGCTACAAAAGGTTCCTGCTCTGCTAATTGTAGGAAGGTCCAAGTGATGGGTCATACCATGGATGAGGCTTGCACACGCGATGAATTCCCTCTCCAGGAATGTCCCTGGAGCGTTGACATTGATGAGGCTTAATGCAAGTTTGTGAAAGAATAATGCCCAAGTGTCTATTACATGCAAATTCTATGAATATACTGCAGGTGGGTGTGTATGGGCATTGGGCAAAGGATGGGCCCATGTAGATTCTTCCAATGAAAACTCTGAACACTACTTTTTTGACACACTTCTCATGTGGATTGTGGACAGTATCCCTAGACAAGGGTTTTATACCAAAAGTAGATCCATAAAGACCCAAAGTGGGTGTTGGTTCCAAATATGTGATCATTATAATAACAAAGGGCTTGTGGGAAAGCCATTACTAGATCGGCACATGATCTCAAAAGACTTCCAAAACCCAGTATCTAGCATATCTTCGAAAGTGACTACTTTGTGGCCATGGAAATATTTGACCATGAGAAAAAAGGTCTATCTACTGACATAAGTTGGGACCTTCATTAAGATCAAAGACCAAGTGTTCTTTGCTTTTCCACCTTATCCTAGGATGAGTATGATGAGCTTAAAGAATCGGCAAGTGGTGACAATAGTGTTGAGATATCGAGCTCAACTAGTGCTGCGGCGGCAGATATTGATTATCCACTTGAGTGATAGCTTTTTCACTTATTCCACTAGCATTGTTGGTGAGATTATGGTTGATATGCCGCTAGTGGATGATAGGCTATGTGAAAGCCACTTTGGAGTACTACTATTATGGCATAGTTATAGTGGCAACTTATATAGTTGGGTTCACATATGGACCGACCATTTTATGTTATTGTAGGAGAGTACTTTCCCTTTATGTATGTACTCCTATTAGAGAAGAGAAGAAGATAAAAGAAAATTCAGCCATCCATCTGTCTCTTGTGGCTTGCTGTCTCTTGCATGTGTGTGTTTGCTTACAAGAAACTCAAGCTCTCTCTCTCCCCCACATTCTCTTTATGGTATCAGAGCTCCAGTTTATGTGAGAGATAAGGAAGCAAGCAAGCAAGGAAGTGGTACACGGGTAAGAGCATTATCATCTCTTCCCCTTCTTGGTTTAGGTACAACACTCCCTTGGTAGCTCTAAGAGCTACACAACTCTGATTGTGGGAGGAGATGTCTTCCAGGCTTGGAGATACCTATGTGGTACTATGAACTAAGGTTTTACAGCTAGAATCGCGTTTCGGTCATGTTTTGATCTCCGTTTTGTCACTGCAAGGTATTTTCGGGAGTTTCGGGAAGTTTTGGGTTGAGAACTGTCTCTGGTCGAAATCTGGTTATTGCATTGTAATAGTGCATTTTGGGAGTGCAGACAGTGTTTGGACATGTATTGTGGATATTGGGTGTATATACATGTACTCTAGTCAGATCTGGTGACCTATAGGTTATGCTAAAGTACCAGTGCAGTAGTCACAAAAGATACTAGTGTGTTATAGGTTGCATACATAAATTGTCTCTTTCCAGGTTTCTGATTGTTGTAGGAAAACATGTCTAACGGACTCAATCAAATTGTTAGTGAGAAGCTACACAAGAACAAATTCCATGCCTAGAAGTTCAGAATCACCAATTTCCTAATGGGTAAAAGATTTTGGGACTATGTCGAAGGAGACAATGAGCCTCTAGAGTTGTCTGAAGAGAATGCCACTCTAGCAGATATAAAGGCATTCAAGGACTGGAATCAAGATACAAGTAAAGTCATGTATTGGCTTTCGATTAGTGGCATAGACATGATGATAGGACACATACATGATGCCAACACTCCAGGAGTTGCGTGGTAGAATCTAGTGTAAATGTTTTAGACCAACACAAAGGTAAGGAAATTGCAGCTACAAGAGCTACATAGAGTGGAAAAGAAAAGCATGTCTATCAATGAGTATGCTTTAAAGATCAAGGGAAATGTTGAATCCCTTGGGTCTATCAATGTATCAGTGGAAGATGATGATTTGGTAAGTGTCTGTTTTAATGGGCTTGGCAAAGAGTACAAGTTCAAGACCTCCATTGCAGTCAGAGAGAATATGGCACAAGTGCATTGATCATGTGAATATACATCAGCTGAAGTCTATGCAGGTCAAAAATATTGTTGCAGGTTTGCCAAAGTTTAAGGTTGATGGTATGCATAAAGTATATGAAGCATGCTAGCTTGGTAAGCAGGCCAAACATGCTTTCTCACAGGAAAAGCATGTCAGTGCAAGGCCATTAGATGTTATACATTCAGATGTGTAGGGACTGGCCAAGATTGCAATAATTGTTGCAAGTTGCAGGTATTATGTTACATCCATTGATGAGACCACACTAGGAAAGTGTGGATTTACTCCATAAAGGAGAAAAGTGAGGTGTTTTCTCACTTTCAGAGATTTAAAGCCTTGGTCGAGAATGAAAAAAACATGCAAATAAAATTCCTGAGATCATATGGTGGGGGAGAATATTTCTCCAATTTAGTGTTTTCTTGAGAAAGCAGGGAATCAAGAGAGTTTACATGTAGGTACACTCTGCAACAACATGGTATTGCAGAAAGAAAAATAGGCACGTTGCAAAAGTGGTACGTACCATGATGGGGCTGAAAAGAATATGCCACATTATTTTTGGGCAGAAGCAGTAAGCAACTGTTGTGTACATTATGAATAGGATACCCACTGTGTAGTTGTTCATGGTATGATGCCTAAACAGAAGTTTACAGGCATAAGACCGGATGTGTCTCACTTGAAGGTGTTTGGGTGTATTGCATATGTGCATGTTCTTGATGAAGTAAGAATAAAGTTGGATCCGAAGGCAGAGAAATGCTCACTTTCAGTACTAAAAATTCCTCTTCTTCTCATTGAATTTTTTTTGATCTCGAATACCATGGGAATTCCTCTTTTTGCATTTAATTAATTGCATTCCAATGTCATGGGTATTCCTCTTTTATCATCAAATATTTCTCATAAAGTAATTTCATCTAAAATAAAATACCCATTAATTCAATATGCTAGGAATTTCTCTTTTTCCATCTAAATGATGGAACTCCAAATGTCATAGGAATTCCTCTTTTAACATTTAAATATTTCTCATAGATAAAATAGATTTATCTAAATTTCATCTTTGAATTTAATTAAAATACTCATTAATTCCAATATGCTAGGAATTTCTCTTTTCCCATCTAGATGATGGAATTCCAAATGTCATAGGAATTCCTCTTTTATCATTTAAATTTATCTATGCAAAAAGATAAATTTAACTAAAATCCTTCTTTAATTTTTAAGTAAAATATACATTATTTTAGCATGCCAATTTTTCTCTTACTTCATTGGAATACATGGATTTCCATTGTCATGGTGGGGATTACTCTTTTAACATAAAAATGGATTACTAGAAATTCCTCTTTTTCCTAATTAACTATTTATGCATAAACATAAAAATCAAATTTTCCATGATTATAATGAGAATCATTCAATTAATCTAGGATGATTAATCCTAGAATATGGTAGGAAGTCCTCTTTTCATATTATGAATGAAAATGATTTATGTGTTAGTTTTTCAAAAATTTTGCCATAGCTACGTTGCTAAAACTGATAATTCTCAATAATTTGAAAGCATAAAGTTTAGTAATATCCCTATGATTAGAATAACGATTAATTGGATCAATATCCAATTATGGACTTGATTCTTAATTTTTCCATAAATTAAATAGCATAAAAGCATTAAAAAGCCACTTCTTTGGCCTCAATTTGACAAGCATAAAATTACTTTTAGATTAGAGAATTGCTTTATGAGAAGCTTCATTTGAATATAGAATAGGTCATAGGAATGACCATTCTTTGGGGGAGAGAGAGACATGCTTAAAAAGACATTTAATTTAAGCATAAATGAAAATTTATGTGTTTTATCACCACAATTCATTAAAGAACTTCAATTGTATTAAAAAGCCATTCAATTGAATGCTTCTCAAGCTTGAGAGGGGTTGAGAAGAGAGAAACATTTGGAGATCAAAGAAAAAAAACCATAAACCACATTTTACCTCCTAGATTGCTTGATTCTTTGATCAAAGTAGAGGCCCCCAAACCAATCAATTGGTTTGGTATGTTGATGAAGTCTCTAAGGAAGATTGAAGAGAGAGAGAAGCTCCAATCTCTTCAATTTGTAGAGGATTTTTAGAGGATAATAGAAAATATCATTATTTCAGTATAATACTGGCATGGTATAGTTCTCATATGTTTTTACAAAGGGCTAAGGATCTATTTATAGGTGAGGGAGGCCTCTAACCAAGTCCAACTAGTTTCTAGAATTTTCTAGGTTCAGTTTGGCTGAATTTAGACAAGATTTGGACCTAGTTTGATTTGGTTTGATCTAGGAGAGAGGAGAGATAAAAATATCACAATATTTTTGAGTTTAAAACTCCACCACACATGTGAAATAGGCACCTCCTTGAAGAGCCCCCTTCTCCTTACCAAGGTGTCAAAACTGAATCATTATACCCAAAATATCTCATTTTTTTAGTAATACTCAGTTTTTTACTAATAAGCCTTGTCCTTAGTCAACTCTTCAAGTTAACTCTTCATCTTATGTGAGCATTTACTCATTTTTGGGGGTTTTTCTTTTATAAATTGGATTTATCTCCTCCCCACACTTGGATTGATCCTATTGTCCCATAGGAACCTTAATTGGAGCATAATTCAAAAATTTCTGAAAATCTAGACCCTTAGGCTAAGGTCCTTTTTACCTGTTTTCAATTAATTCCAATTGCACATTGGAAAGTTCTTTTTGAATTTCTGTTCAGGGAAAACCATTTTAGACACTAGGAGGATTTTTATATCCAAAAATATCTCAATTTTGGATTACCTCTCTCTAGATATTTTCTCTCTCTAGGTCAAAACAGGGTAAAATAGAATCTTTCTTTTATTTCAAAGAGGGGAATAATTACAAGATCAGAAGGGGAGGTTCTTACACCTGTACATCCTACCCCACTTAAAAAACACGAGATGTCCTCATCTCATAGGTGGAGTTTGATCTCTTTCATCTTCTTCTCCTTTTTCAATCACTTCCAGCGTTACTGCCTTGGAAGTGGACGGCCGATTTGGGAACATCTCTCTTTGACCTCCCCTATTCTGAGGTGGATGTCTCAGACTCACCCATTGGCTCACCCCTTCAAGACCCCTGCAAAGAAAACTAAAGTGTCAATGCAAAAAAGGCTTGACGGGAAATCAAAGTAGCCTTTTGAATTTATGTAATGAACTCTCCAATGCTTCATTGGCTTTTTGATTCACAATCTTCACAGTCTTCATTTAAAATAACATTCAACATTACACATTCAAATTTTAGCTATGGAAACTTGGTTGTCTTTACAAAAATCAGATATAAAAATTGAAAAACACACTTCAAGAGAGCTTCACAATAGTGTGTAAGAGAGACAAAGCTTGTGTGTGTAAGATAGTGTGTGTGTGTGTGTGAGAGAGAGCTTTGCAATAGCATGTATAAGAGAGAGAGAGAGAGAGAGAGAGAGAGAGAGAGAGAGAGAGAGCTTCATTTAAAACAAGAGAGTGTGTGTGTGTGTGTGTGTGTAAGATAGTGTGTGTATGAGAAAGCTTCGCAAGAGAGAGAGATTCACAATAGTGTGTGAGAGACAAAGCTAGTGTAAGATAGTGTGTGTGTGAGAGAGAGCTTTGCAATAGCGTGTATAGCGTGTACAAAATTCAACATTCATTTAAAACAACATTCAACATTCAACATAGTACATGTCTGTAAGAAAGAGCTTCATTTAAAACAACATGAGAGAGAGGCTGAATGTCATGAAACCATTCCAAATGTACCATATTAAAAATGATAGTGTTTTTGCCCACAATGGCTATTACATAGAGTGTATGCAAACTCATATAAAAAAGGGGACATAAAAGAAGCTACATAGGCTTTGACATGACTAAATCCAAAAATAATATCGCTAAGCTATGTTGTTCTTGGCCATCAAACGCGAAGAACGTCGAAGGGGAGCATGTTGTTTCACTCCATGAACATGCCTTTCCTGAGGCTCACTCTCTTCGACCTGTTACAAACAAAAAATAAAGCGTCAATTCAATTCATCACCATCAACAAATGCTAGCTTAAGGTGTAAAACAAAATCATTACGTATCACCTGTGTGCTCATGTCATGCGTATTGTCAACATCTGCATTTGCAACATCGGGGGCCTCCTCACCTTCACTTGTATCCTCCTCCTATCCTCCACGTTTACATTTTCTTTCTCCTCACCGTCAATTGTATCCTCCACGTCAACATTTTTTTCCTCCTCACCTTCACTTGTATCCTCCACATCTACATTTTTGTGCACTACAGGCATGAGCTGCTCACCCTCCACGTGCCTTGCTTTCTTAGGTGTTGGGGTGGTGCACAGGTCAATGGGTTGCTCATAGCAACTTGCAAAATTAGATCATGTCATCCATGACCAATTAGTTTTGATATAACCCAATAATATAAATGTGTTAGCTTAACAATCATGCTACACATGATGATCCCATACCTTCTCTTTTGGAGCAACCTAACTTCCCTTCGTTGGCTCGACGCATATAGCCAGCCATAAAACTATCTCTTGAGGCCATGGGAGCCTTACTTTTGGTCGTGTACTCCATGAATGCAACACCAGCCTCGTGCTTTAAAACTTCTTCTACACGGCCAGGCATTTTAGAGAGCTTCATCTACTTTGTTACCTTACGTACGTCTGGTATTTCAAGACGTATGTCATGGCAGTTGAGAAGATGTGCCTCCATACGCACTTTAGAGGGAAAAGGTTTCCTTGCATGGTGACAATCAACAATCTTACAAAAAAATTATCGAATATTTGCCCCCTCATAAACATGCTCAACGAACTGCACGCATAAAGGCGTAATAAGTACAATCATGCATACATACGTCTAAGCAAATGAACATCTTGAACAAACATCATTGATTGTACACGAGTTTGAACATGAGTATTATGAGCAAACAATAAGAGCATGAGAATGTATAAAATATCCCTACCCTCTACATTGTTTGAACATGTGAACAAATATGTTTGAACGTGTGAACAAATATGTTTGAACATGTGAATATACATGGTTTGAACATGTGAATACATTGTTTGAACATGCAAAAGAACAAAATATCCATACACACCACTTTGATCACACGCGCTGTGCGATGTTTGTACAACCATTTTGAACGCTCAACCGTGTATGGTCTTTACGTGAAGACTGACTAAATAACTTGAAACAAACAAATTGAATAAACACTGTTATCTAAAGACCGTGTATGGTCTTTACGTGAAGACTGTCTAAACAACTTGAAACAAGCAAATTGAATAAACACTGTTATCTAAACAAAATTAAGGCAAC
Source organism: Cibotium barometz (assembly GCF_041138505.1). Taxonomy (NCBI): domain Eukaryota; kingdom Viridiplantae; phylum Streptophyta; class Polypodiopsida; order Cyatheales; family Cibotiaceae; genus Cibotium; species Cibotium barometz. Next base: position 53,163,395 of record NC_141073.1, read on the forward strand.
CCACAAGCTTTCAAACATATTGAAAATCATTAGAGACTAAAGACTAAAAACTTCTAAATACATGCAAGAGCTTCAAAGCGCACCTCGTCCGTTTCGCGTCGCACAAAGAAATGGGTGGGCTTCTTGTATGTCGGCACGTCTATTCTCAGTACGCTCTCTCTTCGGATAAACATGAGGTGCACTAATTGGCGTCTCTGAAGTCGTGCACTAATGGGAGTTCCGTCAGCTCCCAACACGGATGGAGAATTCACATTGTTTATGGAGCTTGAAATGATAAAAGTTGTCATTTATGCTACACATAAAAAATGAAAGTAACATAAGGCCATGATATGTCTAATATATGACACTTGAATGCCCATGATTTGACTAATTTACTTACATTTGCAGTCTGTTGTGCATGCATGGACACACAAAGATTAGTACACATGCATGCATACAACAACAACATGGATTAAACACATGGATGCATCAAGCTATACTTTCCTCTAATGTTACACACACAATACTTTCTTATAAAGTAATTTAATGTTACACACACACACAATACTTTCCTCTAAACTAGTCTGTTGTGTTATTTATAGTTTCTTTGTGTTACATACACACACACACGCACACACATAGAATTAAACATTACACACACACACACATAGAATTAAACATTACACACACACACACACAATACTTTCCTGTAACCTATTTAAATGTTAAAGTTTCATTAAGCTTGTATGCATTGTTGTATTATTAATAGTTTCTTTTTGTTACATACACATTTCTCTCAAGAAGGTGAAGAACTTTTCTATTAACCTTTCAAGTCAAAATAATTCTTCCATGCCTCTCCAAGGATTTTGACTTCAACAGCAATAGCTCTACATTAAGAGTCCATTGGACTTACTTTAATGCACTTCATTGTATATATGCCTAAATGAGCACAAAATATATTTATACATAAAATTATAAAAAGCACATGGGATGAAGTGTACAGGGACATGTCTTCTTCAAGATCATTTGACAAAGTTTTGCAGCAATAGGGAAGTAATCAAGAAGCTACATTTGCATCGCTTTAATGTATTAAATGAGGAACTGCAATTCATTCTCTTGTTCTAATGATTATATCAACGTTCCTTCGACCCCCCATCTCTTCTCCTCCATTATTAGCAAGCCTTCGAACCACTATTCACTTGAATAATCAATGTAAACCTACTTGAGATTTAAAAAAAGGAAAAAAAGAAAAGAATAGACACTCGTAGAAATCTTCACCCCGCTTACTAACTTAATCATTCACTAAAACTAGCCATGCCCATTCCTTGTAGAGGAACAATGACTATTGAACATTCATGCAACATCATAAGCATCAACAAATAGCTTCTTGAATCTCCCCATAATAAAGTCTTCTACTCGATCAATGAGGACGTGAAGAAGGGGGAATGCTTACCCGTTTTGGTGTTAATAGGAGTTACCACTCATGCCGATTGTAGCCATCTAGTCATGGAGATCTTTGATTTTATGGTGGGAAACACCTCCATAGTTTCACCTTCATTCAGCTTCTCTGGTTAAAGCCGATTTTTGAGATTCTAAATCCTTGAGGGATTTTTGGTCTCGTATTGGCTCTACAATAAGGCCCATGCTTCTGTAGCTATGGACATGCTAAACCATGGTCAACACACTATCTTCCATGCTCATAATAACGACAGAAAGATCATCTAAGTCCCTTTGTCTCCATGCTTAGGCAAGGTTGGCAACATATGGTAGAGGATTACCAATTGCATCCCTTGGTGGTGGCGAGTGAACATCAACACCAATGATGATGTCCCAAAGCTCATAGGAGGAAATATTGGGCAAGTTTGTATGAGCACTTTTCGAAAAATTTCTATACTCTTTTCTTTCCCTCGACCTTTTACCTTCCCCCTTCTCTCTTTTACATTTTCACTTTTTCACTTTTTCACTTTTTTAACTTTTTTAATTTTTTAATTTTTTAATTTTTTAATTTTTTAATTTTTAAATTTTTAAATTTTTTAACTTTTTAACTTTTTAACTTTTTACTTTTTACATTTCACTTTTTATGTTTACGGTTTATGGTTTCACTTTTCGGTTTCACCGATTCACCGAAAAGATGTTCTCCTAGAATCTTTGACTTGGGACTTGCACGCATTCAATGCATCTAGCCACACAAAACAGACTTTTAAAATTTTTTGGCTAGTGGCCTAAAAGCCTACAAGCGCATTAAATGCAGCCAACTAATCAAGATGCCCCAAAGTAGGGAGAGGATTAAGTGTAATTACCTTATGTTACAGAGTGAAAATGCAAAAAAACACAAAAATTTCTGTGTTTGCCAAATCCTCCTCTAATTTCTGTTATTATCCCAATTTGTCTGCACATAAGGAGTCGTAGTTGGGATAAACCCTATGCTAGGAAACCGATTTTGAGATCTAATTCACCCAATTCTTTCAATTTTATGCTCAAATGACTATTTTTTTATTTCAAAATTGAAAAAACAAGCAAAAACCAAAAAATACAGAAATCAAAATTTGGACTTGCAATTGAAATGTGGGAGAAGAATTAATCAAAATGCACTAATTGTAACACTCACGGGAAATGAAAAACAAACAGAAATTGAACAACATGCAGGAATTTGAATAATATGTAGAAATTACAGAAATCAACAAGAATGCAAACAATGCCACAAAATGAATACATTTTCATCTATTCATTTATACCCTTCTTGTAAAAACAAAAAATAGAATTCTTTCATACACACACACACACACACACACACACACACACATTCAAAATGCATTGTGGCTTTGCGATAGGGCTAATCCCTGGCAACGGAGCCATTTATAGGAAGCCCTTGCACCATAGAAAGAGTGCAGGAACTAGCCAATGTCATGGGGCTTTTCCTCATCGCACTCAGGAGCATAAATAGCTCAAAACGAGAGGTTAATCTACCATAGCCTAGCCCCCAATTGCATAAACAAGATGTGTCACCTTGTTGATTGCTTGTGCTCGGATTCTCATAGAGGAGACCTTGTTGCCGCGCAGCCACACTCCAAACTCAGCTCTAACGCCACCACTACACTCCAATGGAAGCTTGACCCTCCTCTCTCACTCAATTACACACACTCACTCTCTCACACACATGCAAGCAAGCTTACAAGAGCTCAAACAAGCAAGAGGCAAGAAAGAAAGCAATAGCATAGGAGAGTAGAGAAGAAGAGTACTCTATTGAATTAGCATAAAAGAATCAATGGTGAGTATACACCATGACCCTTATCTTGGTCCATAGCCTTCACACCTTGGGTGACCATACTTAAAAAATAGTTCCATGGCTGCCTAGGCTTATGCAAAAACTTAATCTAAGAATACAATCTCCATTATTAATCTCATGGCATGCCTTTCATAGACAAGCAACGATTGCACATGTAAAATACACAATGACACTGAGAGTTAACAACTGAAGAGAATCCTCTGTTTTCAACAACTAAACACAACTTTTGATCAATTCATCTCTTTTAGGATTTGTGTAGACTAGATTGGTGTATAGGTCGAGATCTTTCTCTATGTAAGAGATGGTCCTATTCTAAAAAAAGGGGAGTGAGATAGAGTCAGGCATGGAAAACTTGCCTTCTTAAGGTTGGGGTATATAGAATCACATGAGCATGTCTAAATCATATCCAATTGAATCCTAGGGTAGTTCAAGTAGTGTATATTCCCCCTACAAAGTTTTGTTCGAATTTGGCAATATGGGAGGAAGCTAGAAGTCGGCATTAGAAACTAGATTTAGAAGGGTTGGATTTCCTAAACTTAGCCAAAAATTTGGTTCAAAAATCCATTATTCTTTGATTATTGTAACTTTTGCTTGAGAGGAGTTTGATTGGAGATCTGTCTCTAGACTGGATTGATCTATATGAGGAGGAATTTTTTTATCACCAATTTTGACAATCCGATTGCTAAATATAGCTAGTCGTGAAAAATTGGAGTTATCAGTGCTATTGGGCCTTGTTTTCACACCAATTGTCTGTCTTAAGGTCTAGCAGGACAAGGGGTACTTTTAGCAGTGGTTCCTAGTCGTGCAAAATTTTATCCTTATCTCTAATGCCCCATCTGGTTGCTAGAGCCAGGCATGGAAAACTCTCTTCTCCTTAAGTCTTGGGGGCTCCCAAACAATCAAATTTCTCTCCTTTCCTTAGTTAAATGTAAGTGAACTCTAAGTATGCCATATGAACTTGCCCAATTTTACTCAGATTGACACCAAATGGGACAAGAGGATACTCAATAATGTCAATGACTGGGTGCCTCAAGTCTCCGATCCCAATAAGAAAAAAAAAATGTTGGATATTATTGCTCTAGCCTTATATTGTATTGTCTAGGCATCAAGACTAGATCATATTTATATGGGCATCCTCGTATTCACATTGGAAGGCGCTCTAGGAGGCCATATGGTTTAGAGACTACTTGGATTAGATTTGACACACTGGAGGCTACACACTGCTAAAGAGGCTACACTAGACTACTGTTATCTCATAACGGTCCATATATGGAGTAGGTAGACTTTATTCTTAGACACCCTGTCTTGACATTACGGGGCCGAGTAGGGCCTAAGATGAGCTCAAATGGCCTTGGGAGGTGGGGTAGCTGCTATGCAAATTCTAGGACATCTTTATGGGTTGACTCTACATGCCTATATAGATACATGGCTAGCCTCTTCTCTATGCAGTTTCATGATTCTGTGGAGAGCTGACCAATCTAAAGAACCCCAGAATCAATTGGATCTAAAGAACCCCAGAATCAATTGGATCTAAAGTCGAATTTTGAATTGTAAATAAAAGGACTTAACGAGAATTTTCGTATTGATAGGATCATGGATCGAGGTTTGCACTCAACTCATATTAACTTATGGTCCTAACCTGAGTGTGTTAATCTCCGTTTCGGCATCATCAACCATAAAGGCTCCGGGCTCCCATGATTTATGAAAGTCAAGCATATTATCTCTAAACTTGGTTAACCAAGTGCAAGTACACTCAAATGCAGCTGAAGATGTAAGTACCCAAGCAATGGGCACACCATTGCGATGACCATCAAAAACAAGGATTGTATACAAATGAAACTGTTCATGTGTTTTAAAGGTAAGTGAGAATGTGAACAAGAAGTAAAAAATGATCATTTATTATAACTTAAGAGAATGTGAACAAGAAGTAAAAATGATAATTCATTATACTACATACCTTATATTTGTTTGTGCCAAAGGTAGCATCCATCGCAAGAAGGTTCCCATTTTCGAACTACTTACACATCTCCCTTTGCCATGCTGATTGTATTCCAAGGATAAATTCCTTGGAATGTTCCACATCTTGCTCCTGGTAGATAAAGGTGCTTGATTGATTCTCGTGACACCATCTGTTGGTGCTTTCCGCATCATCTATGATCAATAGCCAGCTTGCTAGATATATTCATGATGTCACGAATAGACAAAAAGTCATCCCTAATCATAGTAAATGTAAGGTCATGACTTTGGCTTGAATGCAATGCTTGGACATGCATTTCCAATACTTGATGTGGCGAGAAACCACGATATAGCATGCTTGAAACCCATAGTTTCTTTTGCATTGAGATCCATGGAGAGAACTTCAAAGAGGGATTAATAAATCTTCTACCATGACAAACCTTATCATTTGCATTTGTGTGGTATGGATGTATATAAGAGATTATGGCCACCCCTGGATCTTGTGCGAGCCGCTTGACACTAAAATGACATTTACATCCACGCTTTCACTTGCCCTTTGTGATGGGAGGGCGCCTTTTCTTACATGGCTTCTTTGCACTTGGCTGTGGCAACTCTTTTGTTTCACTACGCTCCTCCATCTCACCATCTCCACGATTCGACTCGTCACTACTATTCTCCTCAACCTCATCATCATCTTCGCTACTAGTGTCCTTGCATTCATTGAGCTGGGTAGTTTCGACATCTTTGCCATCCGCAATGAGATTGCATTGGTGCTTTAGTGCCAGCAGGACCAAAACCACACCAAAAACTAAACAAAAAAAAAGAAGTAACGATAAACATTTAATTGTATGTGTGTGTGATGATTGCAATCTTTGTAAGATTGGAGGCATCTCGGTGATGGTGGCTATATTTTTTGAAAGATGTTGGAAACTTTGCATTGTCGGCTTCTCCTTTTACAAAATCGGTTACACGGTTCCAAGGGATGCTAGCTTCACGTACAAATTTGTATTTTGAACGATTGTCATATGAGTGCACCCAACACAATGCTGTCGAATCGAAGACACCGATGGGGGGCATTTGAGAACTCATGGCATTCTCTAACCTTTAGTTTTGGAGAGACATGATTAACAAATTAAAAAACTGTCATCCTGTACAATTAAAAAACTGTCATCGTGTATTTAGACAGAGAGAGAGAGATTGCGCCTTGAGAGGGAGGAAGAGAGAGAGAGAGAGAGAGAGAGAGAGAGAGAGAGAGTCTCATTCCCTGCTAGAGCTTGGGGGGGAGCTTGTTCAAAGCTGCTACACTGTAATGGCGCCTATGAGAGGGAGAAAAAGATGGTGACGCCGATGAGAAAAGGGCTAGAAAGGTGTAGCGTGTAGCCGTGTAGGTATCAACTGCAGCCCTTGTAGCTTACCTAGAAATAGCATGTGTGTTAATGGCAGCTCGGTGGAAAGAATCGGGTGAAGAACCTTGGGGTGAAAAGGTCCGGGCTGTTGATTGCCACCGTGGCACATGTGCCACATAGGCGCCACATCAGCCAGCAGGCCGATATCTTCTCTCTCTCACTATAGCAAGAGTCTTGCCAGCTTGCACAGCGAAGTTGCGAGCATAAACGATTTGGGTGTCTGGTCTTGAGGGGTTGCCAACATACATCTTGAACGGCCATCGATTGATGTCGCTCTGTATAGATGCATTGGTGTATTAAGGCGCTTCGCATCATCGAAGGCACTTGGTCGGGTTCAGTACGACCTGATTCTTGGTGGTGTCCCCGTTAAGGCTCTATGTATCCGCCGTGAAGGCACCTATGCTACAATGGAGATACGTTTGAATGCAGACCTATGGTTCATTCAACTGCTCCTGCATGTCTGATGTCCATAACGTTAGATTGTCATGAAGAAGCTTCATAATCAATGTGCTATCCTTGTAGGATTCCTCTCCTAAGGTGTCAAGCTCTGATATGGCTTCATAAAAAAAAAAACTGCTTTGCAAGAGTGCAAGCACGATCTCGGGAGAATCGAGTAGTAGAAAACTGAGAAGTTTAAGGCAAGGCCTAAACGGATGAGATGCGTGGGAGGCCATACCATACTAGTGCAGTACCACCACCATCTTGTGGAAGTTGGACCAAAGTATCTGGGCATAGCATGCTAACAGTTTTAAATCAGATGGTACAATAGCTGGTGCTGCTCCTTCAGTGGGGTCAAGTGGCCCAATGAGGGCTTGCAACACTACTGATGCTGTTCATAGGTCGTCTCCTGGAACTGGGGTTGCACAACTGATAAAACTCACGAGCTATTTTCATCCGCTTCCCTTTCAAGGCCGTTCATTTGGAAGTATGTAGAGTTCACCATGACAGGAATCCTACCATTGAGAACATTCTGGCAAAGCTCATCATGTTCAATGTCTTTTCCCACAAGGCATCAGATACTTTGTTTCCCTTTTGTCCTTGAGAAAGTTTGGTTCCCCTTTCCTTTAACCATAACCTCACAAGGTTTATAGCCTAGCCTTGCCATGATCCAGCCTTCCTTTAATGGCTAAAAAGAGTAAGAAGGAGTGTGCTATTTGCTTGCACTGTGGTCATTCCACCAAAGATTGCCCATACCTGTGTGACCCATGTTCCAAGGAAGAAACATGCATCAAATATTGCAAGTCGTATTTATGCAAGAGCTGTACCGGATTGTCAACAAGCAATTCCGAAATGCATCCGACTATGACGAAATGGAGGAAGCACAGGAGGAGTTGGAAGAATTTTCAGATTTGCTCGACAAGGCAGAGCATTGGCATGCAGCTCATGATGGGAAAAGGAAGAAATCTTGCTCCAACATTCGTTGCATTTGAATGTTGCAAGAAGCAGTGGTTGGATGCCTTGAGTGACAAGTATGAAGATAAATTTGAGTATGATGAAAGTGGGAATGAACTGGATTACCCCATGGCTGTGGGTATGCAAGTTGCTCAGAATCTTGGCAGATATGGTAGGGATCTGCCCTACATCCTTGCACAGAGAAAATCTCTATGTGATCTCCATTCCATAGAGTCATGGTTATTAGATGCTCCCCAACAGCATGGAAGGCCAAATGCTGCTATTCCGGATGCAGTGGTCTTGGCACTTATTGAGGATGTTCAAATAAATGAGCCAGAAGGGTTGCAACACGCAACCATGGATGAGGTACATGGTGAGGCAATGGAGGAGCTATGTGGCCGAGAAAGCCTGGGAATGCCCTCCCATGTCCAGAACCCTCTGATAGGTATGCCGGACAGCATGGAGGATGATCTCCCAGGTGCTCAGATACATGAGGACAACATTCAGGTTGTGGGGGGAGCAGAGTGGCTGCAAGAGCCCAGAGAATGTCATGGAAGATCCAGATTGTAATTCTAGCCATAATGATGGGATGGTTGGGATGAAGGCTGAGGGAGCATGGAAGAAGCATGAAGGCAGGAAAAGCCAGGTGATGCCCTTGGATGCCTCTAGCATTTCATTGGATTTCCCTCATGGGGTGGTAGACAGTCAGGATGATCTGGTATCAGCTGATGAGAAGGTTCTCCGCAAATGTGGGTTACTTTGCACAACAGCACAAGATGAGGGCGATAAACTGTTAGTCCCTGGAATTCTCTGATCCCCGGATATGCTGATGAAGGGCTCAGCAGGGAAGAATTAAATTGCTTGAAACAAGTGCAAAGTGAGGGAATGCATACAGACCCAGACATGGTTCGTTGCACTTTGCCAACTTGTTGTAACATAGGAGCCCTAGCCAGGGGCAAGCAAGTGCATGCCGAGATTGTCAAAGAGGGGCTAGAACAAGATCCTATCATGGGCAGTGCTTTGGTGGATATGTTTTCCAAGTGGGGATCGCTTGCAGCACAACCAAGAGTGTTTGACACACTGCCAGTTCATTGTGTCGTCTCATTGGACTGCACTTATTGCTGGGTATGCTGATCACAATCATGGTGAGGAAGCACTGATATGTTTGGACAAGATGTTGGATAGCATGCTTTCGGACATAGTCATGGTTGCTTGTAGCTTGAAAGCCTGTGGCAGCATTAGAACTATCGACAGAGGCCATCAAATACATGTTGAGCATGGGCATGATGAGGAAGCGCCTAACTGTGTAAAACATATGCAACCAGAGGGTGTGCCACCATATGCTCTCACATATGTCTATAGCTTGAAATCTAGAAGTAATGATGGAGCCTTGGACAAGGGCCTAGCAATACATACACAGGTGATAATAAGGGGATTTGAAGAAGATCTCGTTGTTGGCAACACTTTAATAGACATCTATTCCAAGTGTTGCTCAGTTGCAAAGGCAAAGAAAGTATTTGAAACACTGCCTATTCGAGCCTATTTGCCATGTTCTCCTTCTTAGGATATGTGGTTTGCATTGCTCAGTGCTTGTAAAACTCATGCGGATGCAGACGTAGGACACAGATGCTTTGAGCAGCTTATCCTTATCGACCCTGATTGTGCTGCACCTTATTTGCTCTTGTTAGACATCTATGTCGAAAGCTGCAAGATGGCTGGTGTGCGGAACCCATACTCCGGGAGTGCTGCGGAATTGCCAACCCAAAGGTGTATGCAGGATGCGAAACGCCGAAGCTTGTCCCGAATCCAGAACGTGGAAGCCTCGGGTTCACCTGGAACCTGGGCCGGAACCCGGAACTCGGAACTTGGGCTAGCAGGCGAAATCTGGAAGTTGGCATTAGTGTTCACTGAAAACCCATAAATCCTTACAAAGCATTTGCAAAATTCATGATCTCACTTGTAAATTTTATTTTTGCAATTTTAAAGATCGATAAAATTTTAAGCATTTTAGTTGTGTGTGCGCAACTTCTTGTTGTGGGGGCGGGTGGGCGAGGGCAGGGGAGAAGGGCTGGTTGCACGGTCAACTCCAGGTTCGCAGGTGTCTCAAATCCCCTTTGACTCGCCCATCGGGGTGGCAAAACATGTATTCTATGCCATAGTTGACCGTCATGTAGTGTCATGCCTACATTGCACTGGCTCAAGTACAGGAAGCTCTTCTATTGAACAAAGTCATGCACAAGGAGTGGGTCACTCTCGCCGAGGTCTCGCTCATCTGCCTTCTACTAGCTTGTAGTGCAACAGACAATCTAGAGGTATGTACACAGCTTCAATTCAACTTTATTCTTGCTCGGTGTGATCAAATTTCGGGTGCAGCAGCCACAGTACATAGTACGTATGGAAGGAATGTTCTATGTTGGAATGCAATGATTGCAACTTTTGCTCAGAATACGCATGACAAAGAAGTTTCCATTCTTTTCCACCACATTCAGCTTGAAGGCATCAAGATGAATACATGTGCCCTGCCTGCTCTCAGGGAGGGGCAGATAATTCATCAAGCCGTATTACTGGATGGATATGAGCAGTACATGGTTCCAGGATTAAAGCTTGCAGACCTCTTTGATGTGCAAGGGACTTTAACATGGTAGGAGGCAGGTTAAGGAGGATGCCGATGCTTGCTGATCTGAGCTTATGGATGTGCAAGGGACTTTAACATGGTAGGAGGCAGGTTAAGGAGGATGCCGATGCTTGCTGATCTGAGCTTATGGATGTGCATGCTGGATACCTGCTCCATTCCATACCCCTAGAGTATGAACATTCTAGTTCAGACATGGTTTTATGTTTTCCTATTGTATGATCACGTATGGATGGCACTGTATCTAATGGGTTCCCAGCCCTGACATGTTGCCATTAAATGGTTGCACTATACTTCCACTAGATTCAGGTGCACGACACCGGCATGACCCTATGATTGTGGGTTCGAGTCGTCAGATTGGGAATCTGACCCACCAGGTGTGCCAGCTGTTAGCCTGTGTGCGTGCATTGCATGGGAACCACCCTTAGCCACCATAAACCTTCACCTACCTTGACGACCGCCACCCGTCACCTACCTTGGGAATTTTTGTATGAGCCTTCAGGTATCATTGGGCAATCATGGATTTTGGCTGAGCAGTAATGGAGACTCTCTCTCTCTCTCTCTCTCTCTCTCTCTCTCTCTCTCTCTCTTTTCTCTGTGTTTTTGTTCCTTTTTCCTGTTTCTTTATGAGTTTCTCTGCTAGGTTATTCTTCCCCATCAACAAAAACTCTTGCCTTCAACCTCACTACTTCTTGTATTTGTTCATATGCTACCTTTGAAATACCCCTGCGGATAAGGTTGTTTCTTGCCACTTACCTCTTCAACATTAGTCAATGTGGCATTTGAGTGTATCTTGCTTTTGTCTAGTCTCTTTAACTCTTCCAAATTCATGCCAATGTCAAAGCTCGCCTTCACTAGACCTATTGGTTCCCTTGCAGATAAAGTGCTACCCAACACTATCGACCATATTGGAGGGACATCTTCTTGTTTATGTGATATCTGCTTGCATGGATTGTATGTGTGACGCACATCGGTGTTGCAAAAAAAACACATCTTCTCTCTCCTCCACTGCCCTAGTTGGCAATCACTTGAGAAACATGGGACCACATCTCCAGCTTTTAAAGGAGCATCACACTTCCTTCCAGGCAACCAATGTTGGCATTTTACTCTACTACCCCCCACTGGTACTCGTCTTATAGCCCATTTGGTGTCATGGACGTCTGCCTCTAGGGAAATGATAGCTGTAGTATCCCCCTTATCTTTCTCCGTTGCCCTATTCTGTCCATCACCATGATCAATAATGATAGATACATAATCAGGTCTGTGGCTATAATTTGCAGCATTCTCTGTGTTCCCCTAGTTCAGAGGCCTCTTTGCTCTCATCGTCTTCTTCTCTCCTTTGAACTTCATTCGATCAACAAACACGGGCATTCCCATAATAGCATCACCCACCACCCAAGAGGTTGCACCAGGGGAAGTTATTTTTTGACGTGACATGGTCCTATCCATGAGCACTTGCAAATCGGGGCCGCTTCCAATGTACCGGCCCTCCATAAATGCAAGTTGTCGAGCACTTTACAGGATTGCATTTACCAGGTCAGTGACACTGCATCATATAAGGATATCTTGTGCTTATATCCCTCTCCAGCACAGCAAGCCAGCTCCCGTGATTGGATTCAACTAGGTTTGTCCGTGGCACCATTGCATTTGCCTTAGGGTCCCCACCTTGAATGATAAAGTGTCCCCAGTGCCCTACATGGTAGTGCCACTAGCTTAGCCAACTATCAAGCTTGGGAAGGTTGAAATCTGCCGCCTTACCAGTGGCACACCAAGCACGGATTTTTCTAAATTTAACCAATGCATCTTCAACAATAGCACATGTTCTCCATTCTTCACACATTTTGATGTGGCTTTCACGATGACGTGAGAAAATATTCTTCTTCATGTGACTATTGAGGCTGTCTCAGCAATGAAAAAGGCACAACCTCTCCCTATCCGTCATTGCCTTTCCATTGTTGAACACCCACTGTATGGCATTCCAATTGGTAGCTGCCTCGTCAGCCATAAAACCACAAAATTAGCTCGGTTGTCTGTGTGCTCAACCATTACAGCATTTAGATTATCCCAAAACATTGCTTGGGAAACCTCGTCCTCCTTGCTGAAACTCTGCCCATGCTATTGTCAGTAATTGTTGCAAACTGCCCACAAAGAACATAACAATTTTAGTGGGCATACGAGTTAGAGAACTAATCACACACAAGGGAAGGTGATGGATACTTACTACGGGTCATACACATGTGCAGCCATCGTGTGCCATCCATCTATTTGATGAAGGTGATCAAAACACCCATGCATCCTTGAGGTCTCCATTCTTATCAACATCCATGCGTTGAATGATATCAACTCCAGAACCAGGCCCTATGGTGGACATTTAAAAAATGTAGCTATGTTGTTTCGACTCGGACTGCGCTTGAAGAGGAAATCGGCTCCCATGGAAGAACTCGAAATGCCATTTCTGATTTAATTCTAAGATAGATTTAAGCCCACTCCCGGCAAGTCGGCTGCCCTTTCCTACTATTCATTACCATTTGCTTCAACCTGAAACACAGTTTTACATCAGATCAAAAGTGAATGTAGCAGGGGCATTTATAATCCATACAATGAATCCTTACTTGTCTAGTCGGTCGGGAGCAAGCCTTGCAATTCGTCCGCCATATCTGAAAACTCCAGCTATGACATATGCTCTTGTTATCTTTCTTCATCAGTGAATGCCTTCATAATGAGCTCCCTTACAACAATTATTTGTACTTTTTAGGGGCCTACATTATGGTCCATCTGTATAATTTTTTGCATAAGGATCTTGGTGTTGCACAAGAGGGCCGCTCTGCACATTCCCTTGTGAACCTAGTGGGAGTGGAAGCCACGATGTATAAACAAGCATGTATGTGTTGATTGTCTGGGCATAAAATAGTGAGCACTTGCAGAGCATATATCCGTGCATATAGGTACATGCTTGCAGAAAAAACATTTTAGCTCGCCATAACTATCCATTGCGACATCCTTGAGGTGGTGCCTTTATCAATTGTCCTTTCTCTAGTAAAGCTTATTCAGCCTAGAGGAACGTAGCAAGAACACACATGTCTCGTTCATGCACTGAAAAGTGCCACCACAAACTGACTTTCTCAAAACAAAGGAATTGTTTGACCTGGTTTGTGTTTGAGGCTTTGTCCACACAATTCCTTCATATTTTTGCTCCATCCCCATATACTTTATTTCATTCGTAAGCTCAAAAATATAATTTCCATTATATTCTTTGGGGGAGGAACTCTAGCTTGCTCTTGTATTCACGTCGTTGGGTGGAAGGACCCTTATGATTTGGAATGCAGACACTGGTTCTGAAAATGATGGATCCATGTCAATATCAATGACATCTTGGTCAAAGAACTTGCAAGCGGTCTGCATCGCTTCATCTTCTACTACACTGTTTAGTACGCCATCCATAGCACGAGACCACGGGTTAGCAATAGCAGAGACTTAAAATATTAGCATGGTTGAGCATTAACACAACAGATAAAATAAATAAATAATTTAAAAAACATATATGGGTGATGCTGCACTCCCCGAAGCCTTTGGAATGCAGACACTGGTTCTGGAAATGATGGATCCATGTCAATATCAATGACATCTTGGTCAAAGAACTTGCAAGCGGTCTGCATCTCTTCATCTTCTATGTAACGCCTCCGCTACGGCTGCGTCTTCCTCAAGCCGCCATAGCCTAGGCGTGGAGAAGAAGAGAGGGTGGAAGTCGGTTCACCTCCCAACCATCTAATGACGAGTTAGGGTTTCTCGTTGGGTTTTATACCAAAACCCTGGCCTGTGTCCACACCTCCTAGCCCGACCGCCCATCTTACTTAAGAGCCGTGCTAACTTAGATGTGTACACACATCGACCAAACCCTAACGCCCATTAACCCCTGAACCCCGCTAGCACTAATAATACTCTCGAGACTCCGAAAGCTATTAACTTATGCTAGGGTTCGACTTCCGTAGGACTATAGTCCTGACATTACTCCCCCCTTCGAAAAGAGTTTTCGTCCTCGAAAACAAAAGTGGGGAAACGTTTCCTCATCACACTAATGTTTTCCCAAGTGGAGCCTTCCTCTGGACGGTCCTTCCACTTGATAAGAGCTTGTTTCCGAACTTGGTGGCGAGTACGTAACATGTGGTAATCCAATACTCTTTCTGGTTCATGAGGCAGTATTGGGGGTTCCACATATTCTACCAAGAAAGAATCATCCACCGGCCTTTCATGACCCATAAGGCGTTTCCTCAAACGGCTTACGTGAAAGATGGGATGAACCTTGGAATGTGGTGGTAACTCAAGTTTATAGGCTACTGGGCCCACCTTCTTGAGTATCTTAAACGGTCCACAAAATCGGGGCGACAATTTTGGTACGGGACCCGTTTTTAAACTGGTGGAGTTTTCTGGTACCTTCAGAAACACCCAATCACCTTCTTGAAAGTGAAGTGGCCTACGTTTCTGGTCCGCAAACTTCTTGTAACGATCTTGCGCTTGACGAACATTTAATCGTGCAAGGCGCAACATATCCATATGGTCTTGGATAAAATCCTTAACCTGACTGATTTTCTCATTCGCCAGTCCCACCGACACTGGTGAACGTGGCTGAAAACCATACATCAACATGAAAGGGCTAAAGCCTGTCGAGACATGCTTTGCACTATTGTAAGCAAACTCAAGAATAGGCAAATAAGACTCCCAATCAGATTGTTTTTTGCTGACATATGCCCTAAGCATATCTTCCAGCACTTGATTAACCCGTTCAGTCTGACCATCTGTCTGCGGCCGGATGATCAGCTGTACTAAGATTCAACATAGTACCCAGCTTACTGAATACTGCTCGCCAAAAATGGCTGTTAAACTTGCGATCGCGATCACTGACAATATTGGACGGTAAGTCGTAAAGTCGGTAAACATTCTCCACGAAAAGGCGTCCCAATTCTGGAGTTGTAACTGTTTTCTTAGTAGGCACAAACCGACAAAGCTTGGTTAATCGATCCACGATTACCCAAATGGCATCATGTCCACACGATTCGTTGTGGGCAAGCCCGTTATAAAATCCATAGAGATACTTTCCCACTTTCCGTCAGGAATCTCTAATGGATGCAGTAACCCGCCAGCTTTAAGACGTTCTGCTTTGTTCACTTGACACTTCTGACACTGCAGAACATAGTCAGTAACATCCTTGTGAAGTCCAGGCCAATAGAAATGCTTTCTTACGAAGCATACGTTTTGTGAATGCCCGCATGACCTACACTTGGACTATCATGACACTCAAAAAGAATTTGGTGCCTAGTGTCTAAGTCCAATGGAACACAAACTCTTCCCTTGTGGAGTAAGTATCCATCATCGATGGAAAAGTTTTTCCATCGCTGTAGTTCATCTTGTGATAAAGAAGAACCATGTGTGGAAGAACTGGGAACACTACCGTTTGAGTGAGAGGGACCCCTCATTTGAACATGATTCCATACCTTTGAGTATGTTGAATCCTGCTTGCATTTGCCTCGTAAAGATTCTAACAATTCGCTTTTCAACTCTGTGAATAGCAGCGAATTAATCTCCGGCATACGACTCAAAGCATCAGCTACAATATTGTAACGTCCTTTGTGATAGCGTAGCTTGCAATCATACTCCTGAAGGATCTCAGCCCATCTGGCCTTTCGACCTTGCAAATCTGTTTGGTTCATAAACCACTTTATGCTTTCGTGATCAAAAACAAGCTCGAATTGCGCACCATATAAGTAATGTCGCCATTTTCGTAAGGCATATATGATGGCAAAGAGCTCACGCTCGTAAGCTGAGTAGTTTTGTTGAGCACGATTGAGCTTCTTGCTCTCATAGGCAACAGGATGACCATCTTGAATGAGAACCGCACCCACTGCCTTAGCACTGGCATCCGTTTCAATCACAAATGGTTTTTGAGGATCCACAATTGCCAAGATGGGAGCTGTAGCCAAAGCAACTTTAAGCTTATCAAAGCTACCGCAGGAGACATATTCATCACTTGGAAGTCAAGAACCATAGTATGTTCTTGCACAAACACAGGCACTTGCCATACGAGAGTATCCCACACATCGTGATCATCCCCCTGAATGGTGGACACCACATAACGATGAGAACTCTTTGTCTCCGGCAACTTTAATTTCTTAACTAATGCATAGTTCAAGAAATTGTGCGTGGCACCATCATCAATGAGAATACGTACTCGATGACCATAAATGGAGCCATGCATACGGACCAAATCGTGTGGTCCAACTGTCTCTTGCCACATAGATGCAGTGAGATTACACTCATGCAACTCGGCAGTGTGCGAAACCTCTACCGCAGAATACTTAGAATCAGCATCCAAGGGAAGCGTTTGCACCATGTGTACAGCCTTCTCCTTGACCTTATCCTTATTCTTGCAAGGCAACTGTGGACAATTTTTCTTCTCATGATCACTACCTAAGCAATGATAACATAGTTTCTCCTTCTTGGCCCGTTCATAGTCTTGTGGAGACAACGGACCACTTGACCCTTTAGACTTCTTTGTGTTTTCAGTAGAATTGCTGGCAAGTTTACGCTTATTAGCATTAAATTGCGAGCCATTGAATTTGGCCGGTTTATCCATGCCCTTCTTATCCATGGTGTCATCAAAGATAAGGGCACTTTGGATAGCCGCTTCCAAAGTTTTAGGATACTGGGTTTTAACCTTTGCCTGATATTCTTTATCAAGGCCTCTAACAAACCCACGAACCTTTTGAAAGTCGTCCAAACCATCTAGCTTGAGAATGACTTCACGGTATTTGGACACATACTGATTAACTGTAAGACCTTCCATCTTGCACTTGTCCCAGGCTGTCCAACTCCGATCTTTCTCGTTTTGCGGTAAGAACTCCTTTTTAAAAGCTGCCGCAAACTCCTCCCAAGTCTTAGGGCGAGTTTCAATAGGTAGACTCATCCACCACTTGTAGGCTTTACCTTCAAGTGTGAGACTCGTCTCAGTGACCATAACAGCAGCGGGAGTGCGGCGTAAGCGATGCAAGTCCGTCCACTTGTGTAAAAATGTATGGACCGCATCCTTGTTACGATCGCGCTCCTCTCCCTTAAACACAGGCGGCTTCACGTTTTTCAACATAGCCCCTTTCTGCGTTGCAGAGGGTGCAATAGATTCTACTGTAGGATTTGGAACAAGAGGAGGCATAACTATCAGAATAGGCCCTCCACTTGCCGCCGATCCACCAGCAAAACGTGCCATAAATTCAGTAAAAAGCGTGCTCATGTTTGTGAGATTGGTATTGACATTTGTTATAGTGCGCTCAAGTGCAACTACCCTTGAAGTGAGACGCCCAAACTCTACCGTGTCTACCAAACCATAATCATCTATTGGACTCGCACCCCCTTCGGCATTGGTCATGTTGTCATCCCGATCAGGCGCAACGGCCTGTCGCGAATCACCCACACCACCACCCAAAGGGTGTGCCTCACTAACATCATGCATATCATTCTCAAAATCGAAGTGAACATGAGACGGTTCCGCCGAGGCCATGGTATGCACGTGCTTACAAATAGAGAACGGATTACCTTCAAAAGCAAACTCCAATTGAAGCGTCGTAGAAGAATTCCTCTTGCATGCATGGAAATCGAGAAGAAATCACCACTCGAGTCGTCAATCAACACATGCATGCAAAAAAGTGTGTTGCATGTAGCATGTCGTTGAAGATCCGTCCACCAAAAACTTCCAAACTTGGAGCATAGAAAACTCCTCTCACAAATTGAAAGAAGGAAAGTTGAAGGTGAAAAGGTCACTTTCCTTGTAGTTTGTGTCACTTTCCTTGTAGTTTGTGTCCTCCCTTGAAAGAATAAGTAGAGCTCTTTTGAAGAGAAGAACAACACAAGTGAAAAGGTGAAGTGGCTAGCACACTTGCCTTGGAGCTTGAGGTGGTGGGTTCAAAACCCCACTCCTTGGATGGTGAAGCCTCCCCCTTGTGCCACTCAAGTAAGGGAGAATTCTCGCGCGCTCGCCAACGGCGCGCCAACGATCGCTCACCGATCGCCTTCGAGGACTGCCGGTCTGCCTTGGTCGCCGCCTTGGGCGTCCGCTGTGGTGGACGTACGGACGACGGGTAGGATACCAAAACCCTGGCCTGTGTCCACACCTCCTAGCCCGGCCGCCCATCTTACTTAAGAGCCGTGCTAACTTAGATGTGTACACACATCGACCAAACCCTAACGCCCATTAACCCCTGAACCCCGCTAGCACTAATAATACTCTCGAGACTCCGAAAGCTATTAACTTATGCTAGGGTTCGACTTCCGTAGGACCATAGTCCTGACATTCTACTACACTGTTTAGTACCCCATCCATAGCACGAGACCACGGGTTAGCAATAGCACAGACTTAAAATATTAGCATGGTTGAGCATTAACACAACATATAAAATAAATAAATAATTTAAAAAACATATATGGGTGATGTTGCACTCCCCGAAGCCTTTAACGTTGACCATGTGTTTTTTTGGCCTGTTGTATCAACCTCGTCACCACGTGCTAGGTAGAAGTTGGACAGACTTTGTTCAAGAATAAAGTACTTGTCCCCCTCGATTCCAGATAGTGTGGTTGTGGGACCATATTGTGTTTTCAAAAGAGCTTCCATAGTGATGTTTGAGAAGACACCTAAGATAGGTTGCAATGTCTTTTGCGAAGCCCCTGCCCGCCCCCTAGGAAAGGAACCTCCAAGGAAGCACCTCCAGTCTCACCCAAAAAAATGGCTGCATTAATTATGTCCCTGTGTAGAAAAGTTGGTTTAGAATTAATATGCATGAACATTTTAATGATAATTATAAGAGCCTCACACATTTGGGATAGTGTCAATAGAAATTAAATATAGAATAAATTAAACTAACATAAGAGCTAACAACTCTTGCAATGTAACGTAACTTATTCTTAATGAAAGCTAAAAGTAAATGTCAAAATTTTTTTTTTGGGTATCTATATTGCTTATTGGGGATATAAAGAAACAATGTAGGATATCATTTGTTTAATATGCACAAATTCAATGTTCATAGTATTCCTTGTCACTCATCCTAAATATCACAAACAAATCTAGAAAGGACAACTTATCTTCCCACCCATTTTCAAGGATTCATTTTAATGCACTCTTACCCACTCTACCCACTCTTGCAAAACCTAATTATCTCATTTTCACAAGAAGAATGTGGACTTTCA
The DNA here is from genome assembly GCF_041138505.1 of Cibotium barometz. Taxonomy (NCBI): domain Eukaryota; kingdom Viridiplantae; phylum Streptophyta; class Polypodiopsida; order Cyatheales; family Cibotiaceae; genus Cibotium; species Cibotium barometz. The sequence continues at coordinate 53,183,271 of NC_141073.1, forward strand.
TTTCTATATAAAGCACCTATTGTCGTAAACGTTGTCAATCATCCTTCCTTTTATGCATTTCAGCTCTTGTTCATGTCATCTTCTTCTTCTTCATCATCATCAAACCTCACCTCCTATGATGATTAGAGGAGAGAAAAAAGAGAGAAGTGATGCCTTGACAAAGCTCTCTTACCAAGTGATCTCCTGGATGAGACTCCACCAGGCTACTCAGAGTCTGCACAAGAGGAGGATGAGTTTGAAGAAGAAGAGGAGGAGGAGGAAGTACAGCCGGTGATGACCCCGAGGACCCCGGCACTCCCAAAGACTCCCCACCACCATCAGACGATGATGGTGCATAGACAAATGCTGAGAAAGATGAAGACATGGATGACACTGATGATAATAGTGATTAGGAGTGCTACTCTAAGTGCAACTTCTTTTCTACTATGTTATCCAAGCAATATAAATCACTTATGTTTCTCATTTTTGAGTATTCTTGTTTGTGTTCTTAAAGTACAAGTAGTGATTTGTTGAACTACAAATATAAATAAGGTCTAGTGTTCACAGATTTGGAAATTTCATTGCGTGTAAATTTCTTGGCTAAGATTTGGAAATCCTAGTTATCGTTATATATGGCTTTTAATTTTCAAGATTGAAAATGGGATAGTTTAGTTATAAATCTTGGCAATTTGTACAAATTCTTGTGTGAATCGTGGTTATCTCATTGGATCCCCACTTAAAATCAAGGGTCGACTTATTATTTAGTTTTTCTATTTAGGAAATTTCCACGTCTACTTATATACATCCACGTCTACTTATTATTTAGTTTTTCTATTTAGGAAATTTCCACGTCTACTTATATACATCCTCGATTGCTTTATTAGGGTGTATTGTTTTGAATTTTTCTTTTTAGGGTGACTTGTATTGATTCGTGAAAGAAAGATCTCTCCCCTGTAGTCGGCCCTTAATGGCTAAATTTGGTTCAAGCCGACCCCAAAATCGCAATATAGGAATAGTTCCATAGTTGAATTTGTAGCAATGTGAAGGGCTATGGTGGATCAAATGTAAGAATCAACATGATTAGGCAAACAATTAGAGAGTGATTAAAGCAAGATTAGTGCACAATTAATCTAATAGTATAATGTAGGCATGGATACTCAAAAACCAGCAAATTTTCATTAGGCCAATGCCTTAATTTATAGCTTTTACATCCACAAGGTGCCAAGCACCCACTCCATTAATTTCTCCTTGATTTGTGCCACCTCCCCTACATATAGGGGCACCTTTTCCTAGAATCTTTCCACACCCCTATATTCACTCATGCTACCCTTGATTCTCTCATCCAGTAGATTCTTCTCACCTTTTCACTAATATCCACTCAATTACAGACTCCCTTTTACAGTCTCTAGCTAAGGGCTTGTTCCCGCACACACCCATTCACTTGCATATTTCAACACCTCCCCTCAAGTGAATAATTCCAGCACACCTGGACCCTATACCAAGTTTCCCTCTTACTTGGTAGCCCGCGACCAATGCCTCAAGTCCCTAACTCATAGTCCTTAACACTCTCTCTCTATTGTCCAAGGCTACTACAAGTGCCTGTAACTTTGACTAAAGTGCTCACACATACATCTACCACATGGCCTACATAATCGGTGTCTCAGAGGTGGTTTTACTCTATTGGGACAGGTTACATTGGGTTGTGGGATTTTTCTGTCTCTCTCAGAGAAGATATTCTAACCCCTCTTTCTTAGGAGTCTCCATGAAGTTTGCCGATGCCGATCCTTCTTCATTTTGTTTTCTATAGCAATCTCTAGCCATGTGTCCTGGCTTCCCACAGTTGTGGCAAGTGAAGATCCTTGCTCCTCCCCTACCTCTTCCTCATCCTCATTCTTGTGCGAGGCCTCCTCGGGTGTAGAGTGCTTTCTCCTCTCCAGTTGTTGGGTCTAATCCTTTCTTCTCTTTGACCTTGTTCTCTTGCTCTAGCAGAGCTCCTTCTATCTCATGTAACTTTAAATCTGGTACATTCTTTAAGGTTGCCACAATGTTCTCATACTCTCTCTTGTCCACACTCTTAAGAAGCACTGCTAGTGCCTCGTCATCTTCTACTTTCTTCCCAATGGCTGCAAGTTGTTGCTTGATGCTTTTGTATTTGTTCAAGTGTGTGGTTAGAGGTTCACTTTCCTTCATGTCAAGTTTGTAGGATTGCATTAGTAGATTTATCTTTGAATTCTTTGCTTGAGTGCCAAATAATTTATTAAGTTCATCCCATGCATCTTTAGCTTGTTGTATCCCTACAATGTGGTAAATGATTTCATCATTTAAGCTAAGTGCAATGAGTCCTAATGCCTTCTCATTTCTGCTCTTCCACTCATTCTTCCCATTCTCCACTAGACATTCATCTCTTCCCTCAACTAGTCCCCATAGATTCTTCCTCATGAGCAAATACATGGTTTTTGTTTGCCATGTGTGGAATTTCTCCCCGTTGAACTTAGCTACTTCTTGTGCAATGCTCATGATGATGTGAAGGGGGTCTTACCTCTTGATCCGATTCAAGATTCAAGGGTAGTGTCTACCCTTTTACAACTCAAATTTGATGTTTAATGATGATTACAACAAGTTTACAAGCATGAATACACCAAAAATTGCATAAAGCCAAGGATAGTTGGTTTTGTACTGGATGGTTGGGACATCAAACCAACTTCAAATTCCAATCTAAAGTGATAGGGATCTATATCAGATACCCAATGGTAAGTTTGAACCATCAATTGCACAAAAATCAATGATTAGATTAATCACTAATTAGTGAGATTAATCCCCTATTTTGTGTGCAAAAAATAGAGTGTACAGGGAGGCTAGATCTTGTGCCTTAGAGTTCAAATGAGCTCAAATCCTTTTAAGAGCATCAATAGCAGTTAGTCTAGTAAATCCCACATCAAACCTTGGAAGATTTGGAATAGGGTCAAGATCAGGTGCTGGGGATTTAAGCTCAATGGGTTTAGATGGTGAAGGTTCCCTTTCTAGAGAGAATAGTGAAATAATCCCATATTTTCATGTATTTTCTATTAGCATCTATCACTTCTTTATTTCTAGGGGGTGATTGCAAATTGTTGCAAGGATATCCAAGTTTCCCTCGATACAATGTTGTGACTAGCTTTAGGACTAAGCATTGTTCATTTTTGTTAACATTCCTTATAGCCAAACTTTTATAGGCTTTTTAAAAGGAATAATGTATGTTTCCCTTTCACTTTCCTTTTAGTTTCCCATTCACTTTGAGATGGATGCATGGAATCCTCATTCTCTGATGTATTCCCAAAGCGTCGGTCTAAAGCATAGTTTTCCTTATTTTGACTCTTAACATTCTCGAGAGTAGCCAATAGGAACAATGACACTAAAGGGCCCTTTCTTGTGTTTAGTGATGAGACATGTTTAGAAGCATGTGAAGACCTTAGAGGTCCACACATGGCATTGGAATACCCCTTGCTTATGTTAATGTTATTTCCAGTCAAATACTAACTTGTAGTATCATTTGTAGATTCTTCTTTTGATTTATCCTTACGCTAGTTTAATGGATTGGTTTTGGTCGCTTCCTCTTGAAAAGAAAATTGGTATTTCTCTTCTTGTTGGTCTCGAGGAATCCTTTTGGGTTTAACAAGATGTGTTTCAGTGTCAAAACTACTGCTGGTGACATAGGCAACACCTCAACCAATTTGAGCATGGTGGTTTCTTGAGCATGCTGTTTGCTAAGGCTCTTGTTTTTATTATGGTGTAGATTGACAAATTTATTGATGGGAAAATACTACTGGGACTACATTGAAGGTGAACATGAAGGTGAACATGAGGAGGCACCAGAGATACCGGAGATTAATCCAACTGCTGCAGATGTAAAAGAATTCAAGGATTGGAATCAAGGAGCAAGGAAAGTCATGTATTGGCTTTCTATTAGCATACAAGATATTATGATTGGGCATATACAGGATGCCAAGTCACCTAAGGAGGCATGGGATACCTTGGTGAAGCTGTATATGAAACTAACACCAAGGCACAAAAGATTCAGTTGAAGAATGAGCTTCATATTGTGGAGAAGAAAAATATGCCTGTGAATGATTATGCCTTGAAGCTCAAGGGCATTATGGAATCCCTTGCATCAATTGGTGTTTCTGTGATGATGATGATAAGGTGGAAATGTGTCTTCGTGATCTTGGGGGCCACAATACAAGGTGTTCAAGATGTCTATTCAGACTCAAGAGAACATTCCTAACTTCATAGATTTGGTATCAATGCTGATCATTGAAGAGAAGAATTTGGGTGAAGATCAACAGTCTTCACAAAACAAAAACAGTTCAAAGCAGCAGGCCTTCTATATACAAGTGCAAGTAGAGGACGAGGTGGAGGTCATGGACGTGACCAAGGTGGTGGCCGAACAGGTAATTAGAATTATGGTCAGCAAGCAACAACAACCCAAGATTTGCAACAACAACACACAGGTGGAAGAGGCCAATTTTTAGAGGCAGGGGGAGTCAAAGAGATCATGGTAATTGGCAAAGGTAGCATAATGATACACGAGGCTGTTTTTATTGTGGTAAGCCTGGACATGTGCAGGCATATTTCTATGAGAATTACAGTGAATTGCGAAATGGAAAAGTGCAGCAAAACAACTATGTGTCCTCTAGCAAAAATAATGAGGATAATGAGAGGTTGTTTGTTATGCAACATGTGGTTTAATGCTATGTCTAGAAATGATGTAGTAGCAGCAGCATGTAAGGATGATTTATGGTATGTTGATTCAGGTGCTTCGAACCGCATGACAAGTCATGTTGAGTGGTTCAAGGAAATGAAGAGTCTTGAAAGACCAGGTTTTGTTGAAACAGGGGATGATACTGCTCATCCGATTTCCCATGTTGGAGATGTGCCATTGTCTATATAATAGGATGGTAAAGTGAAGTACCTTGCAGATGTACTTCATGTTTTGAACCTTACGAAGAATTTGGTTTTTGTTGGCCAAATGATTGAGCAGGGTTCGTAGGTTCGGTTTAGTGGCTATTATGTAGAAGACTTTAAAGATAAGTGCAGGCTGGTTGCAAAAGGCAACAGAGTGGGCTGAATGTTTACATTGAATGTAAATATGCTTGAAGTGAGTACTACAATGTTTGCAAATGGTTCACGAGTTGTTTTGCAGATATAGACATTTGGCATAAGAGAATTGGGCATGTAAATGTGCAATACTTCTCTAATGAGTTCTCTAAATTCGTGTAAAAGAATGGCATTCATAGACAATTTACATGTAGATACACTCCGCAGAAAAATGGAGTTACTGAGTGGAAAAACAGGCACATTACAGAGATAGCATGGGCATTGATGGTGGCAGAGAAGAATATGCCACATAGCTATTGTGCTGAGGCTGTGTCTACAACAGTTTATATCATGAACAGGACTCCTACTATAACCATACATGATGTAATGCCAGAGGAGAAGGTTATTGGTAGGAAACCTGATTTGTCTCACTTGAAAGTTTTTTGATGTATTGCATATGTGCATGTGCCAGATGAGTTGTGTACTAAGTTAGATCCAAAGGTAGAAAAATGTGTGTTTATTGGGTATTCCCTTGAGCAAAATAGATATAGATGCTATAATCCTGCTACACGTAAATTGAGGGTAAGAAGGGATGTTGTATTTAATGAGATGAGTAGCTGGTATGTTGCTAAAAAAGATGTTGTTAGGGCTGATGTAAGTGGAAACGTGGTTGCATAGAATGCAAGTCAGCAATCACAGTCATTGAGTGGACTAGGAGAGTCCTCATCCAGTGGTTCTATTGATAGACCATGGAGTGGAAGGCTGCATCATAATACCAGTCTTGGAAATGTTGTTGGTACATCACATAAAGGCAAAGAGAAAGTGGTTGAGCCCCTTGGTAGGCCTGATATTTCTGTAGGGCATTATCTTGTTGATGGGGAGAGTCTAGTAGCTCGGAGATGAGCCTTGATGAGGAGCTTAGGATTCTAGCAATGAGGAGACCTAGTGTAAAGAAGGCTATGGAAGCCATGAATGCAAAGTTACAAAGATCTGGAAGAGTCAAAAACCTTGTGCAGAGGTTGACTTATGATGGTTATGTGGTGGCACATCACTATGCTTATATGGCAAAAGTTGTGCAGGTTGTAGAACCCACATGTTTTGATGAGGCTATTGGAAATGTGTGTTGGGAGAAAGCTATGGATGAGGAGATATATACATTGTATGGAAATGAGACTTGGGATTTGGTGCCATTGCCTGAAGGCAAGAGAGCTATTGGTTGTAAGTGGATGTATAAGGTGAAACATAACAGTGATGGTAGCATAAGCATGTACAAGGCTAGATTGATTTAGCCAAAGGATATGTGCAGACACATGGGATTGATTATATTGAGGAGACATTTGCCCCGGTTGTAAAGATGGCAACTATGAGAGTTGTGATTGCGGTGGTTGCAGCTAAAGGCTAGTTTTTACATCAGATGGATGTAAAAAGTGCATTCTTACATGGTGACTTGCAAGAAGAAGTGTATATGGATCAGCCACCTAGTTTTGAGGATACATGTCACTCGGAGTATGTATGTAAGCTTCGTAAGGCTTTGTATGGGCTGAAAAAAGCTCCACGAGCATGGCATGACAAGATTGCTGAGTATCTTGTCATTGTTGTGGTTTTCATATGGCAGATGCATATCACTCTTTGTATGTGTGCAAGAGTGATAAGGGTATTGTGATCATCACCATCTATGTAGATGATCTTATTGTTGGGGGTGACAACTTGGATGAGATTGATCATGTGAAAAGTCTTCTCAAAAGGAAGTTTGAGATGAAGGATTTGGGAGATCTGTGCTACTTTTTGGGAATTGAGGTCATTCGCACACCTGATGTGGTATTTGGCTATCACAAAGATAGCATGTATTGGACATGTTGTCCAAATATGGGATGGTTGATTGTAAGTCAATTTTGGTGCCATTAGATCAAAATGGCAAGATAGAGCAAGTCGGCCAGCTCCAGTAGGGGCTATATAAGGCCAGGCCCTTACTCATTTGTAGACATCTTGACAGGGGCTTCTAGGCCCGGGGCCTCCCTCAGGGGACCACCCCTTGCACATGGCTGTTTGTATCATTGCTTCTTCATCATTATGCAAATTTGTTTTCTTTCTCTTTGTGCCTATGTCTCATGCTTTCCCGTTGCGTACTTTTGACAATAAACCCAAGAAAGCCAAAGCTGCACAATCTAAAAAGGTTAGGGATATACCTCAAGAAAAGGAAAAGAAGCCTGGTGAAGAAAGCCTAAGCCTAATGGAGGTAAAGGAAACACCATGTACCATCATTAACTCCAAGGACCCAATGTATGTGACATTTTCTATAAGTGCTCAAAAGAAAATTTGCTCTCATTGCATAGGAAAGAACAATGGGAACCTACTGGTGATTTAGAATATATCAAATAAAGAACAAGGTCTAGCACCTCATCTAGTGCAAGTGAAAATCAAATCAAAACACTAAGACCCAACCCCCCACATCAAAAGATGCAGGGAGAGAAGAGATCTTGAGCTCTTGCAAGTACACACACACTCACACAAACCCTAGAAGAGAACACACAAGATGAGAGGTTGAAAATTCTTCTTCTTCTTCACACAACAAAAGAGGTCTACATTAGGAACTCAATGGAGTCTTTTTGGGCCCTTTTATTTGCCATTGCCTAATGGAGGTGATTAAGAAATAGACAAATAGGGAGATTACATGTGGACTGAAACCAATGGTTTGCAAGAGCCTAGAAGGTAGTGGTCAAACTTAGAATAATAGGCTAAATAGGCTCTTTTTTAATTTTTAAAATCACCTAAAACTCAAAAAATTTATACATATATGAATTTTTCCTCTATTTTTTATAGAAAAGGATAGCTGCAGCCATCATTAAGTAAGGTCTCTAAAGTGATAGAGGCCCAAAAATAAGCTCCCATCATTATCTTGCATTCAATGCACATTCCCCTTCACTTTCCACTATCCCTCTCTCCCATCTTCCCTCCAAAACGCTCTCTCTTCCCCCTTTCTCATAGCAGGGCATAGCAGGGCATTTTTCACTCTCTAGACTACTTCTTTTAGCTATCTACCTCTTGATCTACCTCTCTCTTCACTTACAAACCTAGATCTATAGCTATGGAAGCTTGATCTCTGCAACCTCCTCTCAGAAGCTATGGAAGTTTGATCCTCACTTACATTTCCTTACTTCATCCTTCTACCTTGTCCAACCTCCTTTTACAGAGTGTAACAACAGAGCCAAGCTATGGAAGCTTGATCTACAACCTCCTCTCAGAAGCTATGGAAGTTTGATCCTCACTTACATTTCCTTACTTCATCCTTCTACCTTGTCCAACCTCCTTTTACAGAGTGTAACAGCAGAGCCAAGCTATGGAAGCTTGAGTTGCAAATGCTTTGGCTCTCATAATCTTACTCATTGTCTCCTCTCACCCCCTCTAATATCCTCTTTTAAACTGCAGTAATAGCATAGCCAAGCCCTTGGAACTTGCTCTACAACTCCTTCTCTTATGTACATCTCCCTAGTCTAAGTTTTTTCCTCACCATTCTATTTTCCTTTGCCATCAAGGTTTATAATCTCCCTAATATATACATCTGATGTCTTCTTCTAAAGCTCGAAGGCCTCCGATCAATCTCTCTCTTGTAGTAGTGGTCAAGATGAGGATGGGCACTGGAACATCAAATAGTATGAAAAGTGGAATTGGATTACGATGCAGCCTAGTACAAGAGGAACCCACAAGGTGTCAAAGCGATACGTTGATATACAAAGTCACCATTGGAAAGGGCAGATATTGGAGCTCAAACAAGATCGTGATGGAAAAAAGCTAGCCAAGGTCCAACATGTTTACAAGGCAACAGAGTTGACACTAGCAGACCATGACTAACGTCAACGATTTCCTGCAAATTGTAAGTCATTTCACCACTTTATATTCTTGTTTTTAAATCAATTGTGTGCTAATAATGGTATACTGAGCACTGCTTTGATTGTTCTTGGGTTCCTCTGTGTAGATATTTTTCCCTTAGTGAGTGGGAGCCTATGGAGGCAATTTCAGGAACCTTTGAAGCATACCATGTGGAGCTTGGTAGTTTAATCTTTGGAGGGTGTCCAGCTGCACAACTTCTTGCACGAAACATCTTCTTCTATGAGGATACATATGTGGTTCCCACGATAGCAAATGGTACTGGAAAATTAGTTCCAGAACCTACACCAACTCTCACATCTATTGAATGGCCAATTCCAGACAATGCTTCAGTGGGCCATGGCTTGTTTGCAGATCGAAAGTAAGGTGCAAAATGCTATGAAGTGCACATATGGATCTCACAAAGCAACCATAACCTACTTCATACCTCTACACCTCTTTGTGTACTTGTTCCGTATACAAGTGACACACATCGCACCCCAACTTTGTGGATTGCAAAGGGGGAGAGAGCTCTCACTTGTTTCTTATCACCTGCATGGGATAAAAAAGTTTTTCAACACAATGGAGACACCATCAGATGCGGAGTCATAGTTGAGAAGGTTGTGATGCGCTACCATATTGCCAAGCAACAGTTGTCCATTGCATTTCCTTACAGGCGATGGAAGCTTACAAATGGAGAATGGGAGGCATTAGACTCCGACACAACCTCTACAGAACAGGGTGTGCTACATATATCCATCGGGATGTAGAAGATGTTGCTGTGAATGATGGCTGGTCCCTTGCCAACTTACGTGACTACTTAGTTCTTCTCGATTCTCACTGAGTGGTGATTTTTCTTTGATAATCAATGGAAGAGTAGTGCGCAAAAGGCAGGAACGATCTTTTCTTTGTAGAGAAATTACTTTCCCTGGCTGTGTAGCTATCAAACAACCATTGGATATGTAATCTTGGATTGAAGTAAATACAATTTCAATTTTTTTGCCTCACTGTCTTATTAAGGTTTTTCAATTGTCTTGTGTGCAAGTTTTATTTTTTTGTGATAGTGTAAGGTTGGTCACACAAGCATCTGTGGTTTGAGCCACTAGTAAATTAGAAATGACCTTGTGTTGGAAGGATACGTTCTTGCTTTCGCATACCATTTTTTTTAAAAAAATTGTACTTTAAAATTTTAAAAGCTTTTAAAAATTTTATAACAAGGTCACCCATTTATAAATGATACTTTACTCATTTTCATCAATTGACAATTACCGTTCTCTCCTAACACTTGCTCTCAATTTCGCACACCTTTCTGTATCACACACTCTCTCTTTCTTCCAATCACTCATAGTCATGGCACCTCCACTTGACGCACTTATTGCACAGCTAGGAAAGCTTGAGCTACTTCATAGGGTTGACGAGATCATCCCTATGTTTGAGGGAGCAATTGATGTGCGTGCAACAATGCATCTACACGTGGATGCTTTTACAGATGTCATTGAGTATATGGATCAACACATCAGCACGTACTCCATCATGTTTGAGGGTGATGAGGGCCGATGGGTTCCGGTTGACCTCATCAAGGGAAGACAAGAATTTTAGATTTCACCTATTAAGGTTTCTTAAATCCCTCACAGAAAAGGACTACAGGAATGAGGAGGAAGACTTGCTCTTGGATCTACAAATGGGCAACATCGGCACTTCTTTCATGAGCTGGGACATGGTTTTGGTCCTTCTGTTACAAGAGGGTGTGGCGAAAGAAAGTGGCAAGGAAAAAGAAAAGGGCAAAGCAAATCTAATGGAGCAGGTCCAAGAGGCCCATGGTGAGGAAGAGAATGTTACAGAACAGTGGGAGGCCTTAATGGCATTGGTGGCTCTACAAGAGAATGTCCCCGAGGAGGTTCCAGACCTACTTCTAGAGGGCGATGAAGTACTTGAGGAGGTCCCAGACCTTGTTGTCATGTCTTTGCATCCAATCATTATTGATGGGAAAGAATTTTTGTTTCTGGATGACATTGCCAAGACACTCGGGTTTCGTGAGGATGAGGCACTGTCTATTATTGCCATGAATGCTGGGGGTCAAGACAAAGGGAAAGTGAAAATCTCTTTTGAAGATGACAACCTCACAAAAGCGCTTGCATACGATATTGGTAGCAGTTCCTTGGAAGATGTAGTGGCCAAAGCGCTCGTTGAAATAAAGCAAGATGTGCAATTCTATGAGAGCGTAGTTGCCTTTGAACCACACATGCCCTTGATTGCTGGCGATGCTCAAGACCAAGGAAGCATAAACTTGACAAATGAGCAACTAGTTGCAAGTGACGATGCAACTGAGGTATGTCCTAACTTCTTAGTTGTAAAGCAAATTATTTTTAGTTGTATCATTTCATGCTTCCTAACTTCTATATTGACATGTTGATAGACTGCTTTTGAAGTGGACAAGTTTGCTATGCGCGTAGGAGGAACGCGGCCAGTCGTCAGAGGGTCGAGATGCATCTCTTTGGCACTACATACCTGCCCTCAGAGCCGACATAGTGCAAGTTTTTCATTTAGACTATTCAAAGATCACCTATGCCGAGCTCCTAAAATGTAAAGCACTTAGCGCAGTCTTGTCGGAGGGCCCCTTAGCCTTAAACATAAATAAATGTATTTTGGTAGCTAGGGAAGCTGCCTTGTATTGCTTTACGGGCAAGCATCCTGGCTCAATTTTAAGCCATTGTGCCCTTTCTCAGGCTCAAGGAATCAACGAGCTGAGTGATATATTCCAAAGCTTAGGCCAGAAACCAGCCTTTAGAACTCTCTCTCCTGAGCTCTTCCAAGAGCTTATTAAAAAGATGTAATGTAAACTTCTCTTCCAAGTTTAATAAATTTTTTTTGTTGTGCATTGTAAGTTGTGATTTTTCCTGGTGTACTTGTAATATACCATTTCAAGTCTCGCAATTTCAAGCTTTTGTTCATGTGTTAATAGAAAATATTGTTTAGGATTCACTTTAAATGTGATCGTGATTAAAAAAGTATTCGGGATTGGGTTAGAGTGGTACGAAAAAAATGTTGTATTTATAGATGTATACACACTCACATATATGTATATATATGTACATCTATGTATATATATGTACATATATGTATATATATATACATATATGTGTGTGTGTGTGTGTGTGTGTGTGTGTGTACCTATATATATATATATAAGATTTTGGGGCTATTATAAGATATATATATATATATATATATATATATATATATATATATATATATATATCTTATATAAATATACAATATTTTGGGGCTATTAGGGCACCTAAAGGGCCCTATAGGCATCCCAAGACCAAAAAAAAATATCAAAAAATATTAAAAAATAGCCATGTGCGCTACGACGCGAAAATCTGCATTTTGACCTGGTCAAACAGGCGATTACCGCGCCGTAGCGCACATGGCATTTTTTTGGATTTTTTGGTCTTGTGAGGCTCATAAGGCCCTCAATAAGGGTCTCTAGGTGGCTTTATAGACTCTACCTTTTTTGTATATATATATATATGTGTGTGTGTGTGTGTGTGTGTGTGTGTGTGTGTATATGTGTGTGTATATACATATATATATATATGTATATACATATATATATATATGTGTGTGTATATACATATATATATATATGTGTGTGTGTGTGTATATATATATATGTGTGTATATATATATATATATGTGTGTGTGTGTGTGTATATATATATATGTGTGTGTGTGTATATATGTGTGTGTGTGTGTGTTTTTTCCTGTGTGTATAGTGCTTTTATATTTTTTTTAATGAAATGTTCATTGGCATTGAGCATACAAAAAAATTGGACTCAACAAAGAATTTAACACAACTCAAAAAGCTTCCATTAATGTTTGAAAATGTTACAAAGGATTTTGGGAACATTACAAAAGTTTGTAGGGAGAATTACAAAGTGGGTTAGCCTATTGAGGTAGAAGGCTATGCTCTAAATGTAGGCATAGGGCTAGGGCCATATCTACAGGCTTTAAAGTGACTCTCTTGGCATGTACCATACACAGCGCTGAGTCTTCAAAAACAAAAACTACAATATCTTCAGCAGCTTCTTGAAGAGCTTCAAGAGCTGTGCTCTGTTATGCGGTCAACCCTGTTAGTAAATTTTTCCATTGTTTCTCTCACCAGTCGAGAGAATGGTGCCTTGGGGATGAGAAGATTTCCTAATCTCTCGTAGCGCGACCTTTTCTGATATTTCCTAATCTCTCGTAGCGCGACTATCCCTGGCCTCCATTTTCTCTTCTTCTTTGTAACCGGTGGAGGCGGTGGTGGTCTTTGATTCTCCCACGGTGGTCGTTCAGACCTGAACTTCTTTTTCTTTTGTGCACGCTCTTCCTCTTCTAGCTGGTCTCGAAACTTGTCCTCCATTCTTTTGCCACACGTCTTGACTGGACGTCTAGATGTTGTGGCTGCTTGCGGCTGTGCTTGGCTTGCCCTCCTTGCGTCCTCTTTGGGCTGCTGTCTCTTTTGCATTTCTTTCTCCCAAGCCGCCCTCACAAGAGTAAACTCTTTGTCAATGGTATCTTTCGTGATGCCATAGGACAAGAGCTCGACCTCCCGATTCTGTAGGATAACCTCTAGCTGCTCTAGGGTGTCGCCCTCAATAACAATCTCGAGTGGTTGCCCTTGACCTTCCTCGGCTTCTTTTCGACGCGCTCTTCTTTCGCTTCTCTACTACGCTCTGCTTCTTCAGCTTCCTTCCTGCGCTGCGCTTCTTCGGCCTCCTTCCTGCGCTCTTCTTCTCTCATCTCCTTTGCCTCTTGCTCTATTACTATAGGTAGATTTGTCCTTTTTGCTATAGCAGGTAGTGGGCCGAGTTGATCGAAAAACCGCTCGTCTTGCTCCTGTTCTTCTAGCATGGCCTAGGTATGTACGTGTGCGAGAGATAGTGGGAGAGCAAGAGAGAGTAGAGCACAAAGAAGAAAATGAAATGTGGTGGTTATAAATGAAAAATGACTTAAATATGTCTATAAATATATATTTTTAAAACTTTTAGAAAATACCCATGACTAGACAAAATAAACATGTGAAAAATGGGTGGCCAACCCTACAACCAAGGGCCTTGAACACAGGGGAAAATATGGTGCTGCCCGGGATAAATCTAAGCACCCCTGATACACAACTTGGGCACACTACCAAGAGATGAATAATGCTAACACCCCCTCTCAGATCCTGGGAGAGAAACCAGTCCAAGGAGCTGGAAAAGGAAACCTCCAAGTCAAGAAGTGGATCTTCTCCTGCCTCTGCCACTTACTCCAAGAAACTGCTCCTGATCCAGAAGTCTAGCAAAATCCCAAAAATGAACCACTAGAGGTCTATATCACCAACCCAATCTGTATCACACCAGTCCACACAATGTGCTCCCTCTTCAGACTAAGAAAGGATGTTGTCTGACTCTCTACCTACAAGAAAAAATCTGCTCCTTAGAGAACACCACCAAACTATCTCCCTGTTGGCACCCCCTCTAGACAGAGGCCCACAATGTTTACATCAGCCCTAGTACTCAAGCCTCCAACTCTGAGCTTGTTGAGCAGCAATATCTAGATACAAGGTTTTCAGATCTCCATGTATCCCTCTGTCGTCTTGCTAACACTCCAAGTGGAAGAAACATACCTCAAGCAATGTAGCTGACAATCTTGCTAGCACCTGACCTTTAAAACCTGTATCCATAACTCGTCATCATCACATGATGGGACTACTACTACTACTACTACTACTACTACTACTACTACTCACACACCCCTATGAGTCACTCAATCACATGGCAACACCCCCTGAGCTCTTTGGTGTTAACTATGGCACTGAGCTCAAGAAAGCTCTCCTGCCAAAACCTAACACCCCCAACTGGCAAGCTCCCAACCAACTAGTCACGTGTCCATGTGGAACCAAACATCCACAACTTATCATCCCAAAGCACAATCTGATGTAAATCATCTACTCCAAACTGCTACTCCACCGATAACTACTTGTACCCAATGAACCTGTACACCTGCCATGCATCTTGTTCCCATCCTGCAACTAAGCAAGTACCTGTGAACCTCGACAACAGCTCTCGTCACCAAGTGACCTAGCCTGCCTCTGCATGAATGCCGATTTCAACCTGTACACCAAGCTCCCAAATCAATGCTCATACACCAAGCTCCCAAATTAATGCTCATCTTAGGGATGAAGACTCATGTGCCTGTACCTTGTAATCCAGAAGGCCATCTGCCTGGGGAATAGGAGTGGCTCACCTTGCCAAGTAACCACATCCCCCTCTCAAGGTGAGCCACTCCAAGTGGAAGAAACATACCTCAAGCACTGTAGTTGACAATCCTGCTGGCACCTGACCTTTAAAACCTGTATCCATAACTCGTCGATCGTCGCATGATGGGACTACTACTCACACACCCCTATGAGTTACCCAATCACATGGCAACACGCCCTGAGCTCGTTGGTGTTAACTATGGCACTGAGCTCAAGAAAGCTCTCCTACCGAAGGATCGAAGATCCGTATTAGTTCGAGATCCTCTCTGCCTCTATAAAGCCGGTAAGCCGATCCAAAAAAATGATCTATTTACTCAATTTTTTTCAATTCAACACATTTAAAAAAATAAAATAAAAGGGAAGATTAGTGCTTAGCCTGGATTGGGCTATTCCCATCGGGCAACGGTTCTACCTGACAGAAAGCTCTCCTGCTAAAACCTGACACCCCCAGCTGGCAAGCTCCCAACCAACTAGTCATGTGTCCATGTGGAACCAAACATCTACAACTCATCATCCCAAAGCACAATTTGATGTAAATCATATGCTCCAAACTATTGCTCCACTAGTACCTACTTGTACCTAATGAACCTGTACGCCTGCCCCATGCATCCTGTTCCCATCCTGCAATTGAGCAAGTACTTGTCTGTGAACCTTGACAACCGCTCTCATCACCAAGTGACCTAGCTTGCCTCTACATGAATGCCAATATCAACCTGTACACTAAGCTCCCAAATCAATGCTCATCCTAGGGATGAAGACTCCTGTGCCTGTACCTTGTAATCCAAAAGGCCATCTATCTGGGGAATAGGAGTGGCTCACCTTGCCAAGTAACCACATCCCCCTCTCAAGGTGAACTCCCTGAGAACCTAAAGATAACACCTATACACCAGCCAAACTATGCTAAACTAGCATAAACTCATAGACCCCCTCTGTTGTCGAGAAAGGACTATCTGTCTTCCACACACACCTCGAGGATGTGAATCCAAGTGTGCACCCATGAGTCTGAAAACTCTGACAAAGAAAAGATTGGCCAAGCAAGGGCTCAAGGCCATGTGGGAAGGCACCACTCCTGGAAAAGAACACCTGCCTCCACTGCCTCCAAAAACACATATGAGATAATGCAAAAAATTTTGTTATAACCATCTGGCGCAGCACGTGTACCAAGAAGAAGAGAGGGAAGAGGAAAACATAGCACCTTCAGCACGTCCTCTGGAAGAAAACGCAGCCATGCTGCCTAGCATCTCCTCTGGAGAAAACACAGCCATGCTGCCTAGCATCTCCTCTAGAGAAAAAATGTTGTTGTGCTGCCCAGCACCTTTTCCTCTAGAAGAAAAACGCAGCCATGCTGCCCAGCACCTCCTTAGGAGAAAAACACAGCCAGGATGCCTAGCACCTCCTCAGGAGAAAAACACAGCCAGGCTGCCCACCTTCAGAGAAAAAATGCACCCATGTTGGCTGCCCTTACAAGGGAAAAAAACGTAGCCAGAAGAGTACCTACTTTAGCCTTCCTAGTCCTGCAAAAAACGCAGCCAGAAGGCGCTGCCTTGTACCTCCTCTAGCTGCCCCAGACAAGACCAAAACACTCCCTTCTCCTCTGCAACCATAGCAGTATCAGAAAACGCAAAAATCCTTCTCTCTCAGAAAAAATGCCAGAACACCCTCTGTAGAAGAGCCTCAACCCGATGCTCTACTACCATGTCAAAAGTGCACAGCGGAAAGCGTGAGACATAGGCACAGAGAGAAAGAAAACAAATCTACATAATGATGATACAAATAGCCCTGTGCAAGGGGTGGTCCCTATAAGTGAGGGCATGATGAGCAACTCCCCTCTAAGGGAAGACCCAGGCTTGGAAGCCCCTGTCAAGATGTCTACAAATGAGTAAGAGCCTGGCCTTATATAGCCCCTACTGGAGCTAGCTGACTTGCTCTAGAAAAAAAAAGATCCTCGACTAGACAAAATAAACATGTGAAAAATGGGTGGCCAACCCCTACAACCAAGGGCCCTGAACACAGGGAAAAATATGGGTGGCCAACCCCTACAACCAAGGGCCCTGAACACAGGGAAAAATGGGTGGCCAACCCCTACAACCAAGGGCCCTGAACACAGGGAAAAATATGGTGCTGCCCGGGATACATCTGGGCACCTGCTGATACACAACTTGGGCACACTACCACGAGATGAATAATGCTAACATTTATGAGGTTGTGAATCTTTTTTTGGTTCTTGTTTCAAGACATTCTCCTCTTTTGTAGGATTTTTGAGTTTTTCTCACACCTTGTCTTATAAACATGTGAGCACAATCAGTGGAATTGTGGATAAGTGTCCATTCTACACACTTAAGATATTGAGTGTTAGGTATTACAAGGTAGCTTTCAACAAAGCATCTCTCCTCAAGTATTCTATGATTGATGGTACATCGATCACACATGGGTTGTATGGCCCATCAAGAATTGCAAATGCAATCCACATTTGGAATCTACCAATTTGTGTGGTTCATGATAATAGGAGTAATACACTATTTGTGTAACTACTTTCTTAGAAGTTTCTATCCTTGGTTTCATTTCTGTTTGAGACATAGAGAATTATTTTTGTTTGTCATGGAGACTAAATGTGTGCATGGGCTCCTTGGTTTTGTAATGATTTTTGTGCACTTATTGTGTATGTGAATACACACATTGTGAGATGTTACCATTGAAAACTTTACAATAATGGCATTATAGAAAGATTAGCTTAGGATCTATCCAATGTGAATTGAGATGGTGGTGCCCACAATGGGCACAACACATTAAGTCTACAAGAGAAAGGGGTCATAAAGGTTGCTAACAATCAGATCACCTCCTTTCTTGTAGTAGTGACTTCCAAAGTTTTCAAGCAAGGCATTGTAGAATTCTGTAATAGACATATTAGAGATCAATGTTTCTTTGCTCCTTGCTTTCAATGGTGATAATATGTTTGAGAGTCCATGGTACACACAACAATGTACACTTAAGATAGACTAAAACATGAATGAAACATAAGCATGAAATGGCACCGAAGAATGCTATACTCGGAGGGTTTACCTAAGAATATATAAGTATATCGCGTGAGTTAAAATGAAGGGGTTTTTTAATTCAAAATTTTAAGGTAAATTTACAAAAATACATTTATAAAAGGGGTTTTTTGAAGAAAAAAAATGTAAGTCCATAAAGAAAAAGGCATCATTTTATTTATGAAAAACTTACAGGTAAGGGGTTTTTAGAATACCCCTTGAATGCAGGTGATACATAGGGTTTATTAGTAGTGCACCCCCCAAGATGTTGTATCACTTGTATTACTTCAAAGAGGATTGCTAGACACCTCTCACTACATCGTGCAGCACTCCTTGCTCTAACTGGTCATAGTGAGATAGGCAGTACATAGGACGAACTAGCACGTCATTATATAGGACTCAATGTGATGACAATGACAAGAGAGAGCTTAGCGACGCGAGGAGGGTGGCATGTAGGAAGATTGATCCTTCCAATAGTTTTGTTAATGTATCTTTAAAGCTCTGAAGGGTCGCATTGTCTAGAGATGCTGTTATTGGGTCCTCCCTATCATCAAAAGTGTCAGTCCTCCATGTGACAATGTGGTGCCTTCAATGTTGGTGTGGTCCAATCATTTCCAGTTAGCACCACTGCTTGTTGTAGAGAGATGGTCCAATCATTTCCAACCGGCGCACCTCTTGTAGAGATTCCTTAGAGATCCATTGTATCTAGTCCAGTGGAATGATCCTAGTGGATGTCTAGGTGGACATCCAAAGTGGATGTCCATGTTCCACAAGTGGATGTCTAGCAATTCCAAGTGCAAGCCGCCAGAGGTGGAGGAGCAGGTGGAGGAGCAGCTGAAAGATCTTCCACAGTCCAGCAATCCGAAAGCCCACCAACCTAATTCTCTTTTTGATTATTTAAATTCTCAATTTCAGTCTTATGGACAAGTTCATCCATCTGCTCACATTATAAATGTAAATTTCAGAAACCCATTAGATACAATTGTATTAGGTTTTCAAGAAGTTTTTTCTCAGGAACTTGCAGAATCTTGTTTTGTCCATTACTTATCCTCATCAAGTCTTTTGTCCAGTAGGGCGGACTACCCACCGAGTGTGCCAGGTGTTAACCCTTAGTTCTCCGCTAACACTTTAGGTATTAACCCTTAGTTATCTGCCAAATAGTTATGCTTTATCCTTATTCATTATTCAATCGAAATTATCATTGTGTAACTAATCAATATTAACTAAACCTGCTTGGACTTGCCTCTGTTCAGTATCACTTCCTAGTTTCGAGCCAAAGTTAAAGGCCGGCCACACCATAAGACAAAGGACTTGCAAATGCATGGGCCTTATTTTGCAGAGCTAGTATATGAGACCACAAATCCCTAAAGGATTCAGAATCTCAAAAATTAGCTTCAATAAGAGAAGCTAAATAAAGGTGAAATGGTGGAGGTGTTTCTTACCATAATCATAGATCTCCATACCAGATGGTTGCAATCAGCATAAGTGTGCTCTCTCCGGATCTCGCTCTTATCATTGTGTAAGAGTATTGTCACTAAGTATGACATTTTTGTTACATATTTGAATGTTGCTCATTTTTTAATTATTATTAATTATTCAAATAATTAACAGCTTGCTCAAAATTGAGTAAAATATTAATTAGCACAATCAAACATGCATTAATGATGTTAAAATTTTTATGTGACTAAAAAATGCTTAGAACATCACTGAACCACACCATTTTCCCTGATTTCTTAATTAAGATATCTTCTTTAAATATTTATGAAAACATAGTATGTCTTCAAAATTAATTTTTAATTAATAAAACCCATCCAAAAATATCAAAAATTTAGAATAAGATTTTTCTAACATATTGTTTCTCTTTTTCAAATCAGAACTTACATATGATTTTAAAAACTTATACTTCCTTCGTTAAGTGCATTACAACCATGATCAATAGAACTGGAATCCAATGGGCATCCCCATCTTCCTAGCATGCCCCATCCTTCCAATGTAATGCACATAACTTTCAATTTCATTAAAAATTAAGAGAATGTTTCTCTATTGTGAAAGATTCGTAGGAAGTGGTTGAAGTGCAAAAAGCTAATTTTAAAAAGTAATAATGAATTTTCTTATTTTTTATGCTATTTAAAAAGAAATTCATGATGGTTTAAAAAGGAACTAAGGTTTATTTGTGCTGAAGTATTACTATGTTAAAAGGTTTTACTACATGATAGAGTTAGTTAGAATTAGAATGGGTGAGTGGTAAAAATACTAAGGAAGCTAGGAGGAGAGAGAGAGGAGAGACACAGACATAGAGATGAGAGGTGTAACCAATGTATGGAAGAGCGGAGAGGTTACATAAATTGTTAGAAGAAGGATTTAGAGGAGATATATCAGCTAGTATAAACATAAACGAAGGACACATGACAGGGAGTACGTCCTCTAGCGTATCCAATAATGATCCACAATACTGGGACATAATTGTTTCGAGTCCTGGTAGTGATCCCAATTAAAGAAGAGGAAGAGAGTGGTAAGAGTAAGAGCAACAAAGAGGAAGGTAGTACCCAAAATTGGACACACTCTCCAATTGTTCCAAGAGGAATTTAGTGACTTTGAATATTATAAGAGTCTTAGCTTTAGACAATTATAATAATCCATTAAATGAAATGTTGCCCTAAGTCACTTAGGGCAACATTTCATTTAACAATATGGTAGGATTTTGGATGAAGATCCCAATGCTCCTACACAAAGATTTGAGGTCACATGTGTGGCAAACAAAATCGTGGATGATGATCAAAAGTTGCATATCTTTCTAGCCATGTCAAAGGATGAGGCTACTAGTTATAGTAACTTGGATCCCACCTCAGAAGGTAACTTATCCAGATTTAACTTAGGCCTTCTTAACTAATTTTAGGAGGTATAAATTTAAGAGCGTTTAGCCCAACACATGGACTATGTATCTCAAGGGATTAAGGAAAGTATTGACCATTATATAGCGTGTATGGAGACCATCATGAAGAAAATGAAGAGACCCAAAAACTTTGATTCAAACATAGAAGCACAAATCCATGTTAGTCTTAGACTCCCTGTCACTTTAGTAGATAACAAACAAGAGGCTAGATATTGAGGAAGTCCAATTGAGCAGTGAGATGATGAGAATTCCTGCAAGATCCTAGGCCTTGTTTGTTTTGTAGTAGTAGGTAAAGGCAACGGAGCCACCCCAAGCTTATGGGATGTCCCAAATATCTGGAACAAGTGTGCAAGGGCAAGCTATGATGGGTCCTAACCATCATTGGTTATGTTCCATATAATCCTAATGTGCCAGCACTAGCATACATGGTTCAAACGTCTACTCCCCAAATGCTCTTGAGTGAAGCTAAGGTCACAGAAATAGTGGCAAACTCGTTAGGGAAGTTCAAGGAAGAAATTCTAAATGTGGTACACCCATAAGAAAAAGGGTTATGCTATAGCACCAAAAAATGCAACTAATACACAAAACCCACCTAGGTCAAATGTCTAGCGTGGAAAATGTCATCGATATGGCCATCTAGGTCAAATGTCTAGCGTGGAAAATGTCATCGATATGGCCATCTAGCAATTGAATGTTCCACAACCTCTAGGATAGTTCTAGACCAACCTTGAACTTTGTTTTGCGCCTGTTCTCTAAGAAATAATCATACAAAATATCAATGTTATATTAAGCACAACTATTAGTGAGACAACAAGCTCAAGGTCTACAAACTAACTATAATTTCATGGGCTAGAACAAATGTAACTCATAAAAATAGGACTGCCACCACAAGTGTTTATGCAATTCTCTAATTATGTCCATAATTAATTTGTCTTAATAATTGGTGAGAACAAGGGCATGTAGACTTAGAGTGGCAGATGATAGATTAAACTTTAAGATAGGACATGCAAAAGATATGCACATAGTTTACCTTTTTCTAGATCGATTGTGATAGATGTGAACATAGGTAATATGTCGATTGTGCTGGGATATAATTGAATACTAGAGTGGCTATGAATTCAATGACAGAATAAACCATGGAAGAATTAGGGTTAAAAGGGTTAGAGCCAATTAATTTATTTTTGCAACTAGCTGACCAACATAAAGTCAAACCCCTAGGGGTGTTGTGACCTTCAAATTAGTTTTTAATGATGCATCCTAAGTCTCATATTACGTTAGATCCTGCTTTATTAGGGTAACCATGGCTTTTATGAGCCCATTGTTGTGACCAAAGTTAGCATAAGGGGTTGATTACAATTGGTTCTCGAGATGACCGAGTTAAGATATAGGTAGTGCCTAAGGAATGGCTCAAGCAGATCATTAAGGAGGATGCTATAGATTATGGAGGGGATTTCTCTAAGGGAGAGGTAATGAGTGCGTGTGAGGATAGGATCTCTGAAGGTGAACAACCCTATGTGTGGTTAATTAGAGCCTTACAATGAAGTGTATCTCCTTTGGAAACAAGCTAGAAGTTAACGTGGTTCACCATCAAAATTATGCAAAACAAAGGGGGTTGGGTGAATATGAAGTAGATTATTCTTTAGAAAACGACTCGGATAGTGATATCACTGATTGGCTATCTACATCAGAAGAAAGGATGACTGATTTTTTTCTAATAGAAAACGTAGATGGAAATCATGAGAGTGGCATGGAAGATTTATGATTTGGTGATAGAGAGTTAGTTAGAGAATGTAAGGAAGAGGAAAAGAAAGAGTTACTATGTGCGAGGGATGTTAGGAATCCATTTAACAATTATGGTGGGTTGTAGAAGTTAAAACCCTAGAGAGAAATGAGTTTGTAGTGAGGAGAGAATGTAGTGAAAGCCCTACAACATGGTACATAGATGAGCAGAATCAAAGAGTCAAAGTCATAGGAAGAAATAGTAAATGTTTTGCTGATGGAATAGAAAATGGAAGAATCAAAAGGTATAATGTAAACGAGTTGAGAGAGTTGTGTAATGAGCTAGAACAAGAGAAGTAACGCCTGAAGTAGCATTAAGGGAAGCAAGAATAGTAATATCGTGTCTAGAAATAGATAAGGCGTATAATTTTTGGGAGGTAAGTCAAAGTAAAGACCTAATAAGTAAATCTGATATTTATCATCATGAGGAAATTGCATCATTAGACACTGCATTAGAAGAGAAAAATGATCATGGAAGAGCATGAATTACTTATACACCAATTTAGGGATGACATACAATCACTTGATAGATTGAGAGAGAAAAACAAGAATCATCATGGGCATTTTAGAGGGTGGTAGCACTTAATGAGGATGGTGTACGAACGTTAAAAAAGCAAGTGGATTTTTATAAATAAAAAAGAAAGTGTATGGGAACAACTAAAGGATGCAAGAGCAGAAGGATGATGGACAACTATAGGCAAACAATGACAAGCCTAAGAGAGGTAGATCCAAATAGTAAATAGAAGCACTATCATGCCAAAAAAGGTAATAGTGATTGTGGCAGAAAAGTAAAGGAAATAGCACTTAGTTATTTAATGGTTGATTTAGTGATGTAAGAGGAGGGAACAATCAAGTCAAATTAGCATGGTCTTCTAGAAGATGTACCAATACATATCTCTCAAGAGGTTCCTAAAGTATCTGCTGAGAAACGGTGATTCTAGTATAGAATTGATAAGATTTGAAGTATTAGAAGGAAATTCTTTGGCGATTGGGTTTTTGTGAAAACGATCTCATTTGGAGTCTCTAAAATGTCTTAGTTAAACACCTAGATATGTTTGAATGGACTTATAAGAACTAAAGGGGATTAAACCTAAATTATGCCAACACTATATTGACCTAGAGCTAGATGTGCATCCCGTCTATCAATGACAGCATCGGACACACCTAATTTATGTAGAGCTTATTGAAATAAAAATTACTAAGTTATTAGATGTGGGGTTCATCTATCCAGTGTCTTATAGTGAGTGGGTATCACCTATTATGATAGTCCCCCTAAGAAGAGTAAGAAAAAGTGCATCTATGTGGATTATCACTATTAAATAATAAAACAAAGAAAGACCATTTTTCTTTATCATTTGCTAATCACGTCCTAGATAAAGTAGTAGGCCATGAGCTTTACTCTTTCATGGATGGTTTCAGTGAATATAATCAAGTGTTAATTCATCTTGAAGATCAACCTAAGACTACGTTTTTTCTCATTGTTTTCCCTCTTAGCGGAATGGCAAGACAGCAGTCCACAGGGTAATAGAGCAGTCAGGCAATGCCGTGGAAGACATGATGCCACGCCCCAAAGCTTCTGGATTCAAACACCAACTCTAGTGTGGTCATGGGGACACTCTGAGCACCGCTTAGCCTTGGAACCTCTCACACACATGCTTTGCTCTCACACCACTACATAACTCACTCACTCACACTCCTCTCTCCTTCAAGTACACAACATGTTCCTTAAGACAGCGTTACATCATTCCTATCTAACACATTGCAGAAATTACACAGAGATGAAGAGGAAAGCAACACTGTTCTTGTATTACTTCTAGAACCAATACAAGTTCACAACTGAGCAACTGCTCAACACGAGACTGAAAACACACTCTTCTAGAATCTTGAGTTGGCGCTCCCTCTCTCTCTCTCTCTCTCTCTCTCTCTCTCTCTCTCTCTCTCTCTCTCTCTCTCTCTCTCTCTCTCGCTCACCTTACTCCATCCTTTTAAGCTCGATGTTCTTGTTCTTGGCAATTTCCACTCTGGTGGTTACAGCCCGCCGCCCTCTTCACACGTGCAGTACTGAGGTGGTGCTCACAATGTGAAAGGTGGTCAAACTAATTAGATTGATTGCTCTACCACCACTAAGCTGCTAGGCGCCACCACTAAGCTACTGGGTGCAACACTTAGCACACCTAGTGCTGGAGATTTTGCTCTGGAACCCACTTCCTTGACAAATTTTTCCTTAAACTTCACAAACATTTATGGGGGAGTGCAATGCGGGATGTGTACATTATCAAAGTATGTGGCATGCTTCTGCAACCTCTTTAATTTTATCGCCTACTCTGTTGAACTCCCAAGACCCTTGCTGTCAATTTGCGGAGTTTGTAGGTCGAAACTCTCACTCTACAAGTTAGAAGGGGGTCTTACCCAGAATTTTCTTTTCTGCCATTGGAATGGGCCTCCACTCAACCTGTGCAGCCTCTTTGTATTCCTCCGGATGTTCTAGGTATGGGCTTTGCATCTTTTCTGCATCTAGGTCCCCAATGCTCCACTTCCAGACATTGGCGTTGCTTGGTGGTTGCATCCTCGGTGGGAGCATCTTCCTCCCCTCCAGAGTCTGAGAGAATAGGAATTGAGAGCATGGATGTCCTAGAGGAAGGGGTTTCTTGATCAATATAGACCTTATTCTATTTGCATTTTGAAAGTATTGTGGTAACTCCTTGTTGGCCTTCAATAGCTCTGAGAACATCACATGCGAGGCTTCAAAAAATGGGTTATCTGTGCTAGCCCATGGAGCGGCTGAGATGTTGACTAAGCTATCTTTCAGGCACTCATTTTCTTTGTTTAGGGCTTGGTTGGCGTCCTGCAATTTTCAGACCTCAATTAGTAGCTCCCCTTGCTCCTTTCTTAGCACGCTAGCCAGTAGCATCTTTGTGCTTTCTGTGGCAAGCTCTGCATCAGCTTTTACCTTGGAAATTTCAACTTGTAGCCTTATGACTTCTTCTTCTACTCCTTTCAACTCCATTTTCCATTGCAATCTTGTTTTTTGGGTCAACTGTATCTTTTCTGCCATTGGCCGTGCCTCCTCTATCTGCCTCTAGAGGGCTGTCTTGTATTCATCCCAGTCTCTAGGCCTTTCTCTTCAGAGCTGATCCTTGTTTTTTTCTAGGCAGTGTTGCATTTCCAATTCCAGAGCATTCAGTTCTTTGATTATATCCATTTCAAATTTTGTTCTCTTCTCTAATTTTCCCTTATACTCTTCTGCCTGTGATTTGGCCTCGTCTGTGCTTTTATAGGCTTCTCTGAGAATTTCTGCATACTCCTGGGAGGGTGTTGCATCTTGCAATTCCTACTGTAACTATTTGTTTCTCTCTGCAAGCTTTTTGGCCTCCTTCTCTCAGCAGTGAGTTGCTTTCCATGTGGTAGCCTTCAAGGCTTGCGCCAGACTCTGTTACTCATTTTCCACTTGCTTCTCTTTTCTAGAAGTACTTGGCCTAGGAGATCCCTGGCCTACAGGCTGCTGCTATTGTTGTTGTTGCTGATGTGTTTGCTGTTGTTGCTAATGGGTGTTGTTGTTGCTCCTGGTCAGCATCATCGTCTTCATCTAGGTTGTGGATGATCTTTTGAGCTTTACAAGCCATCTATTCTTGTATTGCAATGAAAGCTTCTAAAGCTTGGTCCCATACCTTGCTGAGTCTCACCTTTGCTGTCTTTATTATTGTTGTTTTGGCATCTAGCAAAAGACACAATATCTCTTCTTCCTCCTAGTTCTTCAAGGCTTGGACCTTCGTCTCGGGGTGACTGCCAATGCTATAGTGCTCTCTAGCACTTCTTCTGTCAACCCTTGGATGGTGCCACTCCAAACGTTGGTAGGCTTTTGGGCTTCTGCTAATTCCACCCTGAGTCTCTCCACCTGAGCTTGGAGCATATTTTTTCTCTCGCTGGTGAGGGTTTTGATCTTCCTCCCTTCACTCAACTCTTTTTGATAGACCAAGGCCTTCTCTGCCATTTCAAGTTTGTTTTACATCTCCAATTATGCTAAGCCATGATTTGTGCTTTGTTTTCCAAATCCTTGGCTTTGTTTGTAGCTTTTGTGAGAAGGCCATGTTATTGATAGTTCAGGGTGCACATCTTGTGAATAGTTTTCTGGGCCTTTGACTCATAATCCTCCACTGCAAATGGCTTGAGATAGAATGTTCTGGGCCACGGTCATCAGCCCTTTGTTCATGCTTGAGTGGGAAGTTTTACCTCCAGTTCTCCAAGCAGCTTTAGAACCTTCCTATATTTTTTGCGTTAAAGTTGCCACCCAAGGCCGATGTTCTGGTGGCATACAAAGTTCCACCCATGTAGCCATCTTGCCTTTCTGTGCCTCTTCTTCTCTCTTTTTCTGATGTTCTCCTTCTCTTTTCTTTTTCTCTTCCTCGTCTTTTCTTCTCTTCTCTTCTCTCTTTTTCCCTTTTCTCCTCTTTCAGCTTCTTTTCCTTTTCTACTTCTGCATAGCTTCTTGCTTTTGTCTCTCCTCCAGTTGCCTTTTCCTTTCCTTATCTACTTTTTGCTTCTTCGCTTCTTCTAGGTCTGGCAATAGGTCTTCATCCAATCGTGCTTTCTCTTTTTTGTTGTCCTTCTGGGCTATTTTATGTCATTCTTCTTCATCATCTACATCATCTTCGAATGAATTGAAAGTCATTTTGGTGGTCTTCAAGGATCCTACGGCTTCATGGTGTGATCGTCCCACATTGGTTTCTCTAGACCTAAGATCCACAGATTTGGTAGCCTATACGATTTCCCTTAAGTTTGTGTGCACCACCATTGGTTGTTTTTCTTTGGCCCATGTGGCTACTTGTTTTGCCAGATTTTCCTTGTAGATGGCCGCCCATTTTATCTTCTCTCCTGCTTCTGTTGCTCTGAGCATCCTATAATTCTTGTTTGACATGTCCTCTAGATTTTCCATGAACGTTACATTCTGTAAGAAGAAGATAAATTGCTCTCTCTGGGTCTCATCTACCACATCCTTCACATAGTGCATGTTGCCTATCTTTGGGATTTCTTCCCTCCACCCTAGGCTTTATGTTCATGTCCACAACACCCCATCCATTAACAATCCTAGCGCGTGGTGCATTGCAAGCTCTGAAATCTTTATGGGCTCTCTCCACTCCACATGCCAGTGTTCATCTCAAGAAACTGATTAATCAGCTTGGCCCCATCCTCAGGGTCCTACAGGTCCTCCCACTGGCGATTCAACAGCTTCTTGAAGCCGCACTTCTATGCTCACTCTTGGTGTTCCTTCTTTTTTATGTCGGGGACCATTATTGGCATGCAAAGGCTTCTCTCTGGCCTTTGCGTTTTGTTGATCTTTGGCATGGCTCTGTCTTCAGATAGAGTGCTGTAAATTGGTGAGAAATCTAGGAGAAAGAAAGCAAGTTGAGAATGTGCACGTTTTGGCTCCTTGGGCTCTTTTTTTTTGCGATTCTTTTTTCTCTTTCCTTCCTTTCTTGGGGAGTTATCATTTTTGGCTTCTCGCTTTTTTATGTGACTTAACCATTGATTCATTCCTACCATATTGACTTAAAGGCATTAAACTTTGCTCGCCGCCTCCCTGCCTACCGTTGCATATGGAGTTTTAATGATATTATGGATAGATGTCCTCCACGGTGGTCACTTACGCAAACCGTGCCCATGTGGCTCCTCGTTTCTCCACCGGCAAACCATGCCTAGCAATGATGTCCTTGAAGAGGAACCTCACTACCTCTTTTGTGGAATTGCTCTTTACAGCTTTAGCTTCCGGACACTTGGTGAAGTAATCAATTGGCCACAATTATGTATTCACACCTGCTGCCTTTCATGGGTGGCTTGATTGGTCTAATAAAATCCAATCCCCACTTCATAAATGGAAACAGCTGGCAGAATGGGGGAGATGGGTTGACCCATCCACTAATAGATGTCACATTGCTTTGCTTCGTTGTTGGCATCTCTCATGATCATTGGCCACCACAGGCCTGCTTGTGCAAATTTTTTTGGGCTGCGCTTTCTCCGCCCATGTGCTTCTCTTAAAACTGCTTTGCTGCTCATGATCCGGGACACACCTACGTAGGATCTGGTCTATGCCTCTTTTATACAGCTGTCTGGAAATCATGGTGAAATTTATGCTCCTTAAGGCAATCCTCTTCTTTCTGTCAGCAGTGTATTTTTTCAAGAATGTTCTATCCTCTAGAAATTGCATCATGTCATAATATCGATTCTCCTCCACTCCTGCAACTCCTACCGTGAAGAGGTTGGCATCTGGGAGTTGATCATCCACTCCATCTAGGGCCGATTCTCTAGAATCCAATCTGGACAAAAAAATCTGCTATACTGTATTTTTTTTACGGGTGTGTGTTGGATGGTGAACTCAAATTCTTGTAGTAGGAGCATCCACCTTGCCATCTTTCCTACCAGAAAAGCTTTGTTCACCAGATAAATCAGGGCTTTGATGGTCCACATGGAAAACATTTTTTTTTCCCAAGAGGTAGTGTTGGAACTTATTCACAACATAAATCATAGAGAGAACTTCCCGCTCCATTGTGTTATAGTTCCTTTCCGGCCTTGTGAGGGCTTTGCTTGCATAGTGAATAGGTTGCATGTACCCCTCTTGCTTCTCCTGCATTAGTACACCACCCACTACTTTGTCTAAGGCATCTACATATACATGGAATATCTCATTCTAGTCTGGGGTGGTCACCATTGGTGCAGTTTGACAGCATTCTCTTCAGCCATTAGAATGCTTTTTGACACTCCAGGTTCCATTCATCCTTTGCATCTTTCTTGGTAAGTGCATACAGTGGGTTGGCCACATGTGCTAAATATTTTAAGAATCTCGCATGCCACTTGAGCTTACCAAGGAACCTCTCAAGTTGCTTAATGTTCTCTGGAGCGAGCATACTGAATATGGCCTCCATTTTAGCAGGATCTATGGCCAATCCTTGGGTTGACACTATGTGTCCCAAAACAGAGTTCCTGATTTTACTATAAAGGTAAACTTGGCTGGATTTAGCTTGAGCCTTGTATCTTTGCATCTCCTGCAAACACACCCTCAAATGATAGATGTGCTTTGGCTTATCCCTAGATAAGCCAAAGGTAAACTTGGCTGGATTTAGCTTGAGCCTTGTATCTTTGCATCTCCTGCAAACACACCCTCAAATGATAGATGTGCTTTGGCTTATCCCTAGATACACTGAAATCATCCACAAAGGCTTTCATGAATTCTGTCAGGTAATCATAGAAAATCTCTTGCACCATTCTTTGAAAAGTAGCCAGTGCATTCTTCAGGCCAAACATCACGACAATCATCACACGAAGACACCCTATTTAGTGATGAAGGTTGTTTTCTCCTGGTTGTACCCATTGAATCCATCCAAAAATGAGTACATTTCCTTCCCTACCACCTCATCCAGTAAGGAGTCCGTGAACGGAAGTGGGAAGGGGTCCAAGGTAGTTGCGACATTTAGCTTGTGGTAATCCACACAAATCCTAATCTTCATGTTCCTTTTGGGCACTACCACAATTGGGGATATCCAAGCAGCTTTCTCCATTGTTGGCACAATGAATCCTTCTCTTAGTAGCCTATTGATTTCTTCTTTGACTTTCTTGGCATAGTTAGGGTTCATTCCGTATCTCTGTTGTCTGACCGGTACGGCTTCTTCCCTTAAATTAATGCTGTGTTGAAAGAATTTGGGGTCAATGCCCTCCATGTCCTCATACGACCACGCAATGCCCTCCATGTCCTCATACGACCACGCAAAAACATCTTGGTACTCTTTTAGTAAGGACACCATCTCTTGCTTGAATTCTTCTTCCAATTTCAAACTGATCTTCACTAGCTTTTCTTCTTTTTCATTTCCCAGATTCACCTCTTTTAGCTATCCAAGCTTACCTTTGCAGCAGTAGTTCCCTCTTCTGGTTCTCTTTTTGCCTTTTGCACCCAATCGTGGATTTCTTGTATTTCTTCCTCTTGCTCCAGATTCCAAGCCCATTCAACCTCTTCTGAGGGTTTCTCCTGCATGGTTTTTCTCAGTTTGGTTCTCCTTGAGCCCTCTAGTTTTATGGAATTTGATTCTTTTTCCTTTACTTCTTTGGCTGCTACTTCCACTTTCCCATCCTTTGTTTATGCATAGTGCCCCATCCCTTCATCTACATGTAACATGTACAAGGGCACCAATTCGGGATGTTCGCAGAGTATTCTGTCCTCTTCATCATCATCAAGTCCTTCTAACATATTGAATGTTTTTGCATGAACTGGCCTTTAGGCAGGTTTTACTGATCCCCTTACTCCGAAAAGGTCGAGATGGACTTTACGCTTTCTGGAGATTTTGTTTCTACCCCAGTCTTTCTTCACTTTGTTGTGTCTTAACTAGGGCCTTCCCACCAATAACACCTAGTAGGACCCGGTGTGGTTTTCAGTGGTTAGCCACTAGATTGACCTTGAAGTCTACTTGCTTGACTTTCATGTGAGGACATTTTTGACAATTCCCTTAGGAACCACCATTCTATTATCTATCCATTCTTATGTTGAATGGAATGGGTTTCCATTTGAGACCTAATGCCACTGTAGTTTTCTTTGTAATGACATTTACTCTGGATCCACCATCCAATACTACATCATTGATGAGTACATTGTTGAGTTGAATTGTGACTTTGGCTACTTCATCATCTCTGGAAAAACTAGGGGTTCCTCAGCTTGCATTTTGATGCATTCTGGAGTTTCTTCTTCTTCAGAGTTTTTCAATTCTTTACTCAGTCCTTCAATGCGTGTGCCATCAAGATTTTAGCCTTGAATCTTGGACATAAATTCAGCACTTATCTCAATAGGACCTATTCGTCCAGCAACATTAATACCACATTGGTTTGCAACCAATCAGCATCCTTCTTGCTTTCTTCCAAGATTCTTTAATTGTTGAGCTCTACTTGCAACTTGTGCAGATTTCTGCTTGCCTCCTATAGATCTACGATGACTTCAAATGATCTATTCTCCTTCTCTTTCTTTGCCTTCTTTCTTCCAAGCTTTCTTCCAAGCTTCTTTAATTCTTGCTTTCTTCCAAGCTTCTTTAATTGTTGAGCTCTACTTGCAACTTGTGCAGATTTCTGCTTGCCTCCTGTAGATCTACGATGACTTCAAATGATCTATTCTCCTTCTCTTTCTTTGCCTTCTTTTTAGTTCCTCGGTGGTTTGAATCCTCACCTTCTCTTGCTGCTTTAGCCCTTGTGACTGCTAGGATGTCTTGAACCTCTGTCAGCATGTCATTCAGCTGCATCATGTTGGTGCTTGGTGGATTTTCTTTGAGTTGCATCAATTCCGCCTGTCTTTCTTCAACATGCTTTTTCTTCATGGCACATTCTTCCCTTGATGTGCCCAAGTTGTTGGCAATAGTATCATGTGAAGGTGGTAGATACACCAACATGTCCTTGGCTTCGCCTACCTGAGTAATTTCTGTGGCCTCTGCTCCCATTCCTAGGGATCTTCTTTTTGCTCCTTCCATGTTGTTCACCATGGGAGCTCTATTTTTCATGTTGTACCTACAGTTCCATGTACTATGATTGTACATGTTACATATGGTACATGTTGGTGGCATTGCGCATTCCTCCTTGAGGTGGCCTTCCTGTTTACATTGAGAGAAGAACACATTTTTGTGAAATTTTAAGCTTTTTCTCTTTTTATTTCTTACATTAGTTGCTTCACCTGCTGCAGCGCAATTTTGCAAGGGCTCATTTTTGCCTTTGCGGATTTCTTCTTTTTGTTCTTTCTTTTCTTCACTACTACCACCACTGGGGTGTCCTGTGAGGTGTCACTTAAATCATCCTCCTCAGTTGTGACACTTTTCCTGGGCTTCCTCTTTTGCCTTCTTTCTTGGCTTCTTTTTTCTGCCATTTTGGCCAGTTCCTCAAACTCCTCTTCAGTTTCGGCCTGCTTTATGCTATGACTAGTGCATGGATGTCCAGCTTAAGCCCTTGGACAAACCAATCTGCAACTATTTGCATCGGGGGTCAGGTTTGTTCCACCACTCTGTGCCTCAAGCTTAGCAGTTTTGTTGTGCATAGGCTAAAAAGGTGCCAGAGAGTTCTTCCAAATGCTTCCTAGTGCTTATGCTCGTAATGGCTTAACAGAGCTTCAAAAGTGATAACAGGAGCTTCTAACTGCTTCCAAGTG
This sequence comes from Cibotium barometz, assembly GCF_041138505.1. Lineage (NCBI taxonomy): Eukaryota > Viridiplantae > Streptophyta > Polypodiopsida > Cyatheales > Cibotiaceae > Cibotium > Cibotium barometz. The sequence goes on from NC_141073.1 coordinate 53,216,336, forward strand.
CTTGTAAGTGCTTCCAAGTGCTTTGATATATTGCATAAGGTAGCCATATTATCCTCGTCATGATAAGCACACATTGGCAACGATAACCCATCATCATAGTCAACATCACCCTTCTTTGATCCACCCGAATCAAAAGGGAATTCACCCCATCATTTTCTACATCTTCAACTTCATTGTTAGCATCTTCAAAACACTCCTCATAATCATCTACATCCTCCTTAATGTCTTCATGGCAAGGTTCGATGAGAATCATACTTAGGGTCATCTTCTTGGCCTTACAAGCGTTCCCATAATCCTTGTTCCATTTGTCATGGGACTTGAAGCACAAGCCTTTGTCCTTCAAAACATTAATGGGGTCTTCACCAATAACCTTGCTCTTGTTAGATGCTTTCGCATCAACTTGCTTCCCATCAACATTTGGAGCTCGAGGAAAAGAGTTACCAAATCTGAAATTTCCTCTTCCACCTATTAAGATATAGGCCTTGGAGCCTTAGTGAACAAGGGTGTAGAAGGTGTGTGGGTGTGAATGGTCCTAGGGAGCCACCGAACCCTAGGCCACTAGCAAGCCTATTTAAAGGCACATGCCAAAGGTATTCGTATGAAGCATGAAGCTTAGTTGTATTTTACGTAACTTAATAAGCAAGTCATTCTTGTATTTTGGGTCTCTCTCCTCCACATCTTCTTGATCTAGCATAAGCACCACGTTTTTTAAACATGGTATCTGAGCTTGGCAAGATTAGGTCATTTTTTGTGGTGTAGAATAGGTCATTTTTTGTGGTGTAGAATAGGTCAACCTTATCTCCTAGAAAAGTGGATCTGAACCCCCAACCTGTGGAGGGACTGTAGTAGCAAGCACATGAGACGGTTTCAGCCCGTGCTTTCTTCTAGCGAGTTTTTAGGTACCTCTGTGTGCTTAAGTTCATACCATCAATTGCTAGGTTTACCCTCAGGAGGCCGCGGCATTTCTTTTGGTTCGAAACGGCACCATTTCTACTTTTTTGCTTCGTTTACTGGTCGTACAACGTTTTGCCGCCTGTGGACACCATTAGCCTAAGCCACCTTAGGGTTTTAAAAGCCCATGACCTAAGGGCTTACCCTCTTAAGTCTCAGCCCTAATGGCAGCCTGAATCGAGCGTGGGAGTCAAAAAACCAATCGGTTGTCTGGTTTTCTGCCATGGAAGCTTGTATAAAAGCTTTATAAAAGTGTTTTTAAACACTAGTTAGCTTTCATGCTTATCATTAAAGGAGTACTAATCAGTTAAGTGCTCTTGTGAGGGCTTTTTCCATATCCTTGAAGTGGTGGGCATACACCATGAGGTGTTCATAAGCCTCATTGTCATCAAGCTTCATCAACATCTTCAAGTGCACAAAGCTTCTCAAAGTGTGCTTATAAGCACTAATAGTGTTACTTAACACTAATAGTGGTCATAACCATCAAAGGAGGAGGTCTTTAACACTAAGGAGGCTCTTCTTCATCAATATTGGAGGCCGGGCACACACCATAAGTGCCACATTATAAGTCTTCATGATCAACCCACTTCTATGCTTACCTTGGCAAGCTTCCAAGGAGAAATGGTGCAACCATAAGCCATTGTCTTCATCCCATAAGCCAAAGAGGTTGAAGTTTTCTGGTTTTTTATCATCAAACTCAGTTCCTTGAGTGGTTTAAAGTTGGGCACATGTACACTAAGTGCTCATCTTTAATGTTTTTGTGTATCACCCTTGAGGCTCTTGTTTGTAAGAAGCATAGGCATGTCATAAGCCATATGCTCTCATTTCCCAAGCCCAAGGCATATCGCTGCATACTCAGCATTTTCATCTTCTAAGATGAGTTTTAAGATTGAGCATAACATCTCTAAGTGCTTTACCTTGTTGTTTATCATGTTTTTGATAAACATTTCTTGGCATTATCTTTGTAAGAGGCATAGGCAACATTATGAGCCATGCGCTCACCTTCTTGAGCCAAGAATGATGTACCTTGTTGGTTTGAGAATTTACCTCAGCCACTTACTCACTTTCATTAAGCTTGTACTTTCAAACCCTAATGGGTATCATGTAATAAATTGCACAAAAGCTCTTGTTGTAATTATGGAGTCGACACTACCCTTGACCAATCTATAAGGCAAGTGGTAAGACCCTCCCTTTCCCTTTCCCATATAAATCTACCTCATAACCATTACCCTAAGGAAGGCCCTCATTGCCCATTGAGGAGGTATAGTATGCAAAGAAGCATCAATTATGTTGAGAAGGGACATCTATGTGCAAACCACTTAAGCAAGGGTGGTAGCCTTGTTTTGATCATTGTGTGAGAATGGTCAAGGTGGAAAGCATGTGGAAACAATGGCATGTATGTCCAAATCATGTCAACTACAAGAGGTCAAGCAAGCACAAAGAGTGGGATGCACCATCATTAAGGTGTACATCTTCATCGACATCAAATAAAGACTTAGGTGGCATCATTGTATTAGCCTCTAAGGCTCTAGGAACATAGTTGTAAGTCCTAGATAACCACACCACCATGAACATTCTTGTAAGCCTAATGTTATAAAGGTACTTTTTTTTTCATATGTCCAATACCACCCATTCCAAGCACATTTTTTCATGGTGGCTGGTATTGAGGGGGGGTATTAAAATATATGCCTTGGAGCCTTAGTGAACAAGGGTGTAGAAGGTGTGTGGGTGTGAATGGCCCTAAGGGAGCCACCTAACCCTAGGCCACTAGCAAGCCTATTTAAAGGCACATGCCAAAGGCATTTGTATGAAGCATGAAGCTTAGTTGTATTTTAAGCAACTTAATAAGCAAGAGTCATTCTTGTATTTTGGGTCTCTCTCCTCCACATCTTCTTGATCTAGCATAAGCACCACGTTTTCTAAACACCACCTCTTCCATATATGGTTGGGAACCTAGGAGGACCCGTGTGATAAGCAACTCCACTTGAAGACTTGCTAAAGTTGAAGTGCCAATATCAGCCCTAAACCCATACCTTGCTCCACTTATAGGTGTATACTTTGCCTCATAGAACTCTGCAAGAAGCATGGCCTCCTTGATAGTTTCGAGTCTTTGAGCATCCATATCAACCTTGATGTTGTTTTATAGTCCCTTGATCAACTTTTTCAATTTGTACTCCTCACTCAAGCCTTCCACATGAAGTGAGAACTTCATGAACTCGTGCACGTAGTCCTTGACATTGCTCGCTTGATTGAGATCATCCCATTTCTCTACCATCCTTCGTCTATTAAGGACTGAAACAAAGGTTCTCCTCATCTCATTCTTGAAATCTCCCCAAGTAGTGATCAAATAGCCATGAGCATTCAAGTGCCACCACCATGCATGGGCATAACCTTCTAGATGCAAAGTTCCTATGAGGGCTAAGTTCAAAGTAAAGCTCCATCTTATCAATCCATTCTTTGAACTCCTCATTAGTTAAACCTTCATCCTTGAACTTAGTAAATTTTATCTTTTCCTACACTCCCTTAAACTCATCTTCATTACCACCTTGATGTGATGAACATGTGGTCTATGCTCAAATGGTCTAACATGATTGCCCCCAAGCTCATTGAAGTGATGAGGCTTACCATGATTAGATTACATCCCATTAAAATAATGACCCATCTCATCAAAGTGATTACCACTTATGTGTGAAGGATTCCAATTTCTATTCACCCTCCTTGGTTCATCCAAAACTATGTCTTTGTCCAAATTTCTCGCTTGCATTGACGAGACCCCATTCATAGGATAATGCATAGGCATACCCGACATACTTGCTCCACCTTGATGCATCAATGACAGAGGTAAGTTATACTTTCCAAGAATAGACCCATGGTTTCCATCAACATGGTGTATACTAGCTTGAGGCGTATGCAATGCATTTGTAGGTGAAGCTCCCACAAAAGGTCCATAAGCTTGTGGCCCCATTGGTGGAAAAGTTTTTGGTGCATATGGATGCAACATAGGTTCACCATAAGCTTCTTTACCTTTATCCACATCTTACAATGGGACCGATGCCTTAGTCTTTATGGGGTGGAACTTTACGTGCAAAAGAAGAAGAAGTAAAAGAAATAGTAATGAAGAAGATGAGAAGCAGTGTGGGAATTTAAAGAAAAAGTAAAATAAATAGTAATGGCGAAGATAAGTAGTGTGGGAAATTAGAGAAAAAGTGAAGATTTCATTAGAAAGAAAGAAAAAAAGAAAAACATGATAACGAAGCATTCTTCGTTGTTAGATTGGATAGTGAGATTTAGAGCTTGGTTGCCAAGAAGATTGTGCTAGAGACTAAGGTCATAACCATAGACATGTTGTTAAGTAGTGTTTAAGTATGTGATGAATCCTGAGTGGGTTAGTTTAGCATTTCTCTTTTTAGCGTGCCTAAATGGAGATAGGGTCCACTCATACGATTTAGTTATAATACTTAAGTAAGGAAGTGATGATGTTTCATTAATATATACTTTAATATAAGGTTTCAATGTAAGTTTTATTTGGAATAGTTTATTAGTAATAGCTTTATATTGTAGCTCTTATGAAGATGCAGAGGAGCAAAACTATCAGGTTGATAACCAATCATGCTTGTGAGAGAACGCTTCACATTTAAGTGTAGGAGGAATGAAAATCAATTTTCAACTAAAAATTACCAATTTTTTAGCTAAATGAAGTAGTTTTTTTAATGATTTCTTTTTTTAAGTAAAAATTAAAAAGTAGCTTATTTTAGTAAGTTTTAAGTAAATTTAAGATATTTTTTATTAGGTATTCATTTTAGGGATTACACTTATTTTATAGGTGTATGAATTATTTTTGAGTAATTCTGATGTTTTATTAGTCAAAAAATAATATTTTTAATAAATTAACGAGAGCTCGAGAATGTGTTGTTAAGCATAAAAGTTAGTAGATTTAGCAAATATATTATATTAGCGACCATAAATGAGTGAGAAATGACCATTTTTGGATCCCCAGACAGAGGAGGTGTGAAGGAGTCCCAAGAAGTCAAGTGAAAGTGGTTGAGCAAGAAATTGGCACCTCCTTCACGTTGATTTAAGGACTAATGTTTATGTAGGCTCTTGCTCTCTCTCTTGCCTAGTATTGATTATCTATTGATTGCTTAAGTCTGGGAGGATTGATTCTTATTGTAATTACTCTCTATTACATGGTTAATTATTGCTCTAAATGAGAGTAATAAATGGGTTTCGTGAGAGGAAGAATCATTATTGTGAGCAAATGGAGATGGATTAGTGTTAAGAATTGAGAGTGCAAAAGGCTATAGTAATACATTCTTGGGCCATTCTTGGGCTCTATTACATTCGAATTAATCTTCTTGCTGAGAAATATCTATTTTATTTAAGCAAATATAATAATAGTTAGTTATATAAGCAAATAATTAGAGAAATGGTGATTTACAAAGATACAATGGATTATGAATGAATGCATAAGTTCACTAATAAAAAAAGATTAAGATTGATTTTAATCAATTTTGCTGATTATAGTTGCAATGTCTTAATGCCAGAAGTATAGGTTTTATAAATTGTATGTGAGTTTTGATTTGATATAGAGTTTTAAAGATTGTGGTGATGAATTTTTATTAAAAGATAATATGTAATGTTAATTTTGAATTATCAAGCTTATATATATAATATTGTCTGAGAGCATGTGGAAAGTTCTCAAAAGCTAGAGACCAAACTAAGCATTGTTCACCCTAGCTATCTAGAGATTATTATGTGTATAACTTAGATAAATCAAGAAATTATATTTGTGCGAGATAGATTAGGAAGCAAAATATAATTGGACTATGTTAGATTGAGAGAGATAATTAGGAAGGCAAGATAAAAGGAAAGAAAGAAAAAAGAAAAAAAAAGAAAAAGAGAGGCTATTATTTATGATAATAATGGCAATATATTTAACTAATTAATTCTTGCATAACATAACAACCTAATACTTTGCTGGCTAGTACCCTTGGTTGTGTGAGTAATATCCGTGGGTCAAATTACCAAAGTAACACAATCTCAACATGCAACACGAGCTTCCCCGCATTTCGATGGAGGGAAGTCTGCACCATTTCCTATGGAGATGGATTTTGAAGATGAAGAACAAGAGCACGCATGATGTGCCACAAAAAAAGTAAGCCATTTCCTAAGTAGTAGGGGCAACTCTTGGATAAAGCAGAATCTTTGGCCATCAAGTATGCACCTCAAGATGTTCGCAGATCTAGAAGGTTAGAGGAGAAAAACAGGGCTCAAGAGAATCTTGTGAATTTTGCTCTCATGATAGAGGTACTCAAGGTTCTAGAGCCTGCCACCTTTGTTGAAGCACAAAGGGATCTAAAGTAAATGGCAATCATGTAAGCTGAGTCCATCTTAAAAAACCACACTTGGGACCTTGTAGATCGTCCTCCAAGACACGAGTAATTGATACTAAGTGGTTTACAAAGAAAAATATAAATTCGATGTGGTACTTTAGAAAAGTACAAGACATGACTGATCGCTTTGCCAAAGGTTTTGCAAAGATTGAAGATTTTGACTTTTAAGAGACTTTTACTTCAACATCCCGCTTAACCACAATCCACACCATTCTTGCATTGGCAGCGCAAGGGAGGTGGCATGTTCTCCAAATGGATGTAAAATTTACTTTCCTTAATGTGAACCTCGAGGAGAAGGTATATGTAGAATGTTGAAATGAGTGATGCTAGAGTGCCAAGTCACCTAGCCAAGTTTATCCCACATGAGCTATCATAGCTTTGTTGTACTTTTCTCATATAAAAGGAGGACATTTGAAGCATTGGAATACAAGCACAACATCTCAAGTCTTTTTATGAGTACAAGTTTCCATCTTGTAACCTAATTGAACTTGAGTCTAAACTTAATTAGCACACAATGAGTCTTTCATTTTTATCCACACCTTAGATTAGCAATGTCATTAGAGTAGATTAGTATTGTGATTAGTGTAAGATTAGTTTATCATTAGGTTGATGTCTTGTCATTAGGAGAGCTCGATCCATACTTTCAACATGGTATCAAAGCTTAGGTCTAGCTCTCCTAGCTTAGTTCTTTAGTATTAGCAAGTAAGTAGTGTGATTAGAATATAATTAGGGCATAGTTTCCTTCGTCTTCTTATTTCGTTAAGGTTTATCATTATCCATCTACTTTTATTATTCATCTGACTGTTTCATTTTCTTGGTGTAATCTTTCTCTATCTGTCTAGTTATTAAGGCAATCTCTTATGGATGAGTGGCCAAAACCCTCCTTGCAAAGAACTAGGTGGCCAAAGCACTGCCACACAAACAGCAGCATAACAACTCCAAGAGCAAGTAATGCATAGCAATTGTGCGAGAGCAAGTAGAAAAGATGCCTGCATAGCAAAGAGGCGCACATGGCATCAAAGCCCAAAAGAAGCAGGTCGCAACTACTGCTGCGGCCGTGGGCATTGAAAGACGACGGAAGACGAAGGACGATAATAAAAGAAAACGGCAAGCAGACAACTGCCTTTGTAGTGCGTAGAAAGAGTAGAGCTGAGAAGTAAGCACTCAGCTCCACCTGGAGACTAGCAAGAGAGAAGAGCGACGAGAAAAGCACTGAGCAGTGCACAACAACATCAAACAGCTAGCTCGTGGAGAAGAAAGCTGTCATGGAAGAACGGCAGCAGCATCGTTGTAGCACAGATCGCAGAGGGAAAGAAGAGCCACTCGTAGAGTAGCCTAGCATCACTAATGCTAGCTGTGCATCGAAAACGAATCAAGCAGTAGCGGAGTCCATTCGGCATTGACTCAAAGAGCTCAAAGATCAACCTTCTCATGGAGCTCTACAAGCTCAACAAGAAGAAGACAGAGACCATGGCACAACACATCAATAAATTCAAAGGTATCAAACAACAACTTAGTGTATTAAAGAAAGTGATTGAGGAAGATGAATATATTGTTGTATTGGTAGAAAGTGTTGACAAAGAACCTTATGAATCAATTGTTGCTACACTTAAAAATGTGCCCAACACTTAATTTCAAGATGTAGAATCATCTCTACTTGAACAAGAATCCAAATTCAAAAATAAAGATTCATTCAAATCACATTCAAGTGAGCAAGCACTGTACACAAAGGGTGGGAGATTTCAAAGGACAAATCAATCAACATCTCAACTTCCAAGATACTATCACTGTGGAAAACTTGGTCATACCAAGAATGAATGTCGCAATAAAGATAAACCAAAGCTTGTTTGTGACTATTGTGGAAAAATTGGTCACCTAGAAGAAGATTGGTATCACAAAAAGAAGCAGGCAATCTACATCGAGGTCAAAGCTACCCCAACTGAAGACATACTCTTCTAGAGAAAGAACCACTTTACTTTTCACCCGTCTTGTCTCTACAAAAAGTGTGATGTAATCAGCCTCTAAGGCCATATGATGCACTCAAGCTGAAATTCATAGCCAAAGTAGCATAAAGACCAAAGTAGCCCTAGCACAAGGAGAGAGAGAAAGAGAGAGAGAGAGAGAGAGGAAGAGTGAAAGCCTAAATATTGTACCCAATCTAGCATCAAGGGGGGTGTTGAAATGAGTGATGCTAGAGTGCCAAGTCACCTAGCCAAGTTTATCCCACATGAGCTATCATAGCTATGTTGTACTTTCCTCATATAAAAGGAGGACATTTGAAGCATTGGAATACAAGCACAACATCTTAAGTCTTTTTATGAGTACAAGTTTCCATCTTGTAACCCAACTCAACTTGAGTCTAAACTTAATTATAATTTAGCACACACTCATCACAATGAGTCTCTTTCATTTTTATCCACCTTAGATTAGCAATGTCATTAGAGTAGATTAGTATTGTGATTAGTGTAGGATTGGTTTATCATTAAGTTATCTCTTGTCATTAGGAGAGCTCGATCTAGACTTTCAACATAGAACTGCCACCTGGGTTCCTTGATTCTAAAAGTAGAGTTTGTAAATTATGAAAGGCACTCTACAAGTTGAAAAATATTCCCCACGAGCATGGTATTGGAGAATGATGCTTACTTAATGAGCATTGGTTTCTTACGCAACCCTTCAAATGCAAATTTATATGTCTTTTATGAGCAAGGAAAGTATATAGTCATTATTCTTTATGTAGATGACCTCATATCTTGATAGGGGATCACCAGAAAAGATCTCACAAACACATCAGATGTTGAGTGTAGAGTTTGAGATGACAGATCTTGGTCAACACCACCCTAGTTCTAGTAGCAATGCAAAAATAGTTAGTGCTTGGGATGGATGCGGAGTCTATTTTCCTCAATAGAGTCCTTGAGGAGGAGGTGTATGAATAACATCTCCAAAGGTTTAACTTTTTAGCTTCAAATGATAAGATCTATGAACTTAAAAAGGCACTTTATGGGGTTAAAACAATCCCCAAGAGCATGGTATTATAACATTGATGCTTTCTTCGTTAGAAAGGTCTGATTCAAAGTCCCCTTATTGCCTCACCTTATGTATTTATGGAGGTGGGTGTTGCCATATTTATGCAGTGATGTGTGTGAACAGACTTAGGACCAGACTTAGGACCGACGGGATACTTTTTCCCTCTTTAGGAGGTTTTTTCCCCCGGCTTGTATTCTGGGGCTAACTTATGTTTTGTACATCGACACAACCTAATACATTATGCATTCTTGCTTCTTCTTCTCCAAGCTTTGTGTGCTTTCCTGCAACCCTAATTCCAATAATTGGTATCACATCAAGTATCGCCGCTAGCACCCTCCGACTCACGTTCTTCGATTGAGGTGAGCTTTCACGAGCGCTTGCAGGCCCCTATACTTTGCAAATAAGCCCATTGGGCTTGGCATTCTCAGAAATTGCATCTGAGGTCGTTTCGGGCTCCGTTTTTGCATTACAAGTTCTGTACAAGTGTTTTCGTCAACACTGTGCAGAAATTTCGACAGTGCAGTTTTCTGCAAAACAGGCATACGTATTCTATTGTGGACCGTGCTACATAGCACGAGTTGTTTTTTGTTCAGTCTTTGCTTCATCACAGGAAGCTTTTGCATCAGTTTCAGTCAGTGGCCATGGCTGATAAAACAGCAAAATGATGTATTTCGCATGTTGTCTGTTGATGACAAATTGGATGGAGACAGCAACTACCCACTTTGGGCATACATGATGCAGCATGTTTTGGTTACAAAAGGAGTGTGGAACATTGTGCAGGGTATGGATGTACGTCCAAGTTCTGTGGATGTAGGATCTGTTGAGGATGTTGCAGGTTCTAGTAGCTCTACTGTTGCTGTTGTTTTACCCACTGCTGAACAAGCTCGTTGTTGGGATGGTAAAGATGCGCAGGCTCATGCCTTGATTGCACTTTCTGTGAAACGTAACATCACTCCACATATTCGTTCAGCTAAAAGAGCAAAACAGGCTTGGGATATTCTAGCTGGTTTGTATATGCAGGTCGTATAACAAGACAAAAATCTCTTACCTGCATAAAGAGCTAGAATCAAAGATTATGCAAGAAGATGATGACATGAATGTTTTTCTTGCTGAGATTAAAGATCTCAAGGAACAGCTAATTTCTACAGGTGAGATTATTCCTGATCACTCTTGTGCAGACTGTTCTTAATGCTTTACCTGAGTCATATCAGACTTTTGCTTCCACGTGGAGACTTGTTACTGAGGACAGACCTGATGTTGTCAAGTATGATACTTTAGTCAACAAGCTCTTGCAAGAAGCGCAGTCCAGGCAAAACACGGCTAGGCAGCAGCGTGCAGTTGATCAAGCATTTGTTGCTGCCCAGCCAGCAGAGAAGAAGTGATAAGGTAGCCCCTTCCACTGTTTCTTCTCCTATTAGCAGGTTTGCAACTTCTTCTCCTTCCATAGGTAGCAACAATAGGTCTGAGAAGGCTCTTGATAAAGACAAGAAAAAAATCAGGTATAACTATTGTAAGGCAACTGATCATGTCATTAAGAATTGCCCTAAGCTAAAGGCTAAAGAGGCAAAGAAGAAAGAGTCAAATGTAGCCACAAATAGCGGATGCTTCTACAAATGCAGATTCTGCAAATGTTGTGCAGGATATAGAATGGGCGTTTAGCGTGTATTGCCAGTATGACCCATCTGTACATGATACATGTTTGGCAGTTTCTATTGACTCTGATGTATGGTATTTTGACAGTGGTGCTACAAAGCACATTACCTCGCATCGTGATATGTTTACTTGTCTTGAGGCTATCCCTAACGAAAATACTGTCACATGTGCCAATAATGCTTCTTACCCAGTGAAGGGCGTTGCTAAAATTATGCTTACTGCTGTAAATGGTAGCGCTTTCACACTTTCAGATGCTTTGTATGTGCCAGGGATAAAGAAGAATCTATAATCTGTCTCTGCGCTTGCTAGACTTGGACTTGTAGTCAAATTTGTGGATGACAGATGTATTGTTCATGATTTGACTTTTGGTGATACGATTATTGCATCTGACACCTTGTTTCGTGGGCTGTATAGGCTCAATTCTTATGACAAGTGTGTGGAAGATTCAGCAAATGCAGTTTCTGATGAAAAGGCAATTTTAGATTCAAAACTATGGCATGCTCGTTTTGGTCATCTGAACTTTGCTAGTTTGCTGCGTTTGTAGAAATTTGATATGGTTGCTTCATTGCACCCTCTTGAGGCACCATTGAAACATGTTTGTGAAGGCTGTATTTTGGGCAAAATGCAGCGTTCTCTGCATTTCCAAAGGATGGTTCTGTGTGGGCCACTCACAAATTGCAACTTGTACATAGTGATGTATGTGGGCCTATGCAAACTCCGTCATTTGGTAAACACTTGTACTTCGTGACTTTCATTGATAATTACTCAAGGCATGCATGGGTATATCCACTGAAGGCAAAGTCCGAAGTGTTTTTGTGCTTCAAACAGTTTTTGCTTATGGTTGAAAATGTATCCAATTGTACTGTGGACACCCTCCATTCTGATCGAGAGGGGGAGTACATGTCTAAAGAGTTTGATGCATTTGTGGCTAGTCGTGGGATAAAACACCAATGTATAGTGCCGTATACCCCTTAGCAAAATGGTGTTACTGAGAGAAAAAACAGGTCACTTATGGAGATGGCACGATGTATGGTCAAGAGCCAAGCTTTGCCACATGCATTTTGGCTTGAGGCTGTCATGTGTGCTGCATATGTGCTCAACAGGTGTCCCACTAAGGCCTTGCAGTCTGTTACTCCATGCCAAGCTTGGCATGGCAGGAAGCCTTCTATTGGTCACTTGCGTGTCTTTGGTTGCTGGGCCTATGCTTTAGTGCCTGTGCAACAACATAGAAAATTAGATGATAAGACTGTCAAATGCATACAGTGCTGAGAGCAAGGGTTACAGATTGTATCATCCGCAGTCAAAGCGTATCTTGATTAGTCGAGATGTTGTTTTTGTGGAAGATGCTGTGCAGCCTTTGTTATCATGTACCAAAGAGACAGGTGTGAGCTCACGAGATGTATTTGATACGTTGTTGCCTCTGTTTTTTACAGGTGGGAATTCAAATGTAAGTCCTAATGAGGCAAATATTCAACCTATGTAGATTTCAAACGACATCATAGATCAGCCTATTTCTGATGCAGATTTACAGGATGTAATTTATGAGGATAGGGCTGAAAATGAGCAGGCTAGAGGTATGCCTAAATGGCTGGTGCAAACCTTGCGTGATAGTAAAATCGATGCACCTATGTCTAGTCGTACTCGTTCAGGTTTTCAGCATGCCTCTTATGCATCAAATTGTTATGCTTTGGCTGTGTCTAGTATGTGTGAAGAGGAAGAACCTCTTTCATTTGATGAGGCACAAAAATCAAAAAATTGGTTGGCTGCAATGCAAAGTGAATATGATGCTATAATGAAGAATGGTACATGGTCTTTGTGTGATTTGCCTATTGGTAAAAAGATCATTGGATGTAAGTGGGTTTTTAAGTTGAAACGAAAGCCAGATGGCAGTGTTGATCGCTATAAGGCTAGACTTGTTGCAAAGGGTTATGCTCAAGAAAAGGGCATTGATTTTGATGAGACCTTTGCTCCCACTTGTTGTATGACTACCATTCGTAGCATTTGTGCATTGGCAGCTCATAATGGTTGGAATGTACATCAGTTGGACATAAAGACTGCGTTCTTGAATGGAGATTTGCATGAGGAGGTGTATGTATCGCAGCCTCGTGGTTTTGTTCAAAGAGAACAGTAAAACAAAGTGTGCAGGTTGAAAAAGGCTTTATATGGTTTAAAGCAAGCTCCACGAGCTTGGTATGAAAAGATACATGCATATTTGACTGCACATGATTTTCAGAATAGTCCAACAGAAAGCACTTTGTATGTTAAACGTATGGATGATGTACATCTAATCATTGCTCTCTATGTCGATGACATGCTGCTCACAGAATTTATCTTCTTTATTGATCCTTACTCCAAGCCCTTACATTGTCATTGTACTTTGTAGTCTAGTCAATTGAGCTAGTAGACATCATAATTGATCATATTTGGACACTAAATTCAATGTGGACTTCTTGAGAAAGTGGTAACACTTCATCTACTTTGCAACACTTCTACATATCAATCTCAAGCCTTTACACATGTAAGTTAGCCCTTGATTCGAATTTGCATTTTTGAAGAATAAACTGTACCCTTTCAAGTTAGTTCATTAATTAGTAAGAGAATGATTTTTTTTTAATTAGTAAGCTTGGTAAATAACCAAAGAAGAGAAAATGATTGATTAATTGTGATTCATACCCATTTCCTTAGAAGCTCAATTGAATTGTACCATGCGAAAGCGAAAGCTTATAGACAGGATTATACTTTGATAAGAAAATTCAGCACCTTTTATCAAGGATTGAATTAGTTAACAATAAAAAATAAGTATCCAATCCCCAAGATAGATGAGTTGTTGGACCATATCTATGGTGCTCAAATATTCAGAAAAATTAATCTAAAATCTGGGTACTATCAAATGAGAGTTAAGGAGCAAGATATTCCAAAGATACAAGATAATGCTTTTTGGTCTTACAAATGCTCCTACAACTTTCAATCGACTCATGAAAGATATCTTCATGGAGTATTTAGACTTTGTTCTTGTGTTCTTTGATAACATTTAGGTTTATTCAAAAAAATGTTATCGAGCATGAGAAGCATGTTCCTATAGTTTTGAAAATCCTGAGAGTAAATGCACCTTCTTCATTGATTACATTGAATATCTGAGATATTATTGTTTCAAATGATGAATCTCAATTGATCTAGCCAAAGTAAAAGTTTTTATTGATTGGCCAAAGCCTAAGACAGCTCGATTTCAAAGAAGTGATTGGGTGTTACTTAAATTTGAGAAAGCTCATCTTCGCAAGAAGCCAAGGAAAGAGGGAAAGTACCCTACAACTTTCTAGCAAGTTTTATGAACCTTTCTAGGTTTTGCAAAATATTAATGAAGTTGCATATCAAAAATTAATGAAGTGATTAGTTCTTCCAGATCACTGGGAAATACATAATGCTTTTCATGCCAGTCTATTGAGACCATATGTGGAACCTACACCAACAGAGCCAATTTTAAAGGATCCACCCGAAGTGGATGATCATGAGGTGGTTCTACAACACCCGAAGTGGATGATCATGAGGTGGTTCTACAACACCCGAGCATATTTTATCTCATAAGGAGCGTAAGGGCCTTAGTGACAAGATCATGCACAGATAACTTGTGAAATTCAAGAACTATCCATGACGCAAAGTGACTAGATGAGGGATTATCGAGGTCTTTTGAAGGCCTACTTTGAAGCTTTTCAGATGCAAGCAACATATTAGAAGCAGAGGGGGGATATCAAAAAGCTCTAATTTTCCAAACCACTTGTTATATGATTATCTTGATTAATGTTGCAATCATGTGTCTAGTCTCTAGGCGTGACCCATGTTAGATATCTAGAATCTGGTGGAATTTTGAAGGCATCTCTAGCGTGGCCCATAGAGATTGCCTTTGGACTTTCCAAGCATGTACTCCATGGCACGGTAAGATTTGTACACTCTCACCATGTACTTAATATGTACTCCATGGCAAGGAAAGGTTTAAGGAATAAAAGAGATTAGATGGGTGCCTATCCAAGTTTACATGCGCACTAACACTTGCTTCAACTTTATTTTTTTACTTATGTGACCTTGTTTTGTTGCCTAGTATTTTTGTATGTGATTGTCCATGGGGCCGAAGATGCATGTGTGCACACCTGTTTGGGCCTAAAGCAGTGGTCTTGTGGGTTTTGTAGGCGGTAAGTGCACATTTGCAATATTCTGGTCTTTAAGAGATAACAATGTCTTGTGCAAGTCCACACTTTAAAAAAGCCTACGGGTAAAGGCATTCACACACAAGTGTGGGCACCCAGGGATAACCCAAAGGTCACGAATAATATGTTGGGGCACCCTTTTCAATAAGCGTGACCCTCATAAGTAAGGAAATGCAACATTAAAATTTATAAGGCTTTTGATAAAAAGCGTGGGAAAACCAGATAGTTAATGGAATACATGGGGCTCTTGGACACGCATATCAAGAAGCCCAAACTTTATGGACAGTTTTCACCGCCATCATCTCCACTTTCATCATGTGTACAACCAGTTTGCTGCAAAACTGTACGACCATGGGGCTGCCTGTATACGTCACCTGCTGTACGTTTTGGTACAGATGCTGCCTGCACCTCTGTACAACCAGTACCATCATCTTCTCCATCGCCTGTATGACCAGCCCCATCACCGCCTTTATGGCTTGCTGCAGAAAACCGCTGCCTGTTACCTATACGGACAGGTTTGTGAGGATCGTGCTTGTGTGGAGAAGGTTCTTGCTACTGGCACTATCTTTGAAACCCTAGTGAGCATCGGATGTGAACGAAGGTTTCCTGGGGGTGCTCAGTCAGTTGTGTGTGAAGAGTCCTTATTTAAGGACTCCATTTTCAACGTGGATTGCAGAGAGTTTTTGACACAAATCCTTACATAGGGCGGAAGGGTCCAAAGATGACAACTTGTTTGGTTGTATTCATTGCTTGTACTTGGGATTGGTATAGGTGCAGACCAGTGGGGGGGGGGGGGGTTGTTGAGGAGGCTAATCTTCGATCCCTAGTGTGCTGTAATGTGCAGATTTTCATTTCTTGTTTGAGTGCCCGTGTTGTGTTGTGTTGTCATTAGTGATATTAGTAAATTGATTCCAAGATACACTCCACCGCATTACATGGGATCAAGTGTCTCCATGGAACCACGCCCACCTTGGAGCGTCACTGACCTTTTTGGTTCCTCACGCAAAATCAAAACAAAATTGCATGATACATGCAGTAACGTGCGGATTCTTATCTGAATCCCATGTAGCAAGAACCAGCACAAAGGGAGAGAACATCATGTTCCTCTACCCATGCTCATCGGGACCGTGGTTCCTCAACTTCGGGTTCAATCGTGTCCAACCCCGTGGAGTTCTGGAGCACACGGATATGGCCAAGCCATCTTAGTGGCTTCGTAAACTCCAAGTCATTATTAGCCACAGATTCCATAGGCAAGCATAAAAAGTTTACCGATCACAACCTGTCTACAACCTGCTGCTCATGAGGCTGATCCTATTGTTCATCATGTATGTCGACAGCCCAAAGCTGACCCTGCCCCACTACTATGAGCTTGAACCTTAGCACGCTTCTAACTTAAGCTTTCATTTACCCCCTTTTTAGGCATTAAAATTACTAAGCATATGCTCTTATTTCCTGCACAGCAACGGGTAGAGGATAGTCCAGGCCATCTCAGCGGCTTCGTAGACTCCAAGTCATTACTAGCCATAGATTCCATTGGCACAGCTTGTCCTCTATCGGCGTAAAAAGTATACCAATCACAAGCTAACTACAACCTGCAAGCAACAGCTCGTCATCTATCAGCATAAAAAGTTTACCGGTCACAACCTGTCTACAGCATATGCTCTTATTTTTTTACCAAAATATAGCACTCACACCCTTGCTTTCTCTGGAGTAGACGTGTGCCTCTATAGTGCGCCCAAAAGCCTGTACTTGCGGCCACACATTAACACCTACCACAAGCGTGGACATGCCCACTTGCACACCCATTTGTACGGCAACCTACTATGCAGTCTGCCCTGTGCAAGCTACAGCCATTCTTTCTCTCCTCTACAGCAAGACGTGCCCTCTCTATACAACCCGCCTATGCACACGCGAGTCCCATAGTTGACCATCGCCGCTAGTGATATTAGGTTTTGTTGTCCCACAGCCTGACAAACATAGTATTCGCATGTATGGACATCACAAGCATGAGCTGCTGCATGAATCCCTCCATAGAAAATGTGCATCACACTCAGCCGTCCATAACCAAAACAGTCCTCTGTAAGTCACTTTAGTACAGCACAAAAACCCCTTTCACAAGCCCAAGGTCAAACTCTATGCGAGTCCTTCATGCACGTGCATCTTAAGAAAAAGATCCAAGCAAAGCTTATCCAAGATACCCAAGATCCCAAACACTGCAAGACCATTTTGGGTCCACTGTGAGGGCTCACATTCCGTCCTCACTGCGTAAGCACAAAGACCAGCAAAGAAACCTACAGATGACCAACTTCCACCGGATCGAGCACTTTCCATCTGTCCAACCGTGCATGAAAAAACATTGCAAACCACTGAGTATCCTCTAGTAGCCAATGAGAAGAACACTCCAGAGAATGGCCAAGCAAACCTCCACTATCCAAACTCCAACCACGAATGCATCAGCTCAAATGCAGCACAAGAACTACTTGCACCGGCTCCAATGCACCCTGAAGGAAGAAACCAGAACCAAGAAGGATACTCCTCGGAAACGCTCCTTAGAAACATTGCACCGAATTTGTATCCATCAGTACTGCTCCGCACATGTACGTCTAAACCACCCATAACCTGTGAAATATACTCCAAGCAAGACATCCATTGATACACCGAAGTCAAAATCCCGGTTGTTGCCGGTACAGTCTCCAAGAAATATGTGCACTGTGAAGATACACCAACTTGTCTATCCTCCCACGATGAAGACAAATCTAATCACATGTCCTCCTGTGGTGCCTCCATGGCATCAAACACAAAGATACTCCACCCAATGCAAACGGCACGTGAGAAGAGTCCTCCTAAATGACCCCAAAAACTGAAGCCAAAGATTCTCCACTGAGTGCATACGGTAACTATGAAGACTCTCCCTCAGAGACTGGCTGAAAACTTCCTCTAGTCCTACCTATGGCTTGATGCAATGAGCACCTTGGGTGTGTGCTCCACCTGAGAAATGAAAAAAGCTGAGACGCGCACACATGCATCTCCTTCACACTCATCCTTTAGTTATGACGAAACCGCCGCCTCGGACTACTACTACGATTTTGAATAAGCCACCTCCTCGGATTACCCCTCCAGGTCTTCAGACAATCCTTCACGATGTGATCAGTGGAGTCACAACAATCCAACAGCCATCTTGATGCGACGCTCGACAAGAGTGAGGCGAGTCACCGAGGCTCCCCCACTTGCCTTGCCCTTACCATCCTCGGCCTTGGATTGGCTACCCTTGTCTTTGTCTTTCTACTGCCCCTGTTGTTGAGTCCCAAACTTGAAACTCTCCCGCGTCTGGACTCTCGAGGGTTGCAGCAAGACAAACCGCATCTAAAAGATCACAAGGTGCGAGAACGTCTACGTGCAAAGATGGTTTCAGACCATCCATAAATTGCTCAACCTGCTCTGGCCGCCAAACGATCCTTGGGACCATGAGCAAAAGCTTCCAGAAAGGAGCGAGATAGTCGGTTATCGATTCCCCATGTTTCTACATAAAACGCTCCCACTGTTTCTTCAATTCACGCTCGTAATCTACGAGAATAAACTGCTTCAAGACCGCCTAACAGCAGTCATCCCAAGTCACAGAATGGTGCTTAAGGTGGTCTTCCCACCACATGAAAGTGGCACCCATAAAAGCTGTATGCACCTAATGGAGCTCAAAAATATTTGAGCCACTTGTTGTTGCCAACATGGCAGTCATCTCGTAGGTCCAATTGGTGACGACTTCTCCGTCCATCTTTCCGTTGAACTTGGGAGGCTTCAAAAGCTTCATTAATTGAGCTCATTCCTCACGAGGCATGGAGGAAGAACTCGGCAAACAAGTAGTCCCCGGATGTATAGCCGATAAAGGCGAGCAGAAACTATCTGGAGAATCCAGTGGAGAGGAACTCCGCAAAGGAGACTGTCGGTGATGCGAACGACAATGTCTCTTCTACTGAGTCCCGACTACGCACAAGTGTAGAATGATGACCACCGGACTGGAAGCGAAGCTCATCTAGTACATCCTTGCCTACATCCAAAGTAGTGAAAAATCCTCCTCCAAAAAGTTTTGCCACTTTGTCCTTGGAATCGTCCAACACTTGCTCCGAAAGACAAACTCTTGTAGATTCCAAATCCGGAATACTAGTTGATCGAGGTGCCGACTCGATCCTATAGAGACGGGCAAATATAGCCGCATGCGCGTCCATAGATGTCTTCATGCTGAGAAGCAAATCAATGAGTTGTGAATCCATGACAAATATCAAGTGATCAAGGACCAAGTGAGGGCTTTCAGCCCTGCACGATGAGATAAGGGTTTGGTGGAGTAGGGGAGCACAATATACCCCGATTAACCCCAAGTGCAAGGGACAGAACCCAAATATTCACTTTCCCCAAACTTGAACTTGTGCACTCTTGGAATCTAGGTGCTCTACCCTATCCAAGCAAACAATGCACACGGGTGCCAAGGTTTTCTAGAGATAGAAAGAAGAGTGTGGCGAAATCACACATATAGCACATACAAGAGTCCTAAACTACTGCTCTGTACTACATACAAGAAAGAAGTAAAAAGGTGAAATTCAAGTACAAAATGTGGCTGGGAATGAAGACGTCAAATCATCAAGATTAAGTCACGCCCCTGTGTTTTTCCCTGGACAGTATGCACGGGGATATGGTGGACAGTGTGAATGGCATCAGATTGGAGTTAAAAAGGAAGCCCATGTGTGGACAACCCCAAGTGTGAAGGGGGCAAAGAGACTTTAATTAAAAAGGTTTTATAACCTTTGGTGGCCAAAAATTAAAGTTAATAAGGTTTTAAAACCTTGAGGGCCCTAGGTAATTTTTAGAGGCTACCCTACTTTTGGGGGAGGGGCACGCCTCTTTCTCTCTCTTGCTTTTTGGGAGAGGTGGTGCAAGTTTCATGCGTGGAGGAGAGGAGAGCTTGGTCGACTGGTTGCTGCTAGTGATTGACTACGCACAGAACTGCCCCATCAGACAGGCCGTACAGTACTGGCCGTACAGACATAAAGACTGCAGGCCGTACAGAGCAGGTGACGGCTGTGGATGCGGGCGGCGTTGACGACCAGAGTGCAAACGGTTGGCAGTTGCAGATTCAGGCGGCGCAGGCAGGTACAATCGATAGCTGCAGGTACAATCCACGTGGCAGCCGTACGATTGCAGGTACAGGTGTACGGACAGGTACAGCTGGTTGCCATGCGTGTGCTTTTTGGCTCGTGGAAACAGGTCTGCAGGCAGCGCTGGACAGAACAGTGCATGCTTTTCTCCACGCACAAGGGAAACTGTAGGCGGCTGCTGGACAAGACGGTAAGCGCTTTTCTCCACACGCCTTTGGAAGGCTGGTCGGGAAGTTTACAGTTGGGCTGTGCTGCAGAGTGCAGAGGCGCAACCTAGTACTTGTTTACACATGCTTTTAGGAGATTAAAGTCGGCTGCTGTGCTGCACTACAGGGCAGAGACACAGGCCTACTTCTCTCTCTCTTTCTTTGGCCGATGCAGGATTGGTTGGCTGCTGTGTGGCTGAGTATACAGGCCCATTGGGGACTGTTTTTGAGACTGTTTATGGGCTATTTTTGTTTGGTTGCAAATTCAGCTAAGTACTTGGGTTTCCGGCTGCAAGTACAGGTCACTTGAATGTGTTTCTTGGCATGGGAGTGAAGCAAGCTCGCATGGCTGCGTGCTCATGGAGCAGATTGTTTTCTTCCTGCTAGAAAGGAACAGAGGGACCTACAATTATGGGCATCTCTATGTTGCCAGATGTTTCATGAGGGAACAGGTAACTAGATATATGCTGTTCTTGGAACTGTTGTTGAATGGTGCCATGAATGGTTCTGTATGGAAACAAGACACAAGTTTCAAAGGGAAACAGGCCTAAGGGTTTCATGTGGAAACAGGTCGTAGGTTTCTGGAGGAAACATGTTTTTTTTGGGTTTCTCCAGGAGATAGGTCACATGCAAGCAGAAGGTACAGGAATGGACACATGTATGGTACAGCCTTGCTACTGATTGGACAGAGGACAAGGAATTCCATGACAGAGATGGATAGTACCCTTGGAAGGTAGAGAAGGTTGGTACAGGTGTGTCGACTGTATGGTATGCTGTGCTGTGATGCGAGTTCTCTTTTGAGAGACAGTTTGGGAGTTTGTGTTGTGATGCAGAAGCACTGGATGTGTCAGGGTGTGATGTTGTTCATAGTGTGAGAGGCTATGGATGGTTGTGGCAGCCCTGATCATGGGAGAAAGCTTCTGTATGCAGACTCAATGTGAGAGAGTCTTTCGATGTGAACAATGGCTGGACTTGTTTGTTGATGCTGAGTGGACAAGAAGCCATGATGCAGGTTCTTTGCAGGCTTCAGGGGTTCTACTGTGACGGCTGAGTTTCCAGCCTTATTGTAATCAAAGCTCTTAAATTCAATTAAAGAAATACCGCAAGGGACGCCACTGCGTTTTGGGGCCAATCGGTGTCCGTGTACTATTTGCAGGAGCACTTTAGCTCCCCTTGTTTGTTTTCCTTTTCTAGGTCATAAATGTTTTATAGGCCACCCTTTTATAGACTCTCTGCCGGTCATCGGGCGTCCACACTTGGGCGCCTGCCCGTCCATACTTGGGTGCCCGCCTGTTAGTATTTCCCTAACTCAGCTCGCCAATCAGCCTGCCTAGTTCCAAGCTTCCCCAAGCCTCGAAACTAGTCTTGCGTGCGTGTAGCACACGGTAGATACACACTGTGCACATGACATACTCCCCTTCCTCTAAGAGTTCATCCTCAATCTGATGGCCAGACTGAAAGAGTGAATCAGATTTTGGAGGATATGCTTCGAGCATATGTATCCAAAAGACAGAGCTCATGGGAGGATTATCTTCCTACGTTAGAATTTGCATATAACAGTACTAAGCATACGAGTACAGGGTTTAGTCCTTTCATGCTTATGTATGGTTTTCAACCTAGATCACCTGTTACAATAGGATTCTCAGGACTTCAGCATGATGCAGCACGTAATTTTTTGCAAGATATGCAAGAAATGTTACAAGTTGCGAAGGAATCTATTAGAAGTGCTCAAGACCGAGACAGGTTTTATTCTAATAGACATCGTTCACCCACAGAGTTCTCTAAAGGAACGATGGTGTATTTGCGAGTTCCGAAAGATTCCGAGACTTTACGGACAGGTATATCTCCGAAATTATCCCCTAGATACTGTGGACCATTTCGTGTTACACGACAGATAGGTTCAGTTGCATATGAATTGGATTTGCCTTCTCACGTGAAAGCAGGAGCACTTTAGCTCCCCTTGTTTGTTTTCCTTTTCTAGGTCATAAATGTTTTATAGGCCACCCTTTTATAGACTCTCTGCCGGTCATCGGGCGTCCACACTTGGGCGCCTGCCCGTCCATACTTGGGTGCCCGCCTGTTAGTATTTCCCTAACTCAGCTCGCCAATCAGCCTGCCTAGTTCCAAGCTTCCCCAAGCCTCGAAACTAGTCTTGCGTGCGTGTAGCACACGGTAGATACACACTGTGCACATGACATACTCCCCTTCCTCTAAGAGTTCATCCTCAATCTGATGGCCAGACTGAAAGAGTGAATCAGATTTTGGAGGATATGCTTCGAGCATATGTATCCAAAAGACAGAGCTCATGGGAGGATTATCTTCCTACGTTAGAATTTGCATATAACAGTACTAAGCATACGAGTACAGGGTTTAGTCCTTTCATGCTTATGTATGGTTTTCAACCTAGATCACCTGTTACAATAGGATTCTCAGGACTTCAGCATGATGCAGCACGTAATTTTTTGCAAGATATGCAAGAAATGTTACAAGTTGCGAAGGAATCTATTAGAAGTGCTCAAGACCGAGACAGGTTTTATTCTAATAGACATCGTTCACCCACAGAGTTCTCTAAAGGAACGATGGTGTATTTGCGAGTTCCGAAAGATTCCGAGACTTTACGGACAGGTATATCTCCGAAATTATCCCCTAGATACTGTGGACCATTTCGTGTTACACGACAGATAGGTTCAGTTGCATATGAATTGGATTTGCCTTCTCACGTGAAAGTTCATCCTGTATTTCATGTCAGTAAACTTAAGGAAGTACTGGGTGGAGCAGATCAGTTAGTTACTTCTCAAGAAATTATAGATGTTGAGGATATGACATTTGTTCCGCACGAACCTGAAAAGATTCTTGGATTTCGTAAACGAAGATTGCGTAATACGCTTATCACGGAATACAAGATCAAGTGGAAGGATCGTGTTGAGGAGGACGCTACATGTGAGACATTGACTACTCTTCAGAGAGATTACCCTGGCTTTTTAGTGAGCTCAGGAGTGAGCTCTTAGAGGAAGGGGAGTATGTCATGTGCACAGTGTGTGTCTACCGTGTGCTACACGCACGCAAGACTAGTTTCGAGGCTTGGGGAAGCTTGGAACTAGGCAGGCTGATTGGCGAGCTGAGTTAGGGAAATACTAACGGGCGGGCACCCAAGTATGGACGGGCGGGCGGCCAAGTGTGGACGCCCGATGACCGGCCAAGAGCCTATAAAAGGGTGGCCAAGGTTAGTTATTGGGATATAGAGAATCTCGCGAGTTTGTGAGAGCTCTATGGTCTTGGAGCCTGGATCTAGTGCAGACGTGCACCTGCTTTATGCAGCCGAGGACAGCAACGATCCTGAGGCCCGCGAGGGCAGCTTCGTGGCGGTATGGGACGTCACGAGGAGGAGATTGGTTGGTACGTCATCCTAGTTAGCTCAGCTCGTGGCTCGGTGGGGACAGCCAAGACTGTGGACTGCCCCACGGCTGTCATGGTTGGGAGGTGAGTCAGGCCTGCACCCCCTTGTTTGTTTATTCGTTTGTTTGCAAGATTCGAGTCTCGAACCAAGATCGATCACGAGGAGATCCGTGGGGATTTGACACTCTGGTAGAAACCAAAGTGCGGTAGACTAGCAGTCACCCTTCCAATTGTAGTCCAAATAAATAACAAATTTAACACGAGCTAGAATGCTCCAGAACTGAAAGGAAATCGACACCTGTTGGCCCCAAAGCTTGGCGCCCCTTTCGGTATTTCTTTATTCAAATTCAATGAAATGTATAACTGAGTACAACAAAGCCACTCCAAGAAAGTAAACCTGCATGTCCAATCTGGCAACCCTCAAGATCTCTTAGCACAGAGGGTTCACACACAGATTTGTGTCCCACAAAAGCAACACACTGTGCTTGTCTCTAGTCAACCAAGACAATTCAACAAGGCAGCCTTGAGCATACATCTGGCTGTTCCATGAACATGGTTTCAACTCAGTTCAAATACACATCCACTGTCCAATCTCTGTTTCCACCCTTCAAACTGCCATACCCCTCCTCTCACAAGGGGCCAGATGACACAACTCTACAGCAGACAAAAGCCAGTGGAAAGAAACAAAGATTGACAAGTTCAGAGCTTACCAATTCAATGTGTGGTTCTGCACCAAAGGGACTGACTGTACCAGTCTGTACTTGCAACAGGCTGTCTGTACTGTTCTCCCCGTAGCCGCCTGACTGATGCACCACCTGGACTCTGATAAAACGCCGCCTGCAACAACTGTTCAGGACTGAACAGTACTGTAGCAGCCCGTACCAGTCCGTACAGTTCTGTAGTACTCTGCTGTGCCTGTCCGAGACAAAAGCTGCACCAAGCGACCTCTAGATGTCATCTGAGCCTGTCTGTATCAAGGGAGTGGAGGTGCTACCCTCCCTCTTGAGCATCAGGCAATGCTCCAGACCCATGCTCTGCTGAACCTGAATGAGCCGTAACAAGAGTCAGCTCCAACTCAAAGGCATCAAGATAAAGTTGCAAAAACTGAGGTGAATCTAGTAAGTCACCTTCCTCCATCCACTTCGCATCCATCGGTGAATAGTTCTTGAACTTCACAAGATAGCGACGGGAAACCTCGTACCTTTCTTTCCTTATGTGCCAGTATCTACTCTAGAATAAGAACCTCATCAAGTTCCTCAACTTCCGGCTGAGCCTCATCTGATACATCCTTAGGCACATCCCCACGGAAAGGTCTAAGGAGACTCACATGAAATGCATTGTGAATCCTCCAGTGATCTGGTAGCTTCAAGCGATAGGCCACCTCACCAATCTTTTCCAATACCTGAAAAGGTCAATAATAGTGCATGCTCAACTTAGGGAATAAGCGCTCTTTACCCTTCATCTTCTTGAGCCTAGCTTTTTCAAATCGCAAAAGAACCCAAACACCCAATGCAAACTCTAATGCACGTCTGTGACGGTCTGCTGCTTTCTTTTGCTTTTGCTGAGTTTTCTGGAGTGCCAACTTAACTCTCCGATAAGCTTCATCCATGTTCTCCACATACTGATCAGCCTCAAAGATCTTATCCTTTGTGTGCAAAATGGGTGGTACCTTCTTCCCTCCTTCCACAATCTTAAAAGGCGCCTTGCCCGTCGAGGTATGGACGGTGTTATTATATGCAAACTCCACCAAAGGAAGATACTTTTCCCATTGTTGCTTGTGCTCTGACACATAACACTTAAGAAGATCTAACACTGTAGAATTAGCCTCTTTCGATTGACCATCTATTTGTGGATAAAATGAAGATGAAAACTTGAGAGTTGTACCCATGTTGTCAAACAACCCTCTCCAGAATAAACTCGTCATCCGTGGATCACGGTCACTAATGATAGACGAAGGCAAGCCATGATACTTAAAGATGTTCGCCATGAACAACTTCACCATATGATCAACTTTGATCGTCTTACGCGCGGGAATGAAATGAGCCTGCTTACTAAACCTGCATATGACAGTCCAAATGCTATCATTCCCCGTTTGTGTACGTGGAAGATCAAATATAAAATCCATGGCAATGCTCTCCCATGGTCTATCTGGAATAGGTAAAGGCTGAAGTAACCCTCATTGGACAACAAAAGCCTTTCGAAGGTCCGGTAATACCAATACTAGATCCGAAGTAAGCTTTTCTTTAAGCTTTTCAAAGGCTGTAATTTCGTGATCAGCCCATCTAAACGGAGTTGCCTTCTTTGTTAAGACATGAAGAGGCGAAGCAATTCAGCAAAATACCGTATATACCGCCTATAATAGGAACACAATCCCAAAAAACTGCGTACATCATGCACGGTCCTCAAATCTGGCCAAGCTTCCACCTTCGATGGATCCATACGGACTCCATGCTTAGATACAATATGCCCCAAGAAGTGTATCTCTTGCAAGAAGAACTCACTCTTCTTGCCATTAATGACCAGCCTATGGTTCCGGAGTTCTTCAAACACAATGGCCAAATGCCTTCTATGCTCCTCCTCAGTGTGTGAATGCACAATCATATCATCAAAGAATGTGCCCACAAACGCTCTACGAGGCCGGAAAATCTTGTCCATCATTCTGTTAAATGTGGCAGGTGCATTTGTCAAACCAAAGGACATAACCAAGAACTCATATAACCCAAAAGTGGTTCGAAATGCTGTCTTATGCACATCCTCAGGTCTAATACGTATCTGATGATACTCGCTTTTCAAGTCTATCCGACTAAAGACTGTGGAGCCCTATAAGCGGTCCAAAATGTCATCGATCTTCGGAATAGGGAATCAATTCTTGATGGTATTCTTGTTCAACGCCCTCTAATCAATACACATGCGCCAAGAACCATCTTTCTTTTGCACTAAGAGTATAGGTGAGCAAAAGGGTGATGAGCTAGGCTGTATCAACCCTTTATTCAACAGCTCCTGTACCGGACTCATAAGTTCTTCTTGTTGGGCTGCACTAACACGGTACGGCGGTCTATTTGGTGGAGTACTACCCGGAATTAGATCAATTGCATGATCTTCTGGCCTTTCTGGAGAAAGTTCCCCTGGCAATGACTCGAAAAAACAATCTTGGAACTCACATAAGAAATCAGTCCTGTCCTTATCTAACGTAGACAAATTAGATTTAGACTCATCATCTTGTGCATTCTTTACATAAATCAAGTACGCGGAAAGATGCTTTTTCATTACTGATGAAATTGCCGAAGCTGAAACAATAGGAACAGATTCCCCTTTTAGCTTTACATCCAAAACATGTTCTTTCCCTCTATGAGTCAAAGTAATCTTCCTATTATATGTATCCACCACCGCATGTACTCTGTGGCACCATGGCATTCCCAACAAAACATCACATCCATCAAGTGGCATGATGAAAAACTCCTCGTTGTCTACATAACCCTGCAAATGAAGCCTGAGCTTCCCAATAATAGGAGTGACGGGTTCTGCATACCCAGGACAAGCCATGTTAGCCTCATATAAAGGCCCCATCTCCTCCGCACGGATTCCCAATCGGCCAACCAAATCCGGTGAAATAAAGTTGGCTCTAGCATCTGTGTCAAAGAAAATCAAGGCATTTTGATCTCTCACTTTGCCCCATGCCCTGCACAACTTAACTGTTTAAACTGTACCCAAGTAGATGGTGCTATGCCCTATAAAAGAAGCGTAGACCACCACTGCAATGCATTGCCTTTGAGAAAAGTTACAGCTTTTCTCACTTTAGAGGACTCCGTGTCATTACCACCAGAAAAAGCAGCATCAAACTGTTGTAAAAAGGTAAGTGCCTTTAGCTTATCTTTGGCTCCACTGAAGGTGTCAAATTTCATAGCAGCTCCCCCTTCCTTATAATCCTTCGCCTTACCCATAGGCGTTAGATTATCGTAAGGAAGTGGCTTCACAAGATTGCTACCCCCAGCATTCATGCCCATCATCACAGGGTCAACATTACCAATTCCCACACCTGGCATTCCATACATTCCAGCCATGTTTCCAAACATACCATTATGCATACCGGGCTGCATGCCCCCATACATGTTTCCTTGCATTCCAGGTTGCATGCTCCCAAACATGTTTCCTTGCATTCCGGACTGCATACCACCATACATATTCCCTTGCATACCAGGCTGAAAACTAGCTCCAAAATTCCCTGGAATACCCATGCCTCCCTGAGGGTAACCCCCAGTCATGGATTGGAACACAGAGCCACCACCAAAATAACCTGGATGCATAGACTGCTGAGGAATAGATGGCTGTCCGAAAAAGGAACTCTGTGAGTTGGGACCAAAAGTATGTTACATGTTCGAAAACTGTCCAAAAGATGGATCCTGTGGGAAGGCACCACTATTGCCCTGAGGTGGGTTCTTAGAACGCACTTTCTTCTTCTTCTTTTCAGGCTCAGAACGAGATCTCATAAATTCAGCAAACTTCTCACTTTGAGTGAGCTCCATAAACACATCCATTACACCTGCCAAACGATTTTTAAACTAAGCATCATCTTCCTCTTTACTAGGCATATCTTCTGGCTGTGTTACATCCTCATATTGTGCATCATCTGCAGCCTGTTCTCCTGCAAGAATATCCTCCGATTCATTTCTCTCAAGAGAGGTCTCTTCCTCTTCCTCTTCATTATAAAAATATTCGTCTTCTGTGTCTGACATGTTGCTGAATTTTTCAGCAATGACTTTCCTCGAGTCAACCACGAGCTCACCCCCTTAAGAAAGTTGATGATGGGTCCTGGCAACGGAACCTTGAAACCGGCCTCTGGTAGAAACCAAAGTGCGGTAGACTAGCAGTCACCCTTCCAATTGTAGTCCAAATAAATAACAAATTTAAAAGGAGCTAGAATGCTCCAGAACTGAAAGGAAATCGACACCTATTGGCCCCAAAGCTTGGCGCCCCTTTCGGTATTTCTTTATTCAAATTCAATGAAATGTATAACTGAGTACAACAAAGCCACTCCAGGAAAGTAAACCTGCATGTCCAATCTGGCAACCCTCAAGACCTCGTAGCACAGAGGGTTCACACACAGATCTGTGTCCCACAAAAGCAACGGACTTCTTTGTCCCAATGCCTACTCTAGGCAACCATGATTAGTGACCAGCCACAATGATGCAAGACGGGACAAGTAGATCATGGACGATGCACTAGATCGTGTCAGGAGAGTTGAGACTGCCTCAGTGCTACGCATACCCTAGGTATCACCATAGAGAGGGCCTAGGCTTTCTAGAGAGCCAAGCACCCCTACCCAAGAATACTCCCAACTCGCCTCTTGTCAGCTCCAATTTAGAGACATACTTCAACAACATAGAGCTGCACCGACACATGAAGTGGATGTGGAGGCTATGTATATTGTATAGAAAGGGGATAATGTATGATTCCCTTTTTGTTTTGAATACAGATGACTTTTCTGAAGATATGGGCTCACATAGTGCACATTCCTTGGGCTTAAGTTCGTTTTTCCATGTCTTAATTTTACAATTTATTTACTCATGGAATGCAAGTACTACCTTTTGTTCTCAAAGAGCCTTTGGGTCTATTGTAGATGTAAATAATTCTTTTTTTCTCTCCCTGAACAGCACCCACACTTCACAGCAAGCACAGTTCTTAGGTTCTGTGTTTTGCAATGTTACCTCAATAGTGTGGCCCTCTCTCTACATACAAGACAAGTAAACCATCCCTGCTTCAATCATGTGTACATACAACAACACTGAAAAGAATTTCCCTTTTTTGGTACCCCATCTCACCCTCCCCTTTCTATCATATAACTTCATAAAGATGTCAGGCACAATTCTGCCGCCTTGGAAGCAATAAATTATATATCATAGAGTTTACTTGAGGTATGAAAAAACGTCCTGCGTGTAAAAACAACCAAAAGAGAATAGATCTGAAAGTCGTACCAAAATATGTAGGACGTCCTTTCATTTTTAAACCGCACTTCAACCCAAAATGCAGGGTGACTTTCGTTTGGAATCCTCGCCATAAGTTTCTGCTAAGTCGGCTTCTCAGAAAAGAGAACAAATTAAAAGAGTACCAATCTTACAACATTTTTCCAACCGTAAACATCAGTGTGGCCTCACAATGTGTGGCCAAAACCATGCTTTTCCCACAAGAAAAATGGGTACATATAGCAACCACGACTCGACGATAGCGTCTCTCAGAGATTCTAGGCGATGTCGGAGTCGTCGAAGTCATCTTCGAAGGCGTTGAAGAAATCGGCGTCCAGGGGACGGGCGTCCGTCACGGAATCACAGAAGAAGTCGGCGGCGTCGTTGTCGAAGTCAAGATCCATGGCCGTCGCAGACGCAGTAACCCCCACCGCATCCTCCATCTCGCCAAACAACGGCTTCATATGCTTTTCTCTCTCTCTCTCGGCTTACCCTATATAAATGGGTGGTCCATCAATTTAATTAATGGTTCAATCCAATAAAATTAGGGAGGATATATACTTTAGGAGAGGATATTCTTGGCACAATGTGAGAAGAGCAAATAGCACGTCTAAATAAATAAGGTACACTTGGCTTCTTCTTCTTTTTTGGATCAATAATAATTATATATATTAACTAAAACCTGTAGTACAACAAAGTCAGAGCTACATTATCCATATTTACACCTTCTTCTTAACTTCATTCAAAGTTTTACTACACAAAAAAGGAGAGGGTATTCTTGGCACAATGTGAGAAGAGCAAATAGCATGTCTAAATAAATAAGGTACACTTGGCTTCTTCTTCTTTTTTGGATCAATAATAATTATATATATTAATTGAAACTGTTCAAAAACTGTATACAACCAAGTCAGAGCTACATTATCCATATTTACAACTCCTTCTTAACTTCATTCAAAGTTTTACACAAAAACTCTCATCTCTCTTCTCAAAAAGCACGATTGTTCCCAAGATATTTGATATGGTACACTTGGCTTCTATAAATAGCACATCTATTAGTGTAAAAATATAAATGATATTTTTACATTATGAGTCACCATATAAGTGGTTAAGTTCTCAAGTCCGTGTATCCCCACTTGGGTCTGAATCCCATCATTATCATCTTTGTGTGATAGAATTTGAGTGATGTGACCTAAGGTTTCTCCTTGGGATTAATTTCACATGAAATCGGGTGGAATTATTTTTGTGAGTGATTCCAAAGTTATTGTGATCTAACATTGTGGATTATGTTAAGTATAGATCATGAGTTCGGGACAACGAAGGTGGACATTGGACGAGACTATCTAGCCAAGCACATGTGTGCTAAATATTTAATTTTGTATGGTTTGGTCCATTGTACATATGTTGGGCAAGGTTTATTTTTGATGAGATGATTTAAAAGCATTGGACTAAGGTTCAATTTTGTAAAAAGCCCGATTTTGGAAAAGCTGTTATTCATAGCCCCAAGGGCTAAATTTATGAATATGATTTAAATACTGCATGTGGGAGTGGAGCTGTTGCCATATATATATGATTTATAGCCCCAAGGGCTAAATTTATGAATATGATTTAAATACCATGTGTGGGAGTGGAGCTGTTGTCATATATATAGGCAGTGATGTGTGTGAACACACTTAGGACCGTCGGGGCACTTTTTTCCTCTTTAGGAGGTTTTTTCCCCCGACTTGTATATATGCCCATCATTCTAGGGCTAACTTATCTTTTGTATATTGACACAATCTAATACATTGTGTGTTGTGTGCATTCTTGCTTCTTCTTTTCTAAGCTTTGTGTGCTTTCCTACAACCCTAATTCCAACAATTGGTATCAGAGCAGGCATTGGCTCCTAGGGCTATGTCGCCAGCACCCTCCGGCTCACGTTCTCCGATTGAGGTGAGCTTTCACTTGTTGCAGGTCCCTATACTCTGTAGATTAGCCCATAGGGCTGCGCGTTCTTAGAAATTGCATCTGAGGTCGTTTCGAGCTCCGTTTTTGTATTTCAAGTTCCGCACATGTGTTTTCGTCATGCAAAAATTTCGATAGTGCAGTTTTTTGCAAAATAGGCATACGTATTCTATTGTGGACCGTACTCAATAGCACGAGTTGTTTTCTGTTCAGTCTTTGCTTCATTACAGGTAGCTTTTGCATCAGTTTCAGCCAATGGCCATGGCTGATAAGAGCAATGATGTATTTCGTTTGTCTCTGCTGCTGATGACAAATTGGATGGAGATAGCAACTACCCACTTTGGGCATACATGATACAGCATGTTTTAGTTGCAAAAGTGTGGAACATTGTGCAGGGTATGGATGTACGTCCAGGTTCTGTGGATGTAGGATCTGTTGAGGATGTTGCAGGTTCTAGCAGCTCTACTGTTGCTGCTGTTTTACCCACTGAACAAGCTCTACTGTTCCTGCTGTTTTACCCACTGCTGAACAAGCTCGTTGGGATGGTAAAGATGCATAATCTCATGCCTTGATCGCACTTTCTATCAAACGTAACATCACCCCACATATTCGTTCAACTAAAACAGCAAAACAGGCTTGGGATATTCTAGCTAGTTTGTATGCAGGTCGTAACGAGGAAAAAATCTCTTACCTGCGTAAAGAGCTAGAATCGAAGATTATGTAGGAAGATGATGACATGAATGTTTTTCTTGCTAAGATTAAAGATCTCAAGGAACTTGATGCTTTACCTGAGTCATATCAGACTTTTGCTTCCACGTGGAGACTTGTTACTGAGGACAGACCTAATGTTGTCGAATATGATAATTTAGTCAACAAGCTCTTGCAAGAAGCGCAGTCCAGGCAAAACAGGGCTAGGCAGCGTGCAGTTGATCAGGCATTTGTTACTGCCCAACAGAGAAGAAGTGGTAAGGCAGCCCCTTCCACTGTTTCTTCTCCTATTAGTAGGTCTGCAACTTCTTCTCCTTCCACAAGTAGCAACAATAGGTCTGAGAAGGCTCTTGATAAAGGCAAGAAAAAAATGAGGTGCAACTATTGTAAGGCAACTGATCATGTTATTAAGAATTGCCCTAAGCTAAAGGCTAAAGAGGCAAAGAAGAAAGAGTCAAATGCAGCCACAATAGCGGATGCTTCTACAAATGCAGATTCTAAAAAATGTTGTGCGGGATACAAAATGGGCGTTTAGCGTGTATTGCCAGTATGACCCATCTGTACATGATGCATGTTTGGCAGTTTCTGTTGACTCTGATGTATGGTATTTTGACAGTGGTGCTACAAAGCACATTACCTCGCATCGTGATATGTTCACTTGTCTTGAGGCTGTCCCTAAAGGGAATACTGTCACATGTGCCAATAATGCTTCTTACCCAATGAAGGGCGTTGACAAAATTATGCTTATTACTGCTACAAATGGTAGCGCTTTTACACTTTTAGATGCTTTGTATGTGCCAGGGATAAAGAAGAATCTATTGTCTCTCTTTGCGCTTGCTAGACTTGGACTTGTAGTCAAATTTGTGGATGACAGATGTACTGTTCATGATTTGACTTCTGGTGATACAATTATTGCATCTGGCACCTTGTTTCGTGGGCTCAATTCTTATGACAAATGTCTGGAAGATTCAGTAAATAAAGTTTCTGAATGAAAAGGCAGTTTCAGATGCAAAACTATGGCATGCTCATTTTGGTCATCTGAACTTTGCTAGTTTGCTGCATTTGCAGAAATTTGACATGGTTGCTTCATTG
The DNA here is from genome assembly GCF_041138505.1 of Cibotium barometz. Taxonomy (NCBI): domain Eukaryota; kingdom Viridiplantae; phylum Streptophyta; class Polypodiopsida; order Cyatheales; family Cibotiaceae; genus Cibotium; species Cibotium barometz. The sequence continues at coordinate 53,250,003 of NC_141073.1, forward strand.
CCCCCTCTTGAGGCACCATTAAAACATGTTTGTGAAGGCTGTATTTTGGGCAAAATGCAGCGTTCTACGTTTCCAAAGAATGGTTCTGTGCGGACCACTCGCAAATTGCAACTTGTACATAGTGATGTATGTGGGCCTATGCAAACTCCGTCATTTGGTAAATACTTGTACTTCGTGACTTTCATTGATGATTACTCAAGGCATGCATGGGTATATCCACTGAAGGCAAAGTCCGAAGTGTTTTTGTGCTTTCAAACAGTTTTTACTTATGGTTGAAAATGTATCCAATTATACTGTGGGCACTGTTACCATATTATAGTAGTGATGTGTGTGAACACACTTAGGACCGCCGGGGCACTTTTTCCCTCACTAGGAGGTTTTTTCCCCCGTGCATTGTATATACGCCCATTATCTTCTAGGGCTTGTTATCTTTCATTTTAGGCACTCATAATACACTACTGTGTTGTGCTCAAGCTTCCTCATCTTCTTGAAGTTGTGTGTGCATTCCTGCAACCCTAATTCCAACAATTGGTATCAGAGCAGGCTTCCTCCTCCCGGGCAGCATCACCGGCACCTGCCGCTTCATCTCCTCCGATTGCGACGAGGTTTCACGAGCGTCTGCAGGCTCAGTCGTTTCAGAATTTTGATCTGAGGTCATTTCGCCCTCCGTTTTTGCATTCCAAGTACTGCGCAGGCAAAATCGTCCTACTTTGCAGATTTTCTGTCAAGATTAAAATCTGCAGGACAGGTGCCCATTCGTCTGTTTTGGGCTGTGCTACATAGCACAGGTCGATTTTATACAGGTTTTCCTCTTACAGACAGCATTTACATCTAGTAGTACAGTCATTGGCCATGGCTGACAACAATGATGTATTCCGCATGTTGGCTGCTGAGGATAAGTTGGATGGCACCAACTATCCATTGTGGGCATATATGATGCGACATGTATTGGTAGCAAAGGGGTTATGGAACATTGTGCAGGGTATTGATGCACGTCCTATTGTGGCTGGGAATGCTGCAAACACATCAGAAACAGGTACTGTTGATGATGGTGCAGGCACAAGTGCTGTAGCAGCTGTTCGAGAACCACCACTTTCAGCAGAGCAGATTCGTTGGGATGGTAGAGATGCGCAGGCTCATGCCTTGATTGCGCTGTCTGTCAAACGTACCATTATCCCACATATTCGCTCCTGCAGGACTTCTAAGGATGCTTGGGATGTACTTGCCACATTGTATCAGGCAAGAAATGAGGCTCGTGTTGCTTATCTCCGAAAACAGTTGGAGAATGAGCATATGAACGAAGGTGATTCTATGGATAGCTTTTTGACAAAGATCAAGGATTTCAAAGAGCAGCTCATTTCTGCAGATGAAATCCTGTCAGACAGTTCACTTGTGCAGACTGTTTTGAATGGTCTACCAGATTCTTATCAGGGTTTTGCTTCCACTCTTCGCTTGATGATGAAAGGCAATCCCAATGCCTTATCATTTGAGGAGTTAGTTTCTGTTTTGCTGCAAGAAGACCAGTCAAGGCAAAACAGGAATAATATGCGTGTCGCAGATCAAGCTTTCGTTGCTAATCAGAGAAGCGGGAAAGGTAAAGCTGGCTTTTCTTCTAGTAAGCAGAAATCTGCAAATGCTGCGCAACCAAAGAAGGAAGACAAAGATGAGAAGAAGGGTGACAAACAGAAGACATTTTGCAAGTACTGTAAGGGAAATGATCATGTCATCAAAGCGTGTCCTAAGCTGGCTGCGAAAGAGGCTAAGAAGAAAGAGGCTGGTATGGCTGTTGCAGATGCCTCTCCTTCTAACAATGAATCTGCTAATGTTGTGCTAGATACAGAATGGGCATTCAATGCGCAGTGCAGTTATGACCCATCTTTGCATGACACATGTATGTCTGCAGTAGATTCAGATGTATGGTACTTTGACAGTGGTGCCACTAAGCATATCACCTCGCAGCGCAGTTTATTCACTTTCCTTGAGTCTGCTCCCACAGGGAATACTGTCACTTGTGCCAATAACTCCTCTTATCCCGTTAAAGGAGTTGGACAGATTGTGCTGAATGTTGCAAATGGCAACACCTTTACACTTTTTGATGCATTGTATGTGCCAGGGATCAAAAAGAATCTGCTGTCAGTCTCCGCATTTGCCAAAACAGGTTTGGTTGTAAAATTTGTGGATGACAGATGTACTGTTCATGATCTCTCTTGTGGTGACATCATAGTAGCATCTGGTTCACTATGTCGAGGGCTGTATAAGCTCAATATGGATGGCAAATGTGTAGAGGATTCAGCATGTGCTATTATGGATACGCAGGCTATTTCAAATGCAAAACTGTGGCATGCACGTTTTGGTCATCTGAATTTTGCAAGTTTGCTGCGCCTGCAAAAATCTGAAATGGTGTCTTCTTTGCCTAAGCTTGAGGCACCTGTCAAGCATGTTTGTGAGGGCTGCATATTGGGTAAAATGCAGCGTGCTTCCTTTCCCAAAGATGGATCAGTGAGAGCTGAACGCAGATTGCAGCTTGTTCACAGTGATGTTTGTGGTCCCATGCAAACTCCATCATTTGGAAACTACCTTTACTTCGTGACTTTCATTGATGATTTTACCAGGCATGCATGGGTATATCCTTTGAAGGCAAAGTCCGAAGTGTTTTTGTGCTTCAAACAGTTTTTGGTTATGGCTGAAAATGTGTCAGAAAGTAAGATGGGCACCCTCCGTTCAGATCGAGGGGGGGAGTATATGTCTTCAGAATTTAATGCATTTCTGGCTGAGCGTGGGATAAAACACCAATGTACAGTGCCGTATACACCACAGCAAAATGGTGTGGCTGAGAGAAAAAACAGGTCTCTCATGGAAATGGCAAGATGTATGGTTAAGAGTCAAAGTCTACCACATGGTTTTTGGCTTGAGGCTGTCATGTGTGCCACTTATGTACTAAACAGGTGTCCCACCAAAGCATTACAGGTTGTCACTCCATATGAGGCTTGGCATGGCCGCAAGCCATCTGTTGGCCATTTACGTGTTTTTGGTTGCCTGGCATATGCATTAGTACCTGTGCAACATCGCAGAAAATTGGATGACAAAGCTGTCAAATGTATTTTTGTTGGATATAGTGCTGAGAGCAAAGGCTATCGTTTGTATCATCCACAGACAAAGCGCATTTTGGTTAGCCGTGATGTTGTATTTGTGGAAGATGCAGTTCAGCCCTTGGTTTCATGTACTAAGGAGACAGATATCAGCTCACGTGATGTCTATGATACATTGTTGCCTCTTTTCAGTGGTGCACAGTCAAGTGCAATACCTCATGAGGCAGTTTTTCAGCCTATGCAGGTTTTAAATGATGGCACAGATCAGCCTATATCTGATGCAGATGTGCATGATGCACTTGAAGATGAGAGACAAGAGATTGAGGGCTCTAGGAATATGCCTAGATGGCTGGTGCAGACTTTGCGTGACAGCAAGTTGGATGCCCCTTTGTCTAGTCGCACTCGTTCTGGCTCTCATGGTGCCTCTTATGCGTCAGATTGTTATGCATTGGCTGTTTCTAGTATGTGCGATGAAAGTGAGCCTGTTTCATTTGATGAGGCACAAAGTTCAGAAAATTGGATGGCTGCTATGCAAGCAGAATACGATGCTATTATGAAGAATGGTACATGGTCTTTATGTGACTTGCCCCCTGGCAAGAAGGCCATTGGCACTAAGTGGGTATACAAATTGAAGCGTAAGCCTGATGGCACAGTGGATCGCCATAAGGCTAGGCTTGTTGCAAAAGGTTATGCTCAAGAGAAGGGCATTGATTTTGATGAGACTTTTGCTCCCACATGTCGTATGACCACTGTTCGTAGCATCTGTGCATTAGCAGCTCATAATGGTTGGAATGTACATCAGCTGGACATAAAGACTGCGTTCTTAAATGGAGATTTGCATGAGGAGGTGTATGTATCGCAGCCTCGTGGTTTTGTTCAAAGAGGGCAGGAAAACAAAGTGTGCAGGTTAAAAAAGGCTTTATATGGTTTAAAGCAAGCTCCAAGAGCTTGGTATGAAAAAATACATGCATATTTGACTGCACATGGGTTTCAGAATAGTCCAACAGAAAGCACTTTGTATGTTAAACGTGTGGATGGTGTCCATCTAATCATTGCTCTCTATGTCGATGACATGCTGCTCACAGGACCAAATAAGAGTCATATTGCTGATTTTAAGGCTGATTTGAATGCCTCTTTTGAGATGTCAGATTTGGGGCATTTGCATCATTATTTGGGGATACAATTTAAGCAGTGTGATGGAGGTATTGCTTTGTGTCAGACAAAGTATATTGAAACATTGTTGCGGAGATTTGGCCTTGAAGACTGCAAGCCTATTGCTACTCCAATGGAGACAGGTTTGAAGTTGAGTCTTCATGATGCTGGAGATCACTTTGATGTCACACTCTATCAGACAGCTGTTGGTTGCCTCATTTATGTATGCATTACGAGGCCAGACATTCAGTTTGCAGTCTCACAGGTGAGCAGATTTATGCATAGCCCAGGCATTAAGCATTGGCAGGCAGTGAAGCGTATCTTTCGCTATTTGAGTGGTACTCGGCATCTTGGGTTGTTTTATCCCAAGGGGGGATCATTGCCGCCAGATTTACATGCTTTTTCAGATTCTGACTGGGCTGGTTGTTATGACACACGCGTGTCCACGAGTGGTTTTTGCTTCATGCTTGGAAGCTCATGCATATCATGGTTGAGCAAGAAGCAGCCTACTGTGGCCACTTCTAGTTGTGAAGCTGAGTACAGGGCAGCTTTCACAGCTACGGTTGAGTGTGTGTGGCTCAGACGCCTTATGGCTGATTTGGGTGTTGGGCAGCCATCTGCCACCACCATCTTCACTGACAGTCAGAGCGCATTGGCAGTTGCGCGGAACCCAGTGTTCCATGCTCGTACGAAGCACATTGAGGTGCACTACCATTATGTCAGGGAGAGACTCTCTGCAGGAGAGATCAGTTTGGCTTATGTGCCAACACAGGATAACCTTGCAGACCTTTTCACAAAGGCTCTGCCTCGTGAGAAGTTCGAAGCTTTTCGCAAAGCTTTGGGCTTACTCCCTTTTGTGGATTCGTCCACATAGCTAGACACTTCCCTATACATGAGTGCTAGCTCTTGTTCACCGCATCACTCCAGGGGGGATTTGTTACCATATTATAGTAGTGATGTGTGTGAACACACTTAGGACCGTCGGGGCACTTTTTCCCTCACTAGGAGGTTTTTTCCCCCGTGCATTGTATATACGCCCATTATCTTCTAGGGCTTGTTATCTTTCATTTTAGGCACTCATAATACACTACTGTGTTGTGCTCAAGCTTCCTCATCTTCTTGAAGTTGTGTGTGCATTCCTGCAACCCTAATTCCAACAGGCACCCTCTGTTCTGATCGAGGGGGGGAGTACATGTCTAAAGAGTTTGATGCATTTTTGGCTAGTCGTGGGATAAAACACCAATGTACAGTGCCGTATACCCCTCAGCAAAATAATGTTGCTGAGAGGAAAAACAGGTCACTTATGGAGATGGCACGATGTATGGTCAAAAGCCAAGCTTTGCCACATGCGTTTTGGCTTGAGGCTGTCATGTGTGTTGCATATGTACTCAACAGGTGTCCCACTAAGGCCTTGTAGTGTGTGCTGCATATGTACAGGTGTCCCACTAAGGCCTTGCAGTTTGTTACTCCATACGAAGCTTGGCATGGCAGGAAGCCTTCTATTGGTCACTTGCGTGTCTTTGGTTGCTTGGCCTATGCTTTAGTGCCTATGCAACAACGTAGAAAATTGGATGATTAGGCTGTCAAATGCATTTTTGTTGGTTACAGTGCTGAGAGCAAGGGTTACAGATTGTATCATCCGCAATCAAAGCGTATCTTGATTAGTCGAGATGTTGTTTTTGTGGAAGATGCTGTGCAGCCTTTGTTATCATGTACTAAAGAGCCAGGTGTGAGCTCACGGGATGTATTTGATACGTTGTTGCCTCTATTTACAGGTGGGAATTCAAATGTAAGTCCTAATGAGGTAAATATTCAGCCTATGCAGATTTCAAACGACATCATAGATCAGCCTATTTCTAATGCAGATTTACAGGATGTAATTCATGAGGATAGGGCTGAAAATGAGCAGGCTAGAGGTATGTCTAAATGGCTGGTGCAAACCTTGCGTGATAGTAAAATTGATGCACCTATGTCTAGTCGTACTCGTTCAGGTTTTCAGTATGCCTCTTATGCATCAGATTGTTATGCTTTGGCTGTGTCTAGTATGTGTGAAGAGGAAGAACCTCTTTCATTTGATGAGGCACAAAAATCAAAAAATTGGTTGGCTGCAAAAGTGAATATGATGCTATAATGAAGAATGGTACATGGTCTTTGTGTGATTTGCCTATTGGTAAAAAGGTCATTGGATGTAAGTGGGTTTTTAAGTTGAAACGAAAGCCAGATGACAGTGTTGATCGCTATAAGACTAGACTTGTTGCAAAGGGTTATGCTCAAGAAAAGGGCATTGATTTTGATGAGACCTTTGCTCCCACTTGTCGTCTGACTACCATTCGCAGCATTTGTGCATTGGCAGCTCATAATGGTTGGAATGTACATCAGTTGGACATAAAGACTGCGTTCTTAAATGGAGATTTGCATGAGGAGGTGTATATATCGCAGCCTCGTGGTTTTGTTCAAAGAGGGATGGAAAACAAAATGTGCAGGTTGAAAAAGGCTTTATATGGTTTAAAACAAGCTCCACGAGCTTGGTATGAAAAGATACATGCATATTTGACTGCACACGATTTTCAGAATAGTCCAACAGAAAGCACTTTGTATGTTAAACATGTGGATGATGTACATCTAATCATTGCTCTCTATGTCGATGACATGTTGCTCACAGCACCAAATGAGAGTCATATTGCTGATTTTAAGGCTGATTTGAATGCCTCGTTTGAGATGTCAGATTTGGGGCATTTGCATCATTATTTGGGAATACAATTTAAGCAGTGTGATGGAGGTATTGCTTTGTGTCAAACAAAGTATATTGAAACATTGTTGCGGAGATTTGGCCTTGAAGACTGCAAGCCTATTGCTACTCCAATGGAGACAAGTTTGAAGTTGAGTCTTCATGATACTGGAGATCACTTTGATGTTACACTCTATCAGATAGCTGTTGGTTGCCTCATTTATGTATGCATTATTACGAGGCCGGACATTCAGTTTGCAGTCTCACAGGTGATCAAATTTATGCATAGCCCAGGGTCTCAGCGTTGGAAGGCAGTTAAACGCATCTTTCGCTACTTGAGTGGCACCATACATCTTGGGTTGTTTTATCCCAAGGGGGGATCGTTGCACTAGATTTACATGCTTTTTCGGACTCAGATTGGGCTGGTTGCTATGACATGAGTGTCCACAAGTGGTTTTTGTTTCATGCTCGGTAGCTCATGCATATCTTGGTAAAGCAAGAAGTAACCTACTGTGGCCACTTCTAGTTGTGAAGCTGAGTAGAGGGCAGCTTTCACAGCTATGGTTGAGTGTGTGTGGCTCAGACGGCTTATGTGGCTGACTTGGGTGTTGGACAAGAGTCTGCTCTGCCACCTCTATTTACACTGATAGTCAGAGCGCATTGGCAGTTGCGAGAAACCCAGTTTTTCATGCTCGCACAAAGCACATTGAGGTGCATTATCACTATGTCAGGGAGAGACTCTCAACAGGAGAGATTAGCTTGGCCTATGTGCCAACACAGGACAACCTCGTCGATCTTTTTACAAAGGCGCTTCCTCGTGAGAAGTTCGAAGCTTTCCGTAAAGCTTTGGGCTTGCTCCCCTTTGTGGACTGATCTACTTCGGGCATGGCACTTCCCTATACATGAGTGCCAGCTATCGTTCACACCATCACTCCCAGGAGGGATTTGTTGCCATATATATAGGCAGTGATGTGTGTGAACACACTTAGGACCGCCGGGGCACTTTTTCCCTCTTTAGGAGGTTTTTTCCCTCGGCTTGTATATACGCCCATCATTTTAGGGCTAACTTATCTTTTGTACATTGACACAATCTAATACATTGTGTGTTGTGTGCATTCTTGCTTCTTCTTTTCCAAGATTTGTGTGCTTTCTTGCAACCCTAATTCCAACAGGAGCCACATACGTCGGCGCGGGGGGTGATTGCACCCAATCTTGTGTTCTTTGATTTTTATGCTCTTGATTTATGCTTGATGTTATGGTTTATTTCTTTTATTATTTAATTTATGGAATAATCTAATCTACATGTACCATGGTCCCGTAAGTAACAGTTGTATCAGAGCACAGCAAATTCAAGAATTGAATTTGGGTCAGGAGAGTTGAAGAAAAATCAAGAAATTGATTTTTTCTCAAAGGCTATTGGCTTGGAGGAAATTTCAAGACTTTTCAACAAATTAAAAATACTTATATGGGAAGTGGAGAATTTGACGGAAAGCCTGTAAAGATACTTACATGAAGGTCAAGCTCAAAAAGTAAAGAAGAAGCACTAAGGTACAAGAAATTGCATTTATTTTATGCAAAGGATAAGAAAATTACTAGTGGTCATTGACCAAAGGGCAAAGAAGGGTGAAAAACCACTCTGCAAATCCACCACTTCTTCAAAAAGCAATTTTCTGAACCTCTCAACCTTTCCCTAATCCAACCGTACGGATGAAATCAACAAGAGGAGGAGCATTAGAACCCACAACAGGATTGCTAAATTAGTAGGAGTGTCTAAATTCCATAATCAACGATGGGAGATTAAATTCCAACCGTACGGATGAAATCAACAAGAGGAGGAGCATTAGAACCCACAACAGGATTGCTAAATTAGTAGGAGTGTCTAAATTCCATAATCAACGATGGGAGATTAAAATTTTTCTTCTTTTCTCTTCAACTAATAAAAGCGCTAAGCACTCCAGAGAGAAAACAAAAGCCAAATATATATATATATATATATGTCCCCTCTCTCCTCTCCAATTCAATGGTGCGGGTGGCGATTCAACGTGATAAGGGCAGTGAAAATTCAAAAATTCTTTTTTCCTGTTCTCCATGGCGATTGTGCGCTGCTTCAATACCTCTTGTCAACATTTGCATGCATAAGGGAATGCGGATGTTTCACATCGTGAACTGCTTCAGGCTGTTTCATGTCGTGAAAACCTAGGGTTTTCTCGTAGTGCACCCCCGAGGATGCGATAAGTCTCGTGTGATATTGTTTCACGATCGCTGATTAATATAAAGCTATAATCGTTGTCAGTGCACACGAGTTATCATCAACCTCGTAACCAAATCCACAATTTGTAAAAAAAACTTTCAAATCAGGAACAAAATTAACATGTAGGCAAAGCTTCTCTTGCAAAGTGGTTATCAAGGTAGCTTGATCAAATAGCTAGCATGCTTGAGGAGCTTCTTTTTCGGGATGTTGTCTCTTGAAGTGCACTGATTGCAAGATATGTACAATATCGCCAACAAGTGTGGTGCTTTGGTGAGAGCACTACACTTGGCATACATATCAAGCACAGTCCTACCAAGCACCATATCATTTCCAAACAACCCTTGTCCAATAATCTTATCATGAATTTGTGCTTGAGGGCTCTATACTGCTGCCACATGGGTAGCTCTGATTGCATGCTTTTGTGAAAGGGTCTTAGGCTTCCCAAGGTAGAAAAACTTACCCTCTTCCTGCGTCGGTCGTTCGTACGCATTAAAAGAAAAAAAAGAAAACTCTACGAATGTGCCAGCACTGCTTCACGCGTGTGACTATGCGCGTAGACGTGATGCACATTGTGGCTATTCATAGATGATGATGATGATGACGACGATGGGAGGTGGTTTCAAAGCTGGGCTCTAGCTATGGTTCGAGATACCGTATATCTGCTCGTCTCAAGGACAAGAGTGAGTGATGCTTCCACGCTCCTTTGAGAGAGGACCCCCCTGCGAGAGCCGATCTAAATCTTTGATGATGATGATGGGAGGTGGTTTCAAAGCCGCGCTCTGGCTGTGTTCGAGATACCATCTAATTACCTGCTCGTCTCAAGATGCTTCCACACTCCTTTGCTCTGCGAGAGCCAATCTAAATCTTGTAAGCATGGGCTACCGTCA